>NW_025112998.1:5585666-5784894 GCF_010416935.1 Polistes fuscatus | reverse complement strand
ACATATACTATGTGTTGAGCGTACATGCACAGATATTTATAATATACAGGATGGGATATCAATGGGAACACCTAAATATCTCTTTAATTACAATCGTATTAAAAAAAAAAAAAACTTCAAAGGAAAAAGTTGCACTATTACAGTTGCAAGTGGAGAAGGGGGGGGGAGGTCTCGAATACAACCATGGAAATAATCTTTTACGAGATTTGAAACGTCAACTTTGAATTCGTTTTTTTTTTCTTTTTTTTTTGTAAATTAAACTATATAATATTCTCTTTTTAAAATCATAGATCTTTACGGGACAAAAATATCCAACATTTTTCTGTTATATTTTCGTCATAACTTTTATCAAATATTCCGTTACAATAGCGTAACTTTTGTCCTTTGGAATTTGTTCATAGAATCGTAAATACGAAAGATATTTTAAGTGTTTCCATTTTGCTGATCCACCTTATATATGTATTTATAAATAAGTAATATATAAAACACAAAAATAAAATGAAAAAACGAGCCTCTCTACTTAAAAACTTATGACGATATTATTATTATTACAAGCATTTATATATACAATCGAGATAATTAAATTGTATAATTTACATTTTTAATGATAAAATTGCCTTCAATGTAAAATTATTGATTAAAATTTGTCAAACACAGCCAATTGCACCTTTCTTTTCTTTTATGTGTATGTGTGTATGTGTGTGTGTACAGTGAACCGACAATCGTGTATTCCTTTTGATCACTATTTAATTATTATTAAATATTAGAAATAATAAACTATGCACGAACATGTGGCATGTCACACGTTTAATGCTTTCATTTATATGTATGCATGTAAATATATGTATGATTAAATAAAGTTAAATACGTATATTATTATTATATTTCGTTCGACGAATGAAATTTGATTACAAATTATTAAAGCAAGCCATTTAAAGCGCAAAAATATTAACAAGGGATGGTGGGTGAAAAATGGCTTTGATTAAATAGCATGCGATTTTTTATTTTTTTCTTTTTTTTTTTATTCTGCTACTTCAAATTAATCAAATTAATTTCTTAATTTTATCAAATAATCCCTTTTCCTTTTATCATTCATTATTACTATCGTCTTTTTGTTTTATATTAGTTTTCTATCCCCTGTTGCACATGTGCATATGCAATGCATTTATTTACGTACTTTTGTTGTCGCAACAAATTGGGACTTTTTTATTTTATCGATCAGCTCGATGACGAAAAGTATTCGAACAATTTCACGCTCGTGTGGCTTTATTCTCGGAATTCATAAATGTAGAAAAAAAAAAAAGGATAATTTTTTGTATTTTATTTCTTTTATATTTTTCAACGCGATTTTATAATTTTTACGGCTAATTGTAAGACTTAATACTTAATTTTTATACGCATTTGCAATATCGAGAATGTTGAAATTGTTTGTCTGTATACGTACGAATATTTATTTGTTTAAACGTTAACAAATAAAAAAAATCGTAAGTGTGTATGTTTATACATATATATGCATATATATGTATGTAAATCACAGTTCTCAACGTTGAACAATTAATTCATAGTTACGAATCATATATGTAATAACAAACATAAATTTTGGAAATATTTTACTAGACACATTTCTCATTTACAATAACACAATAATTTTATAAACCCTTAAATTCTGTTTATCTCAAAGAGAAAAACAAATAACCAAAAATTTTCAACATCAATTGCTTTAACTACGTGTTACATTCGATTAATTTGTATATTTAAGTATACAGACTGATTGTTCTATTTTCCTTTCATTATAAAAAGTGCGATCTTTTTCATTAAACATAATTAAAAAATAATAGATTTATAATTTAACGTTGTAGCTGAAAAAATAAATCATAATAATCGAAGCAAAGTATGATAAAATATCGATTTTATTGTAACGAGACTATAAAGAAATAAAATCTATATGTGTATGTATATATATATATGGTAAAAAAAAAAAAAAAAAAAAAAAGAACATACCATATGAAGTGATAAAAAAAAAATTATGGAATGACTTTCAATTAATTAAATTCAGTGATATTAAACTTATCAGCAGTCTTTGTAATATAAGTTATACACACATTAGAATATCATCTTATAGATATAATCAGTGCTTTTTTGTAAAAGAAGAAAAAAAAGAAGGAAAAAAAGAAAAGATGCCGGAACGTCAGCAGTCCAGTGGGTGTTACAGCACCAAAAAAAAGAAAAATTAAGCACTGGATATAATTAATTAAGTAACGTTAAGTTTAATCGTAAGATCGATTAATTTGTTCAAGAAATCTTTGATCCTCAAAAAATAATCAACAAGACAACTTTTTTGTGCTTCAATTATGAACACATATATACACAGTAATCCCTTTAATTACGCAGATAATTGGTACCACATAAATGGGGAACCATAGAAACTTGTTTAATATAAGCTTCCACGTACTCAAATATGTGTTTTAGCTTTTTTCAACAAAATGTTACATCGAGGAATTCGAAAATTTAGATTTTCGCATAACATTATATCAAGGTTCTGATAGTTCAAACGCGTTAAAGTAAATACTGTATACATATATATATATATGGCATATTTCTTGATCATGTATTATATAAAAAAAACAAAAATGCAACTAACTAATTGATTAATATTGTATAAAGGACAAAAAATATTAAAAAACTGCTATCAGAAAATATTGCTTAAAAATCTATAAAATTACTATTTGAAACAAAACAAATAATTATTATCTAATAATTAATAATAATATATAATAATAATAATAATATTAATAATAATAACAATAATATTAATGTTAATTCATTATCAAGTGAGATAAAATAATCACGCGAAGTTTAGGAATATTTTCATAGCGACTAATTTTTCTTTTTTTTTTTTTTACTTTTTCGCTAGATAAATTATATTTATATATATATATATATGTTTGTTTCTTTCTTCTTTTAATTACAATAATAGTATATAATTATTATCAAACACGTGTTAAATTTCGGTTCGATTAATCGAACTTGACGTTTGATGTCGAAACAACGTACATTCCTATATGGAATAATATTTTTTTAAAATTAATATCTAAGTGCGCATAAAAATCATGAAACTAAGGTATCTTTCTTTTTTCTCTCTCTATATGTCACAAATTTAATAATAATAATAAAAAGATCGAACGAAAACAAAATGGCAAGATTATCGTATTGGCAGTTGACGTTGTATAAGATCAAACTTTTTCTAAGTAATGCGAGGAGAAAATAAAAAAAAAAAAATATTTAGATAGAAAGGATGAATAATCTAACAACGATTCAAATTTATATCACGATAAACCGATGATCATGAACCTCAAAATCCTTGGATTATTGTACATTTTCAATTCGAAATTGAGACGCCTTTGTTTATTCAAAGAAATTCGTTAAGAATTATATTATTGTGCGAGATTTGAAATTAATTAATATCGTTTTTAATATTAATTCACTAATCACATATTTGAAACGTCAAATCAAATCTTCGTGTTTCTATTAGAATAATCAAACTGCAATACACGTCATTACATTTATGTATTATTAATTCTATAATTAATATTATAGAAATTCTATGTTATCTTAATTAGAGAAATTAAAGATAACACATACAACGTACTATCATGTTCTTTTTTCTCATTTCATTTCGAGAAATCGTCGAATTGGATCAAGTTATCATGCATAGAAAACAAAAACCATAACTATACTAACTAATCTATACACAGAGGCAACAACGCAAGAGCGTTAGAAGAGATAATAAAAGAATAATAAAAAAAAAAAATAAAAAAAGAGAAAACATAACCTAGTTTTTCCATACAACCCCCCCCACCTTTCTTTTCTTCTTCCTTTTATAAATTAATAAAATGTTCCCACAGGAATACTCTCGTC
This sequence comes from Polistes fuscatus, assembly GCF_010416935.1. Lineage (NCBI taxonomy): Eukaryota > Metazoa > Arthropoda > Insecta > Hymenoptera > Vespidae > Polistes > Polistes fuscatus. Next base: position 5,780,976 of record NW_025112998.1, on the reverse strand, counting down.
CCTCTTGATCTTTCGCACATTATTTTTCTTTTTCTTAATTTTACTTTCAACATCATCTACACGCACACGTTTAATATATTTAATGTATACTATATAATTAATGTATATATATATAATGTATACTATATATAATTATTTAATGTATACTATAAGCACGATACATACAGCGTACAGTATACAATATTAATTAATATTAATTTGTATAACGTTATACAAATTAATTGTATTGAGTATGCCTAATTATGCATATTCTATACACTATACACATATAATGATACAATATGAATTATACGTAATATGTATATACATATACGTCAGTTATTATAAAAGTGGACTGAGTTAAAAAAAAAATGGTATTTATGATTAATTTAAGATGATAACAATTTATATTATAAATCAAATTGTAAAACAAATTTCTTTAACTAAGTCCAATTTCAATAATTGCTGTCACATATACAACATATGTACAGGGTGATCCTAACAACTGAAATGGGTTACTATTCTTTTATTTTGTTTAAATAATAATAGAACTAAAATGATAATAAATAATATAAAGCGTCAAATATCTCATAAAGTATTAATTCGATGACCTGACGGTTAATACTTTTAATACACAAGAATAATAAAAAAAGAATGTAATTGATAAGAAGAAGACGAAAAGAAAAATATAATAAAATAAAATCCAATTGCCCCTGACAAATGCCAATACAATTCGGACAATTCAACACAACTTACTATTATAACTTTAAAAAAAAAAAAAGAAAATAAAACTTCACTTATATTTATATCAAATATTATTCTTATCTTTGATCGTATAATACGATTACGAAAAAAACGTTTGTTCGAAAAAACCTCAAACACCCTGTATATACACATATTCATATATACGCATTCGTATATTCGTGTAAATTGTAAAAAAAGAAGAAAGAAAGGAAAAAAAAAAAGAAAAAAAGAAAGTTCTGAGATTTAGCGCATTTTGTTTGTGTTTGTTTTTAATGAATCAATCGCAGAGAGGGGGTTTTTTTTTTTTTTTAATATATTCCCTCCAATTTACTTGACTCCGTGTACATTGACCATATGGCAGCGCATGGTGTATTTCCTCGTGAAGACGGCCTGACAGATAGGACAGACGGTGTCACCCCTATGTATACTCCGATGATGTGCAAGGGAGTCCCCACGATTGTAGGTACGGCCGCAGACATCGCACACCCAACGACCGCTTTCGTCGTGTAATGGCTTAGAACGTCTCCTGACACCCTCCTGATAAAGGAAGCTCGTAGCACTCTGTTGCTGATTCCCATAAGGAGACGCTTCGTGCTTTGGTTCTGCGCACACAATCCAAAGTGTTTCCGATACACACACGGCCTCATTCACAACACATTTAATAGTCAGATGATGATTTTTTTTTTTTGTTTTTGGTTTGTTTTTGTCTGTTTTGGTCTTATTTATTTTTGTTTTTTTTTTTCGGGTGTTATTATTATTATTATTGTTATTATTATTATGGTTGTTGTTATTATTGGTTTTAATTTTCTTTTTGTTTTATATGTTTGTTTAATAATTATTTATTTTTTAAATTATTTATCTCTCGAGTTTTTTTGCGACGATTCTACGGTAGAGAAGAGATTCCTATAAGTCTTACTTAAAGCTGTGACTTTTTTTTTGTTTTATTTCACTCTTTGTTGCTCGGTTCTTTTTTTTTTTTTTTTTTTTTTTTTTTTGAAAATCTTTTGTTGTTGTTTTTATTTTAATTCTTATTATATTTGTTCTTTTTTATATTTGTAGATGTTGTTATATTATTGTTGTTGTTGTTGTTGTTGTTGCTGAGTATTTTCTGTCTTGTATTTGTATGTTTGTTGTTATTGTTTCCCTTTATGATTTTAAAAAAATATGATAAGTAGGATTAGGATGGACGATTAATTTTGTAAGAATGATATTGAAATCTAATTAAAATGTAATATAATAGGATAATTTTTCAGTCCCATAAATGAAAAAAAAAAAAAAAAAAAAAAGAAAACAAGAAAAAAGAAAAAAACTAGAGACCTAATGTCCTAAAAATTGAACGTAATCAACTCCCTACGAGAATATTTCTATGATTTGCAAAAAAAGATATAACGGAATTTGTTACGTGAAGAGAAGCGAGTCCGTTTCTTTTTTATTTCTTTTTTATTTCAAATTAATCAAATTTCTTTTCCAAGTCGTCAGATTAAACGTTACAAATTATTTTCAATGAATAAATTCACGATATCGCGCTTCCACCTTTGTACGTACTTACAAATGAAATTTAATAGTTAAAACAACAACATATAAAATTATATGTATATGTATATATGTATATGTCGATACAGTGAGTGGGTTTTTACCGTGTGTTAAAATTGTAACCACTATTTTAAAAGTAAGTACAAATCCCATAAGCATATTTAATTAAGCTTTCAGCCAGAAAAAAAGGTTCAGGGAGAGAGGGCAGGGGAGGAGAGCTTAAATGATGGGGATTTTGCTATTTTTTTTTTTTTTTTTTTTTTTAATGGAAGAGAGTTCACCGGAGTGTCAAAATGTAAAAAAGCATGTGGATATTGAGATTCATGCGATCTATCGATGTTAAACGCGTTTTAAACTTATAATAAATTCTGAGAAATATTATTATACATATCGATGACTTCTATTTCTTATTTTTTTTGTCTTTTTCTTTTATAATATGGCGACCATTCGTTTGTACGCTATTTTTTTTTTTTGTTTATTTCCCTCTTATTATTATTTTGCATTGTGTTTTTCGTTCGATAAATATTACATAAACTGTATTCGTTACTATGGATGTATAATTTTCTATGTTTTTAAACGTAATTAATGTTCGATGACAAAAATATCATATGGCAAAAGTTTCTTAATTAAAATATGCGTAAAGTAAAAAAAAAAAAGAAAAGAACAAGAAAAATAAATAGAAAATAATTATGATAATGAAAGTAAAGCGAAAAATGAAATGAAACTTTTAGGAACGTTATAGCAAAAATTCATAATTCAATATCGCAGATTAAGAAAGATTTTTTTATACGTCATGTGAATGTCAGTCTGCTTAGAGATAATAAATTACAAATATTATAATTATAATATTTACAAATTTTTGATTACCTATAACTTAAAAGAGAAAAAAAAAAACACAATAAAAAAGCGTAAGAAATATAATACAAATTTTAACCAAAACGCGACGCATCCATAATTGCTAATGCAAAAGTACATCAAAATATAAATTAAAAATTTGTAAAATCTAAAGATATAAATTCGATGAACACGCTAAATAATCATTACTATGTTGTAAATGCTTTAGGAACATTAATATCGTGAAAAGAAAATTTTACTTAAATATTGTTAATATTATAATTAATTAACCTTATTTTGTGCTTAAAAACACATCAACACTTTCGCGTCCGCAAAATTTTCTTTAACTAAACGTAAAAGAAAAATATCAACATTATTCGAATAATACGTTCTAGAAAAGTATAGAAAAATTTTGTTAGAAAAATATTTCAACGTAAATGATCAAGTTATATAAACATAAAAAAAAAAAGAAACGAAATATTGTTTTTAATAAATCTTGAAAAGATGATGACGTTCGATACAGTTGTGATTTTTTCAAGTAAACAATTTGCAAAATTCGTACGTTTATCATTAATTTTATAAACGCGACAACGTTTTCGTTTAATTTTTCCCGTGAAACTTGTAATTTTTATTAAAATATACTACAACAAAATCATCAACAACCTTTTCAGATAGATACTCAAATTTTTGTTTTTTTTTTTCCCCCTGTAATTGAGTTTACAACAAGGGACGAGAAAATTTAGACAAATCGTTATTGTCGTTATTTAAAAATTGAAAGAACATATGGCAAAAATAAATAAATCAAAATGAAAAGTAACATTAATTTCATTTTCTAATTATAATTATTTTTTCTCAAGCAATATTTTAAATGCAGGAGAAAATTTAATTGCACCAATTGAACGGATACGAAAGTGTTAAAAAAACAATTAAATAACTTATAATTATTATAATTTAATTGCTTATCATAGTTTATCTATGTTTTAACCATGGCACCTCGCATACATAATATAATATAATATAATATTCGCTATTCGCATTATTTCATAATATTAAGATTTAATCGTGGAAATATTTAGACACTTTTTTAAATTAAATAATATCCTTGAAAGATATCATTATAAAATTAGAGAATAAAGTTTTATGAAATGATTTCATCGAATTAAGAAATTAGAATTTTACATTATATTGATCTTCTTTTCAATATTATCAAAATTAATTAATCCTAGATAAAACTGAAAACTCATATTAGGATCAATAAATTATTGCAATATCATTTAAAAAGTGTCGACAAATATTTCCAAAGAAACTTACATTAACAAAAATATCTCACCTATAAGAATAAAAAATATTCTAAATACCATATGAAATACTAATCGTTCTCGTTTTTCATTATTTTGTATTTTTATTTTTTCTAAACTATCGAAGAAGAAGGACACCTATCGATCTATCCCATTAACATCATTTAAATGTAAACAAAAATTATAAGCATAAAAAAATAATAGCAAGAAGAGAGAAAAAAAAAAGAAAAAAAAATAATAAAATAAAGTAGAAAAACATATACGAAAATGGGGACGGAGGGGGCAGACAGGGGTTGAGTATTGTCAATAATAATATCGCAAAAATATCAATGACGAAAATCAAGTTTAGCGTTTGCGTGAATTCGCATCAAGTGTGCTTTCATATCGTAACTGCGACTGAAAATACGTTGACAAATTGGGCATTTAGTTTGACCTGCATGTAAATCCTTGTGCAGGGTCAATGACATCGGATGTTTAAAACCTTTCCAACAAATTCTACAACGAAATAAAAAATCTGCATCCATCGAACGACTACCAACATCAACTTCACCGTCACCCTCAACACCACCATCACCACCACCCACCACCACCACCACCACCACTACCATCACCAACAACATTACCACCAACAACACTACTACCAACACCACCACCATTAACATCACCACAGTCATCATCCGAGACGACAAGGTCTGTGCTTATAGGGTGGTGCTTGTATCTTGAGCTAACATCTGTTGTAACACCTTTGGTAACTCCTGCTCGGTCTACAAATAAATAAATAAAAGACACAAGATCACCTATCTAAAATCATGACTGAGAAAAAAAAAAAGATAATTGTTTATCTAATTAATTATTCGTGAAAGTTTTAAATATATATATTTAAATATATTTAAATATACATATGTATAGAGATATTATTTTTTTTTAGAGAAGAAAAATTCTATCTTTCGAAAAGAAAGAAATCACTGTCACTGTTACTTTTATTTTTTTTTGTAATTTGTTATATCAGTTTATTATAACTTTAATTGATTTTCTCTTTCTTATTTATTTATCTCTCTCTCTCTCTCTCACACACACTTTCTCTCTCTTTCTTTCTTTCTTTATCTTTATTCTTCGTATTTTTCCATTTTTTCTTTTTTTAAATTGATTTTCTTTCTCTCTTACTTTATTTTCTTTCTGTTTCAAGTTTTTGTGCCGCGTTCTTCGTCTTTCATATTAATTCGTTAATTCGTAATAATAATATTAATTAACAAAAAAAAAAGAAAAAAAAAAGAGGTGTGCATATTATAGTAAGCGCAAGCTAAGTAGAGCAAAAGCCCGATCAGACCAAACAGACATAGATTAGAAGTATACATGAAACCACTGAAAAAAAAAAAAAAAAAAAAAAAAAAAAAAAAAAAAAAAAAACAGAAAAGATTGTAGAAGAAGCTTCTCTTCATCTAAAATAGAAAGCCCTAGAAATAATGTCGATTGTTTCTTAATTATTGTATTATAATATAATTAATTAGAAGTTCATGTTAAAAGAAATTGATAATAATCTAGGATCGAATATAACGAAAGATATTTTTGTTATTTAATTCGATGTTCCGATAAAAATATGTTTAGAAAAAAAAAAAAAATAAAACGATATGTGACTAACAAATTGAATTTGAACGTGAATGACGACAAACGTTTTCTTTTAACTTTTATTCCCTTTTATTAAACTCGTTAAATTCGTTTAATTAAAGAGATTAAATAACAGAATGTGCTTTACATAGTTTGAAATTATTATTTCTTACAACGTTGAACTATTTGTCAATTAATTTCTCTTCTACCCTTTTTTCTTATTTTAAACGCAAAAACGTATTTATTTAACTAAATATATATAGAACCTTTCCTAATTCTAAATCTAATTAGCGAATAATTTCATTTTGAGATCAATTCTTTAAGGATGACAAATTATATTATAAATAATATCGCATTTTCGATGTTTAAAATTGAAACGTTCGATTCGAAATATAAATATTGATACTTATCTGAATCTTTTTTTTATTTTTATCACGATTATCTCGATAAATATATAAGTATACAAAATTTTTAAAATACTGGACTAGAATTTTAAATAGTTTCGAATTTCCGAGGAGACGATATTTTACTTTGCTTCTTATTTACTTCAAGTTTTTCAGTACTCTTAAGTAAAATAAAATAATATATTGATAATAAAATCGTTACAGCTTTGAGTATTTTACTTAAAAAAAGAAAAAAAAAAAACACAAGAGAGAATAAATTAATAAAACATAAACATTCGAAATAATATTTGCACGCGTCTGCGATGTGAATTTTAATTGTATTATTGCACTTATTTATCAAAATGAGAGTTCTATTTCCTTTCTGTTTGCATAAACTTGCATTTCCAACGCATTCGGAAAAAATCTGTCATCGTGTGAAATTAGATAATATTTTAAACTATTTCTAAACAATATAAAAACAAGCTTATTAACATTTTCCTTTTACACATGCATAAAATCTATTCTCTCATTAGAGAAAGCGCAGTAAAAATAATAATAATAATAATAATAATAATAACAATAATAATAATAATAATAATAATAATAATAATATAATATTAATATTAATAATAATAATAATAATAATAATAATAATAATAATAGTAGTAGTAGTAGTAATAATAAAAATAATAATAATAATAATAATAGTAGTAGTAGTAGTAGTAATAATAATAAACGAAAAAGAATCACCTATCAACGAAATCTACACAACTATATTTGCAACTAGACGATAAGAAGAAGCCTATTAATTAATTAGTATACTTTCCGTTTTCTAATTTTTAAGTACGTGTAACATAGAACAAAAATCAATTCAGTCAACGTTTATTCATAAATACGATTGTAATTTGGCAACCGAAAAATTAAAATAATATTAATATTAATAATAATAATAATTATAATAACAATAACACCTAACATCGTTTGACAAATACTATATATAACTGTAAATAACTTTTAAATAAATGTCTAATGAATTTAAAAAATCGAAGACACATTGACTTCTAAATTATTATTACAAAAGAGATTAGAAGCAAGGAGGAGAAGGAATAGGAAGATCAACAGAAGATATATAACGTATGAGATCAAAGTGAAAAAAAGAAATTAGAAAAACATGAAAGAAACTTAGAAAACAATATAAAAAATACATATATGTATCTAATGTTTCGTTCAACATTTGTATCCTAAAAAATGTATTACAAGTCTATCTAATCTAAATAATCTAATAAGTACGAACGTTGAATGATACACGAATAGCGAGGTGAACGAGATGCAATGCTAATTTGCATATTTGTTATTATTTCAAAATAAAAAAAAAAAATAAAATAAAAAGAATCTTTGAAAGATTCAATAATTTTGCCACCAAATCAAATCAAATCTAATCTAATCTAATCTAATCTAATCTAATCTCCAAAATTATTTGTCTATAAATAATAAAGAATAAGAAAATAATAATTAGAGATAATTATGTTTTGATTGATGCTTTCACTTGATTATTATTAGTCGACCGTCGTATGTGCATTTCGTAAATGCATTCTATATTCGAATGAAAATCGAATAGAATTTTATAAACTATGCCACGATTGATTTGACTCGTCCTAATCGAACAACCTTCGATATATACGCAGTGTTTTCGAAATTTCAAATGCCATATTAAATTCTCCCTATAAAGTAAGTATATTTTGTTTTAATCCAACGCATATATATATACATATATATATACTTCAAAATTTAATGAACAGAAACAAAGAAAACCATTAAATAATAATTTAAAAATTAATTAAATATTATTTAAATTAATAATGTAATTTAATTTAAAAATTAAATAACATAATAAAAAATAAATATATATTTTTGTCCTCCTATCAATTTCAAAAACACTTGCGCATATTTTATATAAATAAATGTTTCAAAGGAATCTACCCAAGAATGATTTTAAATCGATTCGACGATGATGTTTGTAATTAGGAGACTGGTTATGCGAAAGACGAAAGATCGTTGTTGGGAATCGTGCGATCGTATTATTATTATTTGAAGATGAGGATGATGTTAAAATGGATCGGGTGTGTTGATTGATTTTGTTCTCATTGGCTTTCGGCATTATTACGGCGGTCGATCGGAGTTGGTGCTATGGGGGCGGAATGTGCGGGATCTCACGCATTTTGTGAAAGTCGACGAAACAGGGCCAACGGCATAAACAGGTATTGCAGGCCCAACATTTGAAGCGTGTCTGCCTGAGCTTTCCACGCGACGTTACCATTCCACGCTGCTTGCAGTGTACACATACTTTTCCATGGCCGTTCGCTTTGCTGAGGCTATGAGGCTGACCGGATACGTACGTAATCCGTCCTGGAGAAAACACATTGGGCCAAACAACTTTGGTTAGTCAGATCCTTAAGTATATGTGCACATGCAGCAACCATTAGTTATTTCAATAATATAAAAAGTAAGAAAAAACAAAGAAGATAAAGAGAGGGAAAGAAGAAAAAACAAAAAAAACAAAAAAAAAGAGAAATCGAAAATTATGGGAATGGGTGGGGTGGGGGATAAAAAATTGCAAATGAGCCAGAGGGGCAAAGGGGCAAAAGGGGGAAAGGAAGGGAAGGGAAGGGGAATAAAGAAAAACTTGAGAGCAACGACCAATCCCAGCACCAACCAACTCCGTCAGCCGTGAAAGCCAGTTCTAAAAGAAGGAGGTTTTGTATGTATGTATTTTTATATTATGTATGTCAGCAGCGACCAATTACCCACCGACAATCTGCGCCTACGCATACATATACACATACACATATCTATGTATATATATGTATTTATTCTATGTATATATGTATATATAATCATTTATTTAGCATTGCCAGGTGCTAGTTTAAATGTGCTCGTTCACGCGATACGCATACACGCAGTAGTAAGTAGTCTCTTCTTCTCGTCCAGTTTTTGGTCTGATGTATTTTTTTGTTCTGTGCTATCCTTTTCGTTTGTCACCATTTTTTTTTTTCTATTTTCTCGTACTCTTCTCTACTCGTCGTAGAAATTCATGGAATTTATTTTCTTGTTTTATTTATTTATTTATTATTATTATTATTATTATTATTATTTTTAATATAATAATTATTATTACTATTATTATTATTATTATTATTATTATTGTTATTATTATTACTATTATCATTATTATTATTAATATTATTATTATTATTATAATATCTTCTTCATTGATTATCGTCAAATAATCTTCGATATGAAAGTGTCCTGTAGTGTCCAATAAAACGACAAATCTTCTATCTCTTTCTTTCGTTAATAATCGTACAAATTATACTTCTTCCTTACTCCATGAGTACGTGATTTTATTTGTTAAATGATTGTTTTTTTCCTTTTTTAAATTAAGATGCGCACTATCGAGTTAGTTGTATTATTATCACTCGCTTTTTCTTTCTTCTCATTTCATCATTTCTTGAAAAGGTTCCATTGTCATTCTTTCGGCTAGATTACAACATCTTTCCTATTTCTAAATAAGATATCGATCGATGTACCATCGTATATTATAAAATATAAACAATATCAATAATTCAATTATCACACACGATTTTAATCACACGATTGCATCAATCATTCTCTCTCTCTCTCTCTCTCTTTCTCTCTCTCCCATTCATTTTTGTTATATATCTCAATTGAATTCAACGAATTCAGTTAAATATTATACTAAAAATATAATATTAAATAATAATAATAATAATAATAATAATAATAATAATAATAATAATAATAATAATAAAAATAATAATAATAAAAATAATAATAATCGTCATCATCATCATCATCATAATAATAATCATAATCATAATCAAGATATTAATAAAAATAATAAAAATAACATTAATAATAATAATAATAATAATAATAATAACAATAACAATAACAATAACAATAATAATAACAATAACAATAATAATAATAATAATAATAATAATAATAATAATAATAATAATCGCTATAATTTTAATAATCAATTTAAATCGATCGTTCTGTCTTTCCCTAACACCGAGAATAAAATGACAAGAACGATATCGATTTTACGGTTTGCAGTTTAAATAATCGCAATTTTTTCGGTTTGTATTATCATTCGTTTTATTATATTAATTTTGGTTTAAACGATTCCGAGCTCTATTAGGGAAATGAAAGAATTAGTGCGTAAAGTAAGAAGGACAAGCTTTCTTTTCTTTTTAATTACATTTTAACTGCATAATATATTTACTTTCTTTCTTAATTATTGAATTCTTCGTTTCTACTTGAAAGAATTCTGTACTTCTGTTTCTGTTTTTGATGGTTGGTTTTTAAACGACGGGAATAGATTTGCAATTTTCCTTACCTACCTGCTGTCTTTTCGTGTTGTATTCGTCATTTAAAATAATATTTAGATAGACAAAATTCGGATCGATGTGATTTTCGTGAAAAAAAGAAAAAAAAAGAGAGAAAAAAAAAAGACAAAACAGAATTCGACGTTCTTCAAAATAAATGCATACATATATATATATATATTTATATATGTATACATATTTATAAATTATGTTATAATTGGTTTTGTTTTGTAATGTAATTTTTAACGAAGAAAAATGATCTATTCTCATTGCCGTTTAATTTTTTAAATTGAAAAAAATCGAATTCCAATGTAAGGATATAATGTATTACTACTTTGATTTGAGCGTTTTAGAAATTGTTATATAGTATCATTATAAATAGAATAGAAAACGTGTTTTCATAAATAATGAAGTATGAAGAAAGAAAATTGATCGCATGCCACTGTCACCTGCACCATCACCGTAACTACATAATATAATTCTACATTAGTTTGCTTGCTCAGGCTGCATGATTGATATACACATACATATATCTTGGACTAATTGAATCATTTTTTTCCAATAATAAACAAAACAAAAAGATATTGTTAAGATTTTGTTCTCTCTCTTCGTATCTTGTAATTTTAATATATTTTGTTTGTTTATTCTACACAAATATTTTATTACACTTTTATTTTTTTTTTTTATAAAAACTTTGAATAAAAGATATGCATAGTTGAAATTTTAAATTTTACGGCGAATATTTCTTTCCGATTTCATTAAATACCTACAATTTAAATAATTAGTATTATTAAGATTTGATTAGAAAAGATGTGTGTGTTCGTCTTTTTTTCATTTATATATTTTATATATGTAATAAAATCCAAAATTGAAATTTTTGTCCAAATAATTTTCTACCAAATTTGTATACACACACAATATAGGTAGTGTGGTAACACATGCCCATGGATTCGAAAAATATAACTTTTGCATGCAAATGATGAATTGGCGTGTGATAAACGTTTTTGTTGTTTTGGAATTTTAATTAATCTTTTTTATATATATATGTCTTAATAAAATATAAATAAAATATTAAAAGAAATACCGCGATATACCGAATATTTAAAAAAAAGAGAAAAAATAATAATAATAATAAAATCAAGTATTTTCCAAAAATATACACAAAAATATGTGCTTGTAAAGTTAGTGCGTATAAAGGAGGAATATATAATGGTAGTTTTGATTTAGTTATTAAAAGGAATGTTGATGATTGTCGGAACACATACAGCACTTAGCAATGCTTACTAGTAGAGTATCTACAATAGTATGACCTACGCCCGAGAGTACCTATACCACACATTTTTAATTAAAGAAGAAAAAAAACAAAGTTTCATGCACGCCCTATATATAATATATATATATAAAATAATCTGAACAATTTTTTCATATAGGAAAAAAAGGAAATAAGAGAAAAAAAATTAAAAAAATATATTTATATCTTTTACACTGGTAGGAAAGGTTGTCTTCTTTCTGTATTTTTTTTTTTTTTTTTTTAAACAAGGCTGCTGTATCGATCATTTATATTCGTGCAATCAATCTGTGAATCTGATTTTTAATGTGTCGATCATTATGTATTTTTAAAACTAATTTTTTTTGGAAAAGTTTGATACAAGATTGGAAATATATTCTTATATTTGTATGTTACTATAAAGATATTTGATTTTTTCAATTCTTCTATGATATATTATTGTTATATTCTTTTAATATTATATTAATATTAATTCAATTTTAATTTAATAAGAATAAAAATAGGAAAGATATTTATATATGAAAATAATCAGATCCACAAAATGTAAATGTTAGAGTTAAGCTCATTTAAATTATTATCTTATATTTTTGGAAGACAATAATAAATGATTAATTAAATTAACTACTTTTATTATTGTCTTTAGCCATCGCCCGAAATAGAATTATTAATTTCTTAATTTACAGCACTCATGTGTGTATGCGTGTGTGTAAGTAATGCAAAGCTACACAGGCTACCAATTATTTATACGATTTAATGTATGGATTTAATCAAACAAACTACTTTTTTTTGTTCAATTTTAATTAACGACACAATAACAAGGAATCTATGTCCCTTTCTATTGATTTTTAATTTCTGCCACGTAACCTTAGTCCATAGAATGGTTTTTATGTGTAAATAAAAAAAAAATTGTCTTTATGAATATAACACTAACACTTTATGGATTAAGGCATCCAAAATCATATTTTGTACTCGCAATAGATATATATCAATATACTTATTCGTATTTCAAAAATTTATTTAATTGATTACATTTAAGTTTTTTAAGCGAATAATAAAAATATTTAACCCTTTAAGTGTGATACAATATAATTAATAAAAAGTCAAACAGAAGTATCTAAAATTAATGACTATATAAGACATTATCTAGGTGTAGGAAATATTTACTAAGAATTTGATAATATTCCTCAAACTGACAAGAGTATTTATTAATATTTATAAATAATTAATTAGTAACTAAAGTAATATAACATTGAATGATTTGAATTAAATATTATCAAGTATATAAAAATGTAGTACTTCGATTTTCTGTAATACATTTTATGTATTAAATTTAATTAGAATTCTTCTTGTGTATGATATAATTCAAAACATTTATCGATACAAAGACCTACGTTACATTTTTTACACTCATACCGTGTTTCCGATCTTTTCTTGTTCTTTGCGCACACGACGCATTTTCGTCTGGCATTTTTTGATTTTGCTATATTGCTATAGTATACAGAAAGAAAATGTCTTCCTGTTAATCTAAATTCAGTGCTTTCAAAATTTGTACTTCCTCTGTCTAATATTGTTCTATCCTGTTGATATTTCCAGATAATTTTTTTATTTTCAATTATACGTTCTTCTCTTATTGATGCCATATTTGCAGGTACAAGAACTACAAATTACAATGTGAAATCAGATATGTATTTCTAACAGAAATAAAAGATTAACCGAAACTATTGTTAAGAAAATCAAAAACCGAAATGTGTAAATGAATGATATTAAATACGCTATAACCGATAACTCATATAAAACTTCTTACTCTAAGCACAAATATGCACTTACAGCACTTAAAGGGTTAAACAAGCAATGTTACATTAATATAAAATAAAAATCTCATATTACTATCGATATGTATGTGTTGAATAATATTACATTATATATATGCAATATACGAGTACAAGTTGAACGTTTTGTTGCTATACCATTTAATAGTTATCGCATTTTTATATTATTATTTAACTTATTAAAGTAGATTTAATTAGGCATTTGTGTTAAAATAAAATATTTATAGTTTCTAAAAGAATATCTAATATGCTTTATAACTATTAGAAAAAAATATGGTAGAGCAACTACGTTGATACTGACACATTCTTTTTCCTATGAGTCATACGTTACTTTTAGCTAATAATTCATTAATAATACTTTTGGTGAATAATATTAGGAATTTATTTTTTTAAATTAAATGGGATACTCTTCGAACACATATATTTTGCATACATTTCCTAAAAACAAACATTATTTACAAACAGTATATATGTGCATATAAATTATAAAGATTAATTTAATATAAATAAAATGTTGAAATAAAAATACTATTCTCGCATATGACTCATAGAATGTTAATGTGAAATAAAATCATTCTTTTTAGGGACAATGTATGGTCCAAAAAATATAGATACAATCACTTACCCTGTACTGCTTCCTGTGCTAACCTCTCTCCTGAAGTACTGGGCTTTGAAAGTAGGTGTCCTAATGAAAAAAAGAATGACATATTATTACAAGACATAATAAAAAAACAAATAAGATAACAATTGTTTCAAATTTAAAAGGTAAAAAGAAAAATTTATGCATATCAATAAAAATACTTACCAACGTCTGCCAACTGATGTTTACTATCCAAACTATCAGAAACAGAATGAGTACTAGTATAAAAAGTTTGAGTAATGTCCGGCTTCTGATCATGATCAGGTGTGTTAGATGGTGTATCTTCAATTCCAATTTTGTTCAATGAACTATCTCCTATGCTTTGTTCTTCATAACTGCAACTACTGCCATCTTGTTCCAAATATTCAGGCATTTCTAGCTTTAGATTTGGCATTAATGGAATTATTTCAACAGGATCTGAGCCAGATAGTGTTTGATTATCTGATATCTTGTTGTCAGAATCTTTTCCAGATAATGTGTTGCTAACTGTCTTATCCGCATTAGTGCTGGTGGTATCACGACATTTTCGTTTCTTTGTAGGTGGTGATCCGGTTTGTAATTCGACTGCATGATATGGCATCGGAGAAGAAGGTGATTTACTTCTTTTGGTATCCATTGTAGATTTAATAGAAGAATTCTGTAGTTGTATTTCTGGTTCGTTAGGAATTTCCAAATCATCCTGTAATACAATCAAAAATATTTATGTAAGTACTTAACCAAATGATTATTTCTTTTTTATGTAAAATAAAAAATAAATATATTTTGCAAATAGTAAATTAGTCATATTAATACTAACCTCAACCAAACCATCTTTATCTTTCCCTGTACCATCGGTGAGACCTTGAACGGCTAACAACTCAGCTGTTGTTAAAAAGCTAGTAAGTTGCTCTTGAACAACATTAACTTCGCCTCGATACATAAAATCTACCAAGGCTGCTAGGTCATCAAATTTTACATTACGGAATATTATGACTGGATGTTGACATGGATTTTCCTGTTAGATAACAAACAAATTATATAGAAATAGATTATATATAATGAATAATAAATAACAAATAAAATTATGATATCAAGATTACCTTGAAAAGATCTCTGAAATATGTGCTACATGCCGATAAGAGCATTTTGTGTGCTCTAATCCGCTTGCCCTCGCAACTTAATGTAACATCAACGAGATCTTCATCTGTCCTTAACGTACCAAAAGCACAAGTAATATGTCTTAAATAATTATTCCACCTAAGAGAAAATTGTTGACTGGAACCCATTCTGTTATATCTATAAAAAAAAAAAGAAAATATTTCTTGTTAAACAAGGATTTAAAACATATATATAATTGTTATTGAAATATTTTTATATAACAAATTTAATTATACGAAATTTTATTGATCAAATTTATATACACACATATATGCACATATATTATCTAGTCTTTTAAAATATACACAATCATACTAATCAATCAATGATTGTCACCAACAACTAATACTAAAAAAAATCCATAATGAGTAATAGAATTGTCAATACATTTAACATTATCATATATTTAACTAACCTAGATTTTAATTTTTTATGAATCCTAATAATAAAAAAAAACGAATGCACTGGGTATAAATCCTAAATATCCAGATATAGAATATACGTACGCATTGTAGGGGGTAAATTCTACTGCCATTTGTTTACGATTAAAGTTTGTAAAGATGTATAAAAAGGACGAAAAAAAAGAAGACATTTCGATAGAAATATCGATAAAATTAATGTAATGGAGTTATTTAGGCGTAAAAGTAAGTAAGAATTACAAGTATATGTATATATGTTTGGCCCTCACCTTGCCCGTAAGAAATCCAGCAAGCTTCAATATGAGAGGTGGTGTGTAGGAGTAAAAAGATTGGGAGTCCTCGATATGTGGGATGCGACGTGACGGATAAAACTGTCAACTGCAGTAACTAACTTACCCCCCACCCCAATGCCAATAAATATATAATAATAGCGTAATAGAACGTTTAATCCTCGAATTTATTTAAGATTGAATGAAGAATAAAAAGTGTAAACAGCGAGGCAACATAGATTTTCATGGCACTGTGTTAAAGGCATCGTTCTTAATACAATACATAGGACACAACACTACTCGGCGTCGATTCTATCAAACTATTATACCGTTATATAATTTCATTACTGCTCAATATTAAACTTAAAATATTAATTATCTTTCAAACTAATTTCCTTTTTTCTATAAACACAATTTATATACTAAATGACAGCCGGTGCCCATTTTCCAAACGGAAAACGCGTAAGATGGGCGAAAGAAGCTCCCACTTCCTACAGAAGCCACGCGCGATGTGTGGGGGATCTCGATTAAACATGGCGATCGTAAGTCGATTCTCATTAGTCGAAACTATTGGATGCTTGTTCGACCAATCAAATTATTCCTTTTTGTCTATTAATTATTATTCAGTTATATTCAATGATTTAATTAATATTTGAAATGTTTATTTATATTTAAATAATGATAATAATATATAATCTCTTTTCTTATATTCGACCAATTATATTTGAGCTTATATTTTAAAATTGTATTGTTTATTTTTTGGGGATGATTTTTTTTGTTCCTGTTTGTTTTTCAATATATGTTATAATCTTACACGTCCACTCTACTAACACTATTTAGTTTAGGATCGAATAAGTGTGGCAAATATGCAGAGGGCGTTATTTTTCGACGCAAACATTCATGACCTATCGAGATCCATAAGATCAAAAGTTTTTACAGCATTTATCAACATTTAAAATATTTCTACGTATATTATTACGTATATCTTCTCACTGCCTTAGATCATGTCAAAAAGCAAAATGCAGCATCAAGTTGACAATTGTATTGTAGCTGTTAAGAGTAAGGTAATTCGATTTCTAAATATCTCTATATAATCAACAATGGAGCTGTTTTATATGATTCATAAATTTATAAATGCACTTAATTCTGTTATTGCATGATAAATACGTTCCCAAAGAATAAGTTTAAAAAAATTCGTGTAAAAAAATATATTGCATCTATGAAAAAATAAAAAATTAGTTCTAGTCTTAAGAAATCAGCAAAAATAATACAATAAAACATGAGTTTTCAAAATTTTCTTCTTAGAATTTGAGTTTTCGTGTTAAATCAAAATCGTGTAAAAGAAGTTTGTGTAAAAACAGAATTTGGTGTATACATGTAGAATAATAACTGAATTAAAATAAATGGAAAGTTTATTGTGGGTCATCAATGGTTCATGTAACACTGTGTATTTATTAAATTTAAAGTGAATGTAATCTGACAAAATATATAAAATAAAAAGCATATACATACATATCATATAAATTTATTATTTTATCATTTTATAGTTTGATGCTGACATTATAAGATTTTCAGTTAGAAGAAATGAGCGTATCAGTTATGAAGATTTTAGAAAATTATTAGCAGAACGTCATGATATTGGCCCTGAATTAAACTTTCTTATTTGGTATACGGATCCAACAGATGGAGATTTACTGCCAATTAATAATGACAACAATTTGGCCAGAGCATTACTTGCTGCAAAGCCACTTCTTAGAATATTCATACAAAGGAAAGGTGAGTTTATTTTTAATAATAATATTTATAATTTTGTTTTTTCCTTTATTTTCCTTTGATTAATAAATAATGAAAATATATTTGCTAGGTGATGGATTGGAAGAAATAAATGGATATGGTACGATGAAACCAAAAAATTTAATTTCAAGTATACTTGGTGGTACTCCTGGCAAACCAAAGTCTTTGGCGATATCAAATCCACATGATTTTCGGCAGGTAAATTAAATTTAATCTTGCAAATATATTTCGTAAATATAAAAGACAAGATTACTGTTTTAATCAACATAAAATCTAGTAAATATATAATATATTGTTATATAAATAGGTATCTGCGATCATCGATGTGGATATATTACCTGAAACTTGTCGTCGTGTTCGACTTTTAAAACATGGGTCAGATAAACCTTTAGGTTTCTATATTAAAGATGGTGAAAGTTTTCGAAAATTGCCACCATCGGCTGGAGGTGGAATTGAGAAAGTACCAGGTGTTTTCATTAGTAGATTAGTACCAGGTGGTTTAGCAGAAAGTACTGGTCTATTAGCAGTAAATGATGAAGTATTAGAAGTTAATGGAATAGAGGTTGCTGGAAAAACTCTTGATCAGGTTAATTCTAATGTTATCATATAATTAATAAATATTTTTAAAATATATAACATATTACCTACGATGATATAAATTGTTATGTTAATTAGGTCACAGACATGATGATTGCGAATTCTTCAAACCTCATAATAACAGTTAAACCTGCCAACCAACGAGCCGCTCTTGCTGCACCTAGGCGTGGTTCCTTCTCCCGTAATAGCCAGTTATCATCGGGAAGTCATCAGTCGACGCAAAGTGCAGCTACTGGTAGCGATGAAGATGCAGATGAAATTTTAGATTTAACAGGTGTAACACTACACGATGAAGCAGCAACATCTGTATCTCAACATCATCATTTTCATCAACATCATCATCACCAAAATCATTTTAATCATGATCAGGGTGTTTTGCATCTGTAGATAAAAGGTAAATTTTAAATTCAATTATAACGTTTCTAAAGATTAGCATGCATGAAATGAAAGTATTGAGGTACATACTGTCATGAATAGAATTGTATATTTTGTGTTCTGTCCTCTCTTTCTCTCTCTCTCTCTCTTAAATCTATGCATTGCTTTATATTATATAATAATACATTATTCATTTGATTACATGAAAAATAAAAAAAAAGAATCGTTCAATGAAAAATATAGTATAGATAAATAATATTATTGATAATATATGTTTCGAATAAAAATTTAGATATGAAATATTATTGAAAATTAAAGAAATAATCGAAGATATTTTTTACATACAAGTATCTTTAAAAACAAAAATTAAAAAATCTATTTTCTTAATTTAATACAAACTTAACTTCAATTGTATATGAATAATCGAGGTGATGTGTAAAAATTCCTATTTTAAATTAATGAAAATAAATTCTAAGCAAGGAGCACATATATATTGCTTATTTTGATACGTAGCAAGTAAATATTATAATTAGCATTAGTACTTAATAAAATCCATTAGAATATAAATATACATTAATGAATACGTACATACGAACTTACAGAGTAGTTTATTATTAAATATTACCATGACATAAAAAACAATTAAAAAGCAATATTATTCAAGTACTTATCTTTCGGCTATTATTATTACTTCATAAATCTAAAAAAAAGTGCCTGATTACTATTAAGAAACTAATAGATTTTTTGCATTTTAATCTAATATCTAATAAAAGATAAAATACAATTACATACACAAATATTTACTAATAAGGAAAAGATTGTGATATAAAAATATTTAAAAAAAGAAATACATTGCAAGTGCAAGAATATATATTCTTATGTGTTCCTTACCATTTGTTTATACTTATTAGAAACAATTATTTGCACACGTGAACTAATTAAAAAAGATTACAAAATAACGAGGAATAAAACACAAAATATGCAATTTATTTTAAATGCATGACACACATCATACTCTCATATTCATGTCAATCAGTCATACAAGTATTAGAACTTAAATAATGTACTTAATCATTTGATACTACTTTAGAAGTAGGTCATATGAGAAAAATTTCTTTTCTTTTATAGAGCTACTTAGTTTTACTAAATTATATTTTATATCATAACTTAGATGATGCAATGAAAAAAAAGACACTCATAAATATTGGTATTGATTGTATTGTAATGATTTGTTTGCTTTTTAAGAATATTTACTTGTATATAATGCAAACAAATTAAATTCAATAATTTAAATTATCACTATGCGTTAAAGAGGTCTTTATATAATAACACAATTGTAAATAATTGATTAATAACCGGTATAATAATAATAAAAAAAGAGAACATACAGAGAGAGAACCATATTTTTAATCAGATAGATAGATGTACTGTAACAGAGTGGCCTTACATGTAAATCATTCCAAATATCATTTTTTTACAAGAATATATTGAATATTATGGGATATCAATACACGCCTATTCGTGTATCTACTCTGTTTATTCTTACAACATGTTGAAAGTGTTGAAGTTTTTGAATTTTAATTCCATTTTTATGAATGTTATTTATTATCTAATTGAGAGTTAAGTATGAGCTATAATGTATTATACAATTAGTAGGAATAAAAATTATTAAACATGGCAAATTAAGTACTTGTGCATAGAAAATATCATGTGCTCTTCCATTATTTTCTCATCAATTAAAAAATAATAGTGTGAATAGTTATTACATTCCACTTATATATTTTAGTACAACTGAGCACGTAATTTCATTACTAAAAAAAAAAAAAGAAAAGTATTCTATAGACTGGATAAAGCAGATATTGTTTTTCTTTTTTTTTTTGTTTAAATATATAAATAAGAGAAATGAATCATATCGAATCAAATTATATTCAGTGCTTGTTATATTCAATTGTTCTTTATTATATTTAAACTTTCGCATTAAAACTATGTTTGATATATATAGCGAACATAAGAAATATTTGTAAAACGATTAGTTTTATTATCTTATTCCTCTTATACAGCATTACAATATAATATAAAATTAAATGAAAATTAATCGTTATACAAATACTATTATGTTCTCCTTATATATTTTTGCCATGGATACTCTTTTTACCGTTATAGTGTCGAAGGTTTAACATATCATGTATCATGCTCCAGAGAATATAACTTTTATTTACGTTAATATAACATTTATAATAGTCTTAATTTGAATTTAAGTAAGAATATCTTTTAAAATAAAATCATGTGAAAAATTGTGGTGCACGAATGGATATAGTATTTTGTATAAAAATTATCTTGTGCGTTAATGTATACAGTGTGTCTATAGATGCAATGAGTTATTTTTCATTAAAAAAAAGAAAACAAAGAGCAATAAAGTAAAATCATTTTATTTCTTTAATATTATTGGAAAGAAAAATTAATGAGAAGCACAGGTGATGAGTGTAGAAATCTCGTTGCTGAATTATTCTATAAATATACTGTATATAATATCATTTTTAAAACAAGCACTTTTTGTACTTAATTAGAATAAATATATATATATATATATATATTAAAAATGCGGAAGAGTATATAACTTGAAATATAGTCAGTATTCTGATACCATATTACTGAAATAGATATTAAGATTTTCATTAAACATAATAGTCATTTGTTATTTTTCATAAAAGTCTAATATTATCATCATTTATCAAAATTATTTTTCATAACAAGAAAAAAATTAAACTAATTTACAAAACGCATTAAATGATTATTACTAATTATAATATTGTAATTATTTTTAATGGCAGCTTATAATAAAATATTTTACTATAAGTTTATTAATTTTATTTATCCTACTATTCGTCGTTAATTAGACAGTGATTATGTTTTTTTATATAGTTACTATGGTGCATAAAATAAACAATGTCACGTTTTCTAGATTCTTATTTAACGAATCTTACATAATGAATCAGAATTAACTATCTTTTTAAAAACTAACTTCAAATAATTATAGAAGTCAATGGAGAACAAAATAAAAAGATTATAAATTTTAAATATTAATTCATAATAGAGGTAATAGATTATTAAAAATATGTCTTATGTAGAACATGGACCTCGTGTTTTCTTAATTGGTAGACACAATAACAATATGCCATTAGCCTATGGTGATTATATTGTTCCAAAAGAGAGATTAGAAGGTCGTTTAAAAATGTATGAATCTTGTTCAGATATTAGAGCTTGGAGTTCTAATCCTTTAGAAACTTCACGATATTTTCGAGAACTTGCAGAACATACTTCTCTGGTTTGTATTGGTAATCAACATTAGCTATTATTCAAATAAATTATTAAATAGTTCGTTTATTTATTATTTAGTAATATTACATAAATCATACATTTTATTATTATATTTTAAATATTTTCTTTATATTATAGTCTGGAAAAATAATACCATTTAATGTAGTTGTCGAGAACATCATAGGTCTTACTTCACAAGCTCAAAGTGAACTACAGATACTACGTAAAGAGTTAAAAAAATATAAATCTCTTAAATTAACAACCGAGCAAGAAAAATATTTACAAACTTTTGTATGTATAATATAATTTATTTTAATACAACTACTTTGTAAGAAAACTGCAATACTTTACTATATGTTCTTCTATGTTTCTTGAAGGATAATCAAATTATCGCAGATTATCAAAAAGAAAAACAGTATAAAGACAACAGCATATTAAAAGCATCATTAAAGGAAAGCTTTAAAATTATCAATAAATCTATTTCTTTGCCACATTTAGATTCATATTTATCTATTCAATTTAATCATGAACAAAATATTCAATATAACGATAGACATTATCGAGGCTTTTCATTGTTCAATCAGATAGATTCATTATCATGTAAAGCTTCTTATTTATTGCCAAAGTTAAAATCAATATATTTTTCTTCAAAAAGTGAGAACGTTGAAAGAAATAAACATTTAAATGTGGAAACAGATATTCTTACAAATTTAGAAGATAAATATACCCAAGTTGGTAAGTTTGTGTGAAATAATAAATTGTATGTATAATTCATATAAAGAATTATTGATAATTCTTTATTTATTATTGTTCTATTGATTATATGTTAATAGCATGCATAGAATATGCTGATATATCTGTGCAAGTCATATGGGATGTGTATGAGACAGGAACTCAAACTGATTGTCTAATGGGGTATATAACATCTAGCGAAACTAAAATTTCTTCGATCAGAGTATGTGTGTATTTTATATATAAATTTATTTATAATAATAACATGTGTAATTAAAATAATTACATTATATAGACTGAATCGCAAATATCTACGTATAAATATGATTATAGAAATAATTATGAAATTGAAAAAGAAAAAATAACTATTCCCACAAATAAATACATAAGAAAAAGTTCCTGTATAGAATCATATCATATCGAGAGTGAATCTGAATCTAATAGTATCACTGAAAGTGAATTTGATAGTGAATTTAATGAAAAATCTCACAAAGAGATTATTATTCAAAAGGATAGCGAAATAATTGCATTAAAAAATGAATTTAGTGTAAGTTATTGTTACTATCATATAATTAGCTTTAATATATTATTAAAATCTAATTTAAAGCTTATTTTTTTTTTTAGGCAAAAGAAGCTGAAGTTGAAGAATTAGAAATTATGTTGAAGGAAAAGGATGAAACTTTGGGTACCCTTAGAAGAGGACTTAAAGTAAAATTATTTCATTCTGCTTTATAAAAATTTACATTTTTCTTAAGATTGATTTAATTATTTTATGTTGCAGATTTTACAAGAACGTTCTATGAAGTTGAATGAACAGAGAAATAATGAAATGGATGATTTGAGAAAGAAAGTAATAATAGTTACAAAAATTATAAATTGTATTATAAAATAAATATTTATTTTTTAGTTATACACAAATACGTGTATAATGGAGCAATTAAAAATGGAGTTGAGTAAAAAGTGTGATTTCTCTTTTTTACAATCACAAGAAATAGAGAAATTAAGATTACATGTTAAAGACACTGCTATTTTACTTGCCGAAAAAGATTCACTAGTGGTAATTAATATTAGACGTTAAATTGTCAAATAAATAGAATTCTATACTTCTAATAATCACATTATCATTTAGAAAAAGGTAAAAGAAATGGAACATCTTTCGAAAGAAGCAGAAAATTATCGACTTACTCTTGACGAATTAAAAAAAGCTTTACGTGAGAAGGATGAATTACAAAAGCAAAATTTAGAACAAAAATGTATACTTGGTGATCAAGAGGATGAAATAAAACGTCTACTGATATTAATACAACAAATGTCTAGTACTCATAATGATCAACAGGTAAACTTTTTTTTCTATGTTCTTTTTTTTTAATACATAAAAGACACACAATTATTGGAATATTTAATTATTGTAATAATCATAATGTAATAAGACTATTTAATAACAGAATAGAATGACGACTGTATTAGAAGAGTTACAAACTGAAGTAGTAGAAAAAGATAATACAATTTCTAAATATGAAGAACAGCTTCATTGCATGGAAAAAGAAATTAATAATTTCACGATTAAGTTAAAAAATAGTTTAAATAATTTAGAAGAATTTAAAATCGCATATGAAGATATTTGTAGTCGTGTAAAATGTGAACATAATACTTGTGAACGAACCAAACGTGAATTATGCATTGTAAGTGCTTTAATAGAGGAATTACAAAGATCTAAATTAGAAAATAAAGGATCTTTACATGAAATAGAAAATGTTAAGAAACATTCTAAGGAATCTATATGTAGTTCCCATTTAAATTATCATTTCATTTCATCTGATTCTAATTCAGAAGGTATATTTAATAATATACATACATATATATATATAGTATGTGTGTAATATAAATTACTCTAAAATACGAAACAAATAAAAATAAAAATATATATATCTTTCATTTAACAGTTGATGAATCCAATGCAATGATGCTCAAGCAAACACAGACATCACAAAAAAATCTATTAGAAAATATACAATTCAATTGGGCTAATACTGAAACGATTAATAATGCAGTAATGCATGAGTACACAGATTTTGAAAATCATTCAAATAAAGATACCTCTGAACCAGACTCATGGAATTCAGCAAAAGTAATTTACTTTCTTATAATTATAATTTATTAATTATATCCCAAAAATATATCTTTCAATGCATCCTGTAATATATATTGAATAACATTTAATTATAGACTGAAGTATCAATATTAACTATTAATGATAATACAAATATTGAAAATATGATAGTTGAAGAAGTATCAAGATCACTTATAAAAATGCAATTTCTTATGAAGCAATTACAAGTATATGCTGAAAGAGAACGACCATCTTTAATTAAACAAATCCATGATCTCTATAAGGTTTTAATCGATAATAAATCAGTAATCGGGTGGTCTCCAGGTAAATTTCTTTTATCTTTTAACTCAATGATTTTATAACTTATTGTATAATTATAACCCTATAGATATAAACATTAGAAGGCAAGAAATTTATGAATTATATAATAAATATAGACAACATTATGAAAAATGTAAGCCATGTGTAACATCTTCAAACAAAGAATCGCAAGAAACTTCAATTAAAAATAAATTGTTAGATCTAAATGATGAATATATTGACAAGATTTTTACAACTCAATTTAAATGTTCTATTAATAAATTGAATGAACTATCTAAAACTCTTAAAGGTAAACAATTTCTATATAAAATAATATTTAACGTATATATATTTGTAGTTAATTAATTAACAAGGTGTTGGAGATGAGCATATGAAAATGGTAACAAAAATAGCAGAGAAAGAAAAATTAATAACAGAAAAAGATAATGAAATAGCTCAATTAATAGAAAAGATTCGAATGGGTGAAGGTGATTGCGTGAGACCGGAGAAATCAGAATGGGATATGATTAAAGAAAATTTCAGAGCACTTGATATCGAACTTAATCAAAAAAATCAACTAATTAAAAAATTGCAAGATACACATAAATCAAATAATGTTACATTATCAGCGTATATTACAGAATGTAATGAATTAAAATTAGCAAACAAGAATCTTATAGATATTAAAAATTCATTATTAAAAGAATGTAATACAAGAAATGACGAATTGAAAGAAAAATGTGAAGAAATAAATCAATATGTTAAGCAATTACAAAATTTAGATGAAAATATTAAAATTACAAATAATATGAAAATAGAAATTGAACAGTTAAAAACAAAGTTAATATGAAATATTTTAATTATTTCTTTTATTTTTTATCTTGTATATATATATATATTAATTTTATATTTTTATAGATTGCACTCATTGCAAGAAGAAAATACTAATCTGCGAAAAAAACTTGATGATGCTAATGAAATTATTTGGGGAAATAATAAATTAATAAAAGATTTAAAAGATAAACAAGAGGATGATAAACATAACTTTGCATCAACGCTTCTTGAATCCAACACACTGCTTGCAAAAAGAGAAAATATAATTAATAATTTAGAAAGTGAAAACTTATCCATAAACGAAAAGTTAAAATATGCAGAAAATAAAATTTTATCATTAAATAAGACAATAAAAGAATTACACAAACAAAATAATGAAATGAAAACGTTAGACATACTTCGCGATTATGTTTCTAAAGCCGAAAATAATAAAACAAGGTTAGAATCAAAATCATCGAAGTATAAATTGGAATTATTAAATTATGAAAATAGTAATAAAGAAAATGAAAAGAGATTGGCTATTTTAACGAAAAAAAATCAAATTATAAAGAAAGATATTGAAATTTTAAAAGAAAAATTGTCAGCAAATTTGACAGAAGAAATTGTTACCTATGACGATTTGAAACACAAATTACACTGTCTTTCCAATGATTTATACAACAAAATAATAAATCTTAAAAACAAATCAAATATATACGATAATGCTAACACGAATATAAAACATGACTCAAATGAAAATTTGAATAACGATCCTATAGGTCAGTATTATTTCTTTTTTTAATACAGTTTTAACTGTTTCAATAAATATTTATAATATATATTTTTGCAATAAAAATATAATAGATAAAAATTATAAATCAAAAGAAATAGAGAAAGATGATACAGAGAAGCTCTTAAAGATACAGAATTTAATTCATGAAGTTGAAAACAAAAATTTAGAAATAGAAAATTTAAGAAATCGTGTAAACGATTTATCTGAAGAAAATGATAGTCTTTGTAAACAACTTATGGTTTGTTGTTTATCTTATCATTATCATTATATATACATGTAATTTTAATTAAATGTTTTTATGTATTTATGCAAACTAAATAGTTTCACAAGGGAAATTATGAAGATAAATTGACGATATTAAAGAAGAAATATGATAGCAGCATAAGTGCACTTCATAAGAAACATGAAGAAAATATAGAACATTTAAAAATGAATTTTGAAGAAATTAATGGTGAAAAAATAATTTTTGATTCTGAAAGTTGGTTGCAGGTATAATTCATAATATAACATATAAACATTTCTAGTATCCTTATTTTTATATATTTCTACTCTGTAAATAATATAACAAAATATATGATAATTATAGTCATTAAGTATTAAAGAATTAAGAAATGTTCACAATCGAATCTACTCATTGATGAATAAATTGGACATAAATAATGATAACATCAATCAAAATACAATAATAAATGTAAATAATAAAGAAGACTTACGTGAAACATTAGATAAATTAACGAATATATGTGAAAACGATAAAAAAGGTATGTTTGAACATTATAGATTTTGGAAAAAAAAGATAAAAATTACATGAATATACTGATTTTTTTTATGTATAAGTAAATTTATATCTAATATAGAAGATGCATCTACGGAAATACAACATAAACAGACAAAACTACAAGAAGACAAATTACGAATTCTAAAAAACCATAATTTAAAGCTTAAAAATCATGATTCTTCTAAGACATTGATGAATCTACAGAAACATTCCTTACATAATAAGGATGAAAATAAAGTAAAAAACTTCTTTCGTAATATTGATTGGGAAGAAATGATATTTTTTGATCCAACTTCTCATACAAATAAATACAAAAATACCTTAAATTCAAGGTATGCTTTGCATTTATAAATAATATTACTTATTGTAATAATGTACTTTTATTAAGTATTTGGTGTAATTATCACTATGTAAATATATTGTATGTTTAAATGTTAGGTTGAATAATAATGAGAAAAAATATGCAAATAGAAATGTAACATCGATATCTGCTACTAGAACAACAACAAAAAGTACCGTAAGTTGTGAAATTATATACTTGTATAATATTTAATATGTACATTAATATTGTCTGTATATTTTAGATTGATTGGCAAAGAAATAATTTCATTTATCAATGTAGTGTACATCATAAAAAAAGTAACATTTGTTGATAAAAAGTATAACAAGAATGAAATTGTAAAAAAAACTTTTTGAAATGTATTTATAATTCTTATAACTTTTTAGATGATATTTTATTTGTTCTGTTATTGTTTATACGAATGAGATTACTATAATTAAAGAAACATCTTTTTCTGATGATAAAATGTTTGTTTAAAATGATTTTAATAAATGTTTTATGGCAGAAAAAACAGTCAATCTTTATAATTTCTGTATAGTAAATAAATTTATAATTATTAAAACGTGTTGAAAGTAATTTTTGTAAATTTATCAACATTAATAGGGTATATTAGTGAAAGTCGAAAAGATCCAGTTATAAAATGTGTTTTAAAACATAACGAATTGTATTATGAACAATTATTTATAATTTTACAATAAATATCTAAGATAGAGAACCATCATAGTATCGTACAAAATCTGTAATATATAGATGCTGCACATGACTCGTTTAGTAAATGAATTACTAAACATTTGAATGGTTTCTTCTTTTTTATTCTTTTTTTAAATACTATTTTGTATCTAAACACAGTTATCACTCCAACTACGGAAACAAATGCTCCATTATAGATAAAAACATGTATATACGTAATATGTTGTGCATACAACATAGTATGTAAAATCAGCGTTGTTGATAGAACTAACTATTATCGTTATGCAACTTTATGCAATAATACAAAATTTAGCGAGTATAAAAAATAGAAACATTTACTCTTATAAGCATAATAATTAATTAAAAATGAATATTATATGAAAAGCTTTCAACTTGATATACTTGTTTGTACTTTACTATTTCTAAGTTATACGTTTTATTTATTTTATTTTATATTTATTTTCTTGTTGAGAAAATATAAATTGCAGCGTATTAGTAATGTATAATACAATATTACACGTTTGTTACTAATCAAAAAATTATGTATTATAACATGATGTAATGATACATGTAAAAAGCAAACGTAGATAAATGAAAAATTCTAATTCAACTATAAATTAGAAATAGATGGCTAAAATGGGAATATAATAGTATTGTAAAATTGTATGTCCTCGACAAGTAGGTATTGATCATTATGATGGTATTGATAGCAATCTATTTTTTTTTTTCATTTTTTATAAAAAGACTAAACTATATCTTTCATCAAGAAAAAAATCCGAATCTAAAAATAATTTTGTCCACACCATTCTTGTATATTATATAGATCTCATATAAGTAATGTTTAAGCGGCATAGGAGTATAATATAATCTTCTGAACACAAAACAAATTCATTTGTACATACTACAAAATATACAATAATGATACTATATTAAATTTGATCATTATAATTTAGAAATTTTGTTAAATTATAATATTAAAATTGTTTTTGTTAATATCACAATTATAAGAGAAATAATAATAGAAATTAATTTTTTCAGAATCAATTTTTATATTTCTTTATGAATAGTAATTTTTAAAGATAAAAAATAAAGAAAAAACTAAAATAATATATTATAATATAATAGATTTGGTTTTATATATATACAAATCTAAATTAAAGATCAAACGTATTAGATAAAAAATTAGTGTATGATGATTTGCATGAGAATGAAGCGTCTCTTCAAGTCGATAGAATATTTATTTATTTTTTATTAAATAAAACATTTCTTTTTTTTATCGAAAGGTTCTATTGTAATAAAATGATCAATTGTAAATTTTAATGCGCATTATAGTAAGCATTGATTTTGTGCTTCATAATATCGATATATCTCATGAATATTAATTAATCTTGCTAAAAATGCAAAACAAAAGAATTTGTTTTATATCTTTAACCGAAATATATGATTGTAAAATATTTCCAACTTACCACGCAACCATTATTTTAAGAGCATTCACTGAAAGTTTTCTCTTTTCTTCCCATATAGAATAATTAGAGAAGAAAAAATATATATATATACTAATATTAAAAATTCAAATATTGTTATTATATCCTTGCCGAGATTATAAATAGGCAACGTGGATGCAATTAAAACTAAACTTTAAAAAAGAAATCTTAAATTGATGTTAATAATTTGTGAAAAATAATATTGACGACGTTCTCTCGAATTAATTTTTTTTATCACATAGAAAATGTAACCCAATCGAATTAACTAACTCGTTGAATTTAGAAACGGGCGGTAACTATGTTTAATTATATATTTTTCTTTTTACTTAAAACAACAAACTAAAAATATTTATATTTCTTCACGAAATTTAAACTTACTTCATTGATTGATTCGCTCAAAATTATAGATCTTGTTAAAGTATTAGTGAAATATTTATGTTACTTCGTTAGAAAAAGTCATACGTTTTCCTGTAAAAAAGTAAAGAACTTACTTAATTAAAAATATCGCATTCATTGAAGGAGACTCGCACTTTGGATCACTCATCAATATATACATTATATATATATATTTATATATATATATATGTATATAATATATATAATATATATATATTATTAAGCAAAAACGTTTTACGATACGAAAAAAAAGATTTGTAAATGTTAAGTTT
The DNA here is from genome assembly GCF_010416935.1 of Polistes fuscatus. Taxonomy (NCBI): domain Eukaryota; kingdom Metazoa; phylum Arthropoda; class Insecta; order Hymenoptera; family Vespidae; genus Polistes; species Polistes fuscatus. The sequence goes on along the minus strand of NW_025112998.1, from coordinate 5,749,814 downwards.
GCTTTTTTTTGTCCAAATCATTATATTCGCTCATATTTTTATAATTCTAGCTATAGTACATAAAACAAACACTAAAAATCATTCAATTCGAGTAATCCTATTTAATGTAATTTGTATATATAGTAAATTATTGTATTTAAACGTACGCTTACGCCTAGCTGCATACAGTTTTTTTTTCCTTCATTATTTGTTGTTGTTGATTTTCATTTTTTTTTTGTATCTTTTTTTTCTTTAATAATATATAATATAATAATATACTATGTCGCATATAAAAAACAATTACTTAGTATAGAGTATAAGATCGTTCCTTAGTTAAGTTTTTGTTTTTTTTCTCATATTTATTTATATATATAAACGTAAGATCTCGTCCGTCTCTGAAATGAACGTGTTCCCTCGTTCCCCGAAAACTGTAAAAAAAATACGATTGGTGGATCAAAATGGTTCTACATCAGAACGCATTTTCTACTTTGAAGCAGCAATGTGAAGGAGAACTATCTATTTTAAAAGATTTCTTTTTTTTATATATCTTTTTTTTCTGATTTTCTATTTTAGGCATCAATGAGAGATAATAGTTTTAGTAGAAATAACGCAACAAATATTAATAAAAAAAATGTAATATTTTAATTTTTCGTTCGGTTTATAATTAATCAATTGATTAATTAATAAATCACTTAACAAGTTGGCGCAAATGACGACGGCTATAACTATCACATTTTTTAATTTATCATGATAGCACGTAAATATTTTTTTTTGTTTCTTTTTTGTAACAAAAGAAAGCAATACGACAAATATACGCTACAACCGTCATAATCATTTTAATTTATAAATACTATTCTTTCATCGATCGTTTTGTAAATTTTACAAATAAATATATATATCAGTAATAATACATTTAAACAAAAATATTTCTAAAGAAGATTTAGAAGTAAAAAAATATGCGTCAACGTGTTAAATGTCGCAGACATGCGGGGTGTCACAAAAGTTGTTTTACCGAGAAGAAAAGTCCTTTTACGCAATCTTGCATAACGAAAAACATCGTACACATACAGAATTTAGTAAATAATAAATTTAGAATGTTTCCAATTCTCGGCAAAACGAGTCTTGGAACATCCTGTATATCTAGGAAAATTTCTTTAACGTAAGACGATTCTAATTTTTCAAGTTGCATCGTGTGTACGAGTGTATATTCTTATTTTCTTTTTTTCTTTTTTCTTTCTTCTTTTTTTTCCTTTTTTTCTTCAGACAATGACTTTACTAGACATTATTATTATTATTATATAATTAATTTAATGATAATTTTTTTTTCCAAGTAGAGTCAACAATGTATCGATCGCATATATATAATCGGCTATCAAATCTCACAACGCACCAAGGATCAGAGAGCATTTTGCATGTTCTTTTCTTTTTTCTTTTTTTTTTTCTATAAAGAGAGTAAGATAGAGATAGAGAAAAAGAGAAAGATGGATAGATAGATTGTTAAATAGAATGATCCCGGTTTTCGACTTACTCTGAAAAGTAAACCTTGTGGTCGATAAAAGTGCTGTAAGAATCTACTATTACTTTTTTTCAAAGTATAATTTAACGAATTCAATTACGAATGTTACAATTATCTCTATCATTTTAGAAGAAATTTAACGCTAAGTTGCTTATTCCTGTACACTCTTTTCTTTCTTTATTTAATTTTATTTGTTGATAATTATATTGCACTAATTTTCAGGAATATACAACTTGCCCAGAAATATATGAAATATGGAATGAGGATAGAAGAAATATATATATACATATGTATATATATGTATATATATTGGATCTTACAAAAAAAAAAAGATTAAAAAGAAGTGACATAAAATAATAATAATAATAAGAATAAGAATAAGAATAAGAATAATAATAAGAATAATAATAATAATAATAATAATAATATAATAAGAATAAGAATAATATAACAATATAATAATAATTATAATAGTGTGTAATGTAAATCTACCAGCCTTACTTGACAACCATTTGGAAACGAGGGAACACACACCGATCTGCCGCTTTTTCTGCTCTTTTAATCATAGCGGATTCCAAAGTGACTGTCCCCCTTTCCCCCAATTTAAGCTAAAAATGTGAAGTGTCATTTTGGTTGGCAGGTTTGAAGGTTCACCTTGTGTCGTGTCTGTGGTGTGAGATCGCGCCGAGTCACCGACAACAAATGCGGTTGCTCTAGCTAAAGAGGCACGCGACATCGCGATGTTGCTGCGTCAACAAAATAATCTGCTCCACGTTCCGTCTTCGCATCCTAAAATATTTCTTTTATTAATAATAAAAACTAATAAACAGAGATCTCTTCGAGATATTCGATTAGAAAGATGTTATATTTTTATTGATAACGATAATTGGGTCAAAGTTAAACCAAAAAACCTACCAACTCTTACATTGTACAATTAATAAAACTATGATGCCGTAATTCCATTTAAGGCTGATAAAATAAACAAAATATTTTAAATAATATTAATTATTTTAACAAGAAGAGATAAAATATAATCATATATGTAACCAATAGAGAAATAAAGTTAATTTTCTAAGAAAATATTTTCAAAGTAAATCAACTCGACTTTAGATGACAGAGTTTCCTGAGAATTATACAAATAATTTATTATAAAAACTCACCATACACGAGCTGGTAGAAGAGGAGGACGTGGGAGCAGAGGGAGGCACCGTCAATGTTGAATGATATTATCTACAACCGCGAAACCGCACGCGCCAAGACCAGCAGTTGACATCAAGCGAACTAATTCTCTCGCATGAGATGCTGCTACTTCTAGAGGTGGCCGACGAGGTAGATTGCTAGATTCTACAATGAAAAATTTCAAGATAAAAATGTCACGTGAAAGAATCAAATTTAAATAAACAAATGTTAAGCCTAATTTAATATTTGCAATCACATTTATAACTATAAACATTTATTATTAATTTATTTTAGATAAATATTAATATAAATTAAATTCATGCAATTAATAATAAATTTCTTCTTAATGTATCATTACCAAGTATTGCAGAATTCAACCTCGCGCAAACAGTTTCTCGTTGCTGAGGATCCAATTGCCAACCAACAGGCGAGTTCCATGGATTTGCGTATGCTAAGAGACTGAAAGCATCTTGCAACATTTTTTTATTTCCTTCATTCTTGCCATGCTGTTGTCTCAAATGTATCGATTGCGAATAAAGTTGTCTACCGAAGTCCAACATTTTTTCTATTGCTTGTTTATTACCACCGCATAATTGCTTTTTAGTTTTATTCGCAATAATGTCATTGTTTATGCTGCAATTGCCGTTTTGTTGTTGTTGATTTTGATTGGCACCATCGATCTCTGCGAACAGAGATGCAGAATCTTAATGCTCTCGAAAGTTTCACAGTAAAGTATAAAATAATAATCTATGGAGCTAAATGCTTATCCAATACAAAATTTCAAAACCTTCAGAATATATATCCTTTTTTTTATACTCACCGATATACGTAACTCAATAAAAGCACACATGCAAAGAAAATTCTTAATAAAAAATAAAATATATAATCGCTATTTCAATGTGTACGTATGTGTGATAATTACTTATATAACATAAAAAGAAAAAAAATAATATTAAATGGAGAGAAAGAATATTCCTCACCCATATCCATGTCTTCTCCATTTTGACACTTGAAACCGTTTGCATTAAGATTACCATTTTGATAACCATTACTATTCTTGATACCATTCATCGTACCCATATTATTATCTTCCATGTCGACGTCTTCTTCGATCTGGCCGTTAACAAATTGCTGCTCCGTGGCACCACCGTTCATCGTGTTATTAATATTCATTTCTTCTACGTTACCGTTCGCCGACGATTTTGCATAAGCTTTGGTAGATTGTATGACACTAGTCTGGTTAACGTTGCTACTAGTTTGACAAACTTCCGAATCACTTCCATTTACCATCTCGACGAACTGACGACATTTCAATGCGAACAACAAATTAGGATCCCGTTCTAGAAGTCCAGGGTATAATCGGCTGGTTAAATCTATTGCTTCGCCCATACGTCCAGCCAGTACGAGTTTTAAAATCCCTACAAATTAATATTACAAAAATACAACATTGCAATGATATGTGCCTGGTAATTATAACTGTGAACTGAATCAAAAAATGGGAAACAATTTATTTCATGATTTTTTCATATAATATATACATAATTGTAATATATAATAAATCATAAAATCATAAAATCAATTTGTTCAATTTTATGACTTAAATTGAGTAAAAACATTATTGAATGTTACAAGCACGCAATGTACACCTGGTTGACTCAATAGAGCCAGTTATAAATGTAATACAAATTTTAAAAAAAGAAATGGTCCATTGTCATAATTAGCGGCACATATCAATAACTAAATAAGAGTTAATAGATAAATATTATTTACCAAACATACTTACTTTGTCTATTTTTAATGGAATTGAAGTCCTCCTCAAAGACTTGGCCCGTGCTGTTGGCGAAGGCTTCGGCGGTGGCGCAGTACCCGTGATGGACGAGATATGTAGACACCATTCTGTCGAATTCGTACACACCTTCGTTACTCTCGAGACGATTATTCCATGAAGATTTTCAGCTAACTTCCCCGGAAGAGGTCTCGCAAGTCGAAGGATTCTTAATGAACGACATTGACAAGTGGAGGAGGAAGAAAAACAATCACGGAGAAGAAAAGGAAGCACGGCCAGAGAGTGCGTAAGTGTCACGGATCCGTCTTGCTTTTCTGGGTGAATACGTACTTGTGAAGGACGGCCTGCCACTGACCCTGGCCATGATCCGGCGTTGGAAAGTTTATGATCTGTAATCTCGTTCGTACGCGCAGTTCATTCATCATATCCCCGATGTCGAAGACAAATGGTGATTGCCCAAAGTTCGCATCCACTACCTCCCCTGGCGTCTGCAGACCAACCGTTGGATAGAGATTTGGCTGTAATATCAAACAAAAAAACAATTATTTCATCAATTACCTACAAAATACATCTATACAAAGTTGGATGAGGGTAGTAATAGTAAAAAAATCGGGTAGAGGATGATTCTACGTTAACAAATAAGACAAAAATTTGAATATGATTAGATTGTCGTTATTTTTACTAGCCATCTTTGTGCGAAATAGTGTTGATAAATATTAACAGTAATATGATTTAAATTTGTTGTTTATTACCTATATTATTATTTTACATTATTACCTCGGTAATATCGCTATTATCTTCAATATCGGTGAACACTTCTTCATCTTCTTCTACCATATTGCAAATAATCAAGTAATGTATCAACGTACTCTCGATTAAAATATCTTACTTTAATGTTAGACAAATAGAATCGAACTAATACCGTTTCTCTGATACACTATGACTTCTATGATACATCCCATAATAATGTCGTCAATGTTTATCAACACTATCTCTTATAATAATCGATCATAATAACTAGTCAATTATTCAAACATCAAAGTCGAATAGTATTTTCTCGAAAACACGAAATTTCAAATAAACAAAGGTTGTATTCAATTTTTATCTTATTTTTACAAATACAATTATCAACTCAATAATCGATATATATATACAGATAAAAAAAATAATTTCATTAAAATTATACTTACAGGAAGATCCGTAAAAGCTATTCCAAGGTGGTGACCATTTTTAGTATAAAATGCAGTATTATCAACAAGATTAACACCACAACCAATGACGTCTCCTGTGGTGAATGTAGGTCCATATGGTTGACCAGTACCCGACGAACAAAAGCTGTGGCCATCATCTCCATGGTACCCATATGAGTGCTTGTCCCATCCTGGTAATCTATTAACGTTCACGCCATGTGCTGAGAGCCCTATACCCATATATCCATCTCTTCCTTTGCTCACAATCTTCACTTCAAAATAATACAAGCCACAAGATGCAGGTATAGAATGCGTTGTACGAACACTAGCTGCGTCTTTGTGTGTTTTTCCATAACCTGTAAAAAAGAAATAATTTTAAAAGCGTGTCTATTTTTTTATTTTAGTGTATTTTTTGTTTCTTAAACATGTTACGCAACTTTTTATTAAACATTCCACAAAGATTTAATTTGTATTCAAATTCAAAACTATTGTTTAATAATAATAATTATTAATATTCCAAAATATTTTATACACACACACACGCACATACATACAGCAGCAGCACATACAAAAATCTAACATTGTTAAAAAAAGCAGAAGTATTATCTTATAAATTATGCAACGACAATGATGCTCACTTTTCATCTCACTTTTCCCTAATAACACGCACGCAACCATGCATATACGTTCTTCTAATACTTGGAATCTATATAATCATAGAAACACTTCCTCTTCTTACATGCAACGTGAAAATAATAATACACAGAATGATAAGAATATTAAAAGGTGATAAAATATATATATATGTTCGTTTTAAGAATACCGTATCGCTATATGCATTAGAGAAAGCTTAGTAATTACTACAGAAAAGTCAATGCACCGAATATTAAATATTTATACATACATATATTCATTGTATATACATAATGCACATATATTTTTAAAATATATATTCCAATTAGAGTTTCAAGCGAAGATTGATACGAGGAGAATATTATAATAATGATATTGATTATTGTTATTATAAGCAATAGAAATTATAGATACACATCTGCTTTTTTGTAGAAGAGTCTATTGAGTTTGAACTCTGAAGCAATATGAGTAGTCACGTCCATGAAAATCGATAATTTTTGCTTTCTCCTTTTTCTTTCTTATGAGAAACAATAATTGTAAAAAAAAATAAGCTTTTTGTTTGACATAGGAAATTAGAAATTAGCTCTTCAAACAAAAATACAAATTGGGTAAAGCTAGCTAGGCCTTACTACATAATCAAACTGCAAGTGGGTCACTATGTCACCACATCGCATCGATGCAACATTTCTAGCTTGCTTACATCTTTACATACATACATACATACATACATACGTACGTACGTACATACATACATACATACATACATACATATATACATATACAATAATATTAAAATGTATTTAGTAAAAAAAAAACCATGAAAATCTTATGTCCTCGTATCTATGTGTATTTTTCTCTCTTCTCTCATATATATATATATATGCACAATAATTATATACATATGATCTTTATGAATCATTTTAATTACATATATATAAAAAAAAATACAAAAATCAATACTTAAAAAAGATATCTTTTAATATGCTTCAAATATATTGTTAATATTCTATTAAATAGTATAATAATACAAAATGGATGAAAAGTGATGGTTGCTGATTACGAAATAAATCCAAAGAGCTACATAACGAATTATTAACGACAGAAATAGCGGCTTTACTAAGCGAAGACTACGAACGAACGTTCTAAATCTAACAACGTAAATCGATTTATGTAATTCCTAGATATCTCATAGGTCCTCCATTAACCTAAACACTTTTTTCTATCTTTCCTTTTATAGAGTAAGGTTAAAACAACATTAGAAAATTAATCACGCATCTTAGAAGAATCCTATTTCCGTATTAAATAAAACATTACTTAGGCTTCACTGCTGTGAATAAATAATGAAAAATTAGGTATTAGAAATGAAATTATTCATTCTAATATCGAAATGCATAATAGATGTCACTATAAGGTAAAGATTATTATTATTATTATTATTATGCACATTGCAATAGATTCAATGATGTATTATACGATTACTTATGTTTTTGTAATTATATAATATACAAACAAATTATTGACGTTAAATTCGTATACACAAATAATGTTCGTAAAACTTGTATATATAAATAAACATGTATATCATATACATTAACGGTCATTAATATTGCATCAGTCGGCCTAGAATTTAATAAAATAATATATTATCATTCAAAAATTTCGAGAAGTTAAAATAAATTAATAAAAATATACTATTTTCCTGCTAGTAAAAAATCCGTTAATGCACTGTTTAATGATCGTGGACGTATAATAAATACTCTGTTTTTATACTGGATACAACTTAAGACCTTCATGTGAAAATTCTCATGATACATGATTTCTCCTTACATTTGAATAGATATTACACCTACACAGTATACGTGAATAAAGAATCAGTAAAGCTTTCGATTATATGGAGCGAATCATGTAATAAAAAATGAATTGTTCAATAAGTTGGTACAGAATTTTTTAAATTTATTCCAGGAATCAAAAATTCGTTAAATTTCAAAATTAGTAAAAAAGATTTTTTTAATAAAGATAACAAAACAGGAAATAAAAATGAGAAAAAGTAGATGAAATACCGGCCATAATATTTCCCTAGAATATTTCAATGTCTTCCACACAGGACGAAAATATCAATTATATTAAAATATATATATTTCTAATGCATATAATCTTTAACAATTAACGTTTGAAATCTAGCAAGTCCTTGTAGAGGTAAAAAAGCCAAAGAGAATCTTCGATCCGTGTATTTCTCGCTATAATACACCTATCAACTACCAGAACGTGATATACCTATACGCGGTAAAAGATTCAAATGGTCAAAGTCATCTAGATTCTAATATAAAACTGTGAATCCATACGCACAAACGATCAATGAAGTCCCTACAAGTTTATTTTTCTTTCTACTTTATCTAAACACGAATATTTTCACGATCCGATATCAAATATACCGTTAAAAATTAAAAGAAAAATTTAAATTATAAATAATGTATCATCATAAAGAATGCAACGGTTTAAAAACGTCTGATTGGTCAATACCAACGTGAATAGTAAGAATTGACCTATTAGGAATCAGTCAAGACTTCGCCTACGTTAACCATTGTTTTTCTTTCATAATCTATTTTCATATACATTATTGCAACTTTAATTCGCAATATGATTTGCTAATATTTTTCTATAACAAATGTAAAAAACTAATGTAACAATGATAATGAAATTGTAATAGAACTTAGTATTCTTATGAAATTCATTTTTATATCTAAATGAACTTGCATCTAAGAAATATTTTTGAGCATATACATATATGTACATGTCGAGCCAAAAAGAGATAAGAGTGCGCGCGCGCGCGCGCACAAGTTGCAAGAAAGACGTATCTCCTTTATGCAAACGAAACTGCGCACAGTTTACTCGTATCTACACGTGGGATAAGTTCCAAGGCAGGCACGATTTAAATCTCGCTCTTGCTGGATACAATAAAGCCATTAGACGCCACCAGTCGTCGTGGTAGTCGTCGTCGTCGTCGTAGAGATCACGGTCGTCTCCATTTATCGAGAGATGATATCGAAAAATGATATGCTAACTGATATTCTTACATTAGATTCGATTAAATACCAGCATGTTTCTTTCTTTTTTATTCATTCTTACACACATAAGAAGCATATGCATGTATTTATATATATACATTTTATATATTTTCAAAATCAAATTATTTAATCGCTCCGTATTTATTTGGTTTTAAGTGAATAAATTTTAGTAGTAAAAAAATAAAATAATTTAGTAGTAAAAAAAAATAAAATCATATCGCTTTCGATTTCCTCACAATCAATAAGACCCAAAGCGATTAAACGGCCTTGCTATTTCTGCCGCACTACTACGAGCGATGAGACTGTTGTTCCAAAAATATTGTGGAATAATATTTGACATGACTCCACATTGCCTTCGTTCATTTCTTATTCGTAAATTGGACGACATTTAATAATAACTACACTAACGAATTACATACACGAGTCCTGTAAAAAACTCTGTAAGTGTAAATCGAATTAGACACTATTTTTAACATTTTTACCTACTTTTATTTAATATAAATTAAAAAGAAAAATATAAAAAGATGTTTTGTATTTTTTAATTTAAAAAACATTAACAAGTAAAATAAGAAATGTTAGAAAAAAATATAAATAACTGCCGCGTGTTCTTATCGTTCCTTTTCGATTACAAAGGAATCTCCATCATCGTCATTGTCGTCATTGTCGTCATCGTCGCATTGCGTTCATAAAATCGTATATTTCACGCTTGGAGAATTCATCGATAATAGGGATAGAATAGAAATGATTTGTCTATGTTAATATATTGACTTTTTTACGCGTGCTTTGTTAAGTAATAACGAATTCTTAGATATTCATTTTTAACTACAAACAAGTTATATTAATAATTTTGATTAGGTTTTCCATTACAAAATTATTCACTATTGTATTTCTCCATAGATAAGTTATCAAACATACATATCATACATGTACATATACATATACATATACATACATATACTTTGGAACATGCTGAACAAATTTGTGTAAAAGAAGTTAAAGAAATATTTAAAATACGATGTAAGATGGTAGATAAAATTGAAGATTATTCGAAAAGCGTAATAATTCCTTCGTCATGGTTGCGGTCATGATCGATTAACTCGAGAAAGGAAACAGGATATTATTAGTAATGATAATTATCAGAGTAGAGAAAGATAAAGATAAAGAGAGATAAAGAGAGAGAAAGAGAAAGAAAGAGAGAGAGAGAGAGAAAGAGAGAGAGAAAGAAAGAGGAATTAAGAACCACGCATTCGATAAAAACGAAATTGAAAGCTCTTTTCTACGAAGGAACCGTCGTTGGATTATTTCTTTCTCGGTTCCCTGTGTTCAACTGCGTACACGTTCATGCATTACACGCACACGCATTGCAATATACATAGCATGCAACGTTCGAACGCATTCACAGCTGTCCATTGAGAGAGATCGGAACGTATATTTTGTTATCTTTTATTTCTTTTTTCTTTCCTTCTTTCTCTATAAAGAAAGTTCTTTTTTATACACACACGCTTAATTTTTTTTCTATGCCGTGTACGTATTATGAGATTCGTGTACGCGATTTGCGTACATCAGCAGCAATAATAGCAACAGTAGTAACAACAGCAGTAACAGTAGCAATAAGAATAATATAATGAAGCAAAAGATTAAGCAAGTCCATCAATAGGTGTAGAACTTTCGCGATACAAGGCAAGGAAAGAAGACAACGAGAAGAATCTATCATCGTCGTTATCAAAGATAAAGTAAGCAGTTGACACGAGGAACATGTTAAAGTTTGCATCGACGCAAAGACAGAGAGACCACGAGCGATCAGCTGATTCCTTTGTTTAGGTCGCTGACACACGCGAAAAAAGAGCTCTGCCATTTTCAATCAATATTTCGCTTCTGTCCGGGACCAGCCCGACCAGCTCGAACCAGTCAATCGTTTTAATTAATCAAACGTTGATACTCGATAATTATTTAGATGTTTTCATTTAACGGATATAGTTGATTTTGATAAGAATTTAAACGCTTCTCCTTAGACGGAGGATCAGAGAGAGATTTCACGTACCTTTGTAATGAACGCGAAGATTATTTTGTGATAGTCCTATGTAGTTGTACTTGTCTTTTGGACTCCAAGATCTTGGTAATGGTGTTTCCTCCTCGTTCACCATCGGATATAGCATTTTTAGTCGATCCACAACTTGATTCTGTCCACAATTTGTCCTCGAAGGCTCCATAACAATCCGTTCCTCGCTGGTGGCCGCCATCATTGCACTCTGCAATCCCACTCTGCTGCCAGATAGAAATGTGATTGCGCACACGAATCGCGCAACTCGCCTTCTACCAATGAGCACATTGCATACAATATCTAGATTGGAAACACTTATTCGTAAATTTTGTTTCGAGAACGATTATCGACTTTCTCATATATCGATTATCTCGAACTATTTTCTACTCGTTTAATTCTTTCTTTATTTCTTTCTCCAATCTTGTTTAAACTTTGACTTCTTTTTCTCAACCAATCAGAAATTATGATTTTTATTAAAGCGCCATATTAAAAATATATATTTAGAACAGTCTTTAAGTATATACATATTTAATTTCATCTAGTCCTTGGTTCATTGCATAAGAATTTTATTAAAATTTTCATATACCTGAGCAAATATTTATTTATAAATTAATGAGATATATTTGGAAGATAATCTCTTAACAAGACACGAATTGGACATGTAGCGAACAGTGCCAACTAGCGATTCTCCATATTATCAAGAACTGATGTAAAAGACTGCTGGATTTTCACAATTAACATTGTTAATAAATTATTATTATATTTTTTTATTTAAAAAACTACAATGTTTAAACGTAAATTAAAAGCTATTGGATATTTGGAATGGGATAAAGTTAATGGAAATAGTAAGTTATTACACTTATTAAGTCTTTAAGATTTGCTTACGTTTCAATACGTTTTAATATTTTCTTTTAGTAAAGGTATTTTGAATGTTTTGAATTAGAAACTATATAGAAGATAATTAAATAAAATGTTTAAAACAAATCTATTTCTTAGATACTGAACATTTTCGTAAAGTTGTCGTATGGTTGGAAGATCAAAAAATCCGACATTATACTATTGAAAAACGCAATGATTTACGAAATATTAAGTCTGATAAATGGCCAGAGGTTTTCCAAAAATATTGTAAGGATGTCAATTGCCCATTAACTACTAATCCACTTGACCAGTTGGAATGGCTCATTAGACATGCAGTCAATTTAGAATATACTGATAATTGTAAGTCAAAAATATAACTTTGCTAAATATACTTAAATCTAATGTAAATTTAATATATATAATAAAAATGTTATATTTGTCATAGATAAAAAACTTAAGCAAGTTACTGAAAGTAAGAAAACTAAACAAGAATCTGTACAACCAAGTTTAAAATTAAAAAACCCATTAGATAATTTAGATTGTAAGTATTATCTTAATGTTTAATTTTGAATATTATATTTGATAAAATGTATTAATATTTAACTTTTTACTTCAGTTAACAGCAATGAATTTAAAGATGGCGTTAATGCTATAGCCAAACTCTTGAATATTCCACAACATACTAGTCATCTTGTTACACTTGAGGCTTGTAGCAAACTCGTATGTAATCGACTGAATGCAGCAGCAATTGCAAATCCTGATACTGTTATTGTCAAAGGCAAGCCATTTCCAATTACAGATACTAAATCTGGTAGTAGTTTAGGCGATGTTGTTTTAGATAATACTGTGTCATATTTAACGTTATTATACATTCATGATTTAAGGAATTTGCAAACTAAGATTAATGAGTTGATTGTTTCTGTACAAAATGTTACAGCCAATCCTAAAACTAATACCAAATTAGGAAAAGTTGGAAAATAATGTGTATTATATACATTTTTCTTATATAATATACAACAATAATGATCTATTTATACCTAATTGATTGTAATGAATCTAATATACATGCTTTATTAATGTCATTTGTAACACGTCATCAAATTTATTCGTTACAGATATTAATGAGTAAACGAGTAGTTTAAATTATAGACTTTTTCTAGTATAATGATATATTTTATAAATTATCATATAGTCTGAATTTTTGAGTACCTTGTTTGTTATGATGTGAATATATAATTGAATAGTAATTATCTTATCAAACTCTATAAATAACTATTAGAAAAAATAGAAGGAATCCTTCATTATCTTGATATTTTATTTAAATTAAAAATACTACTTGTCTTTATATGCAATTAGTATTATATAGAACATAATACTCATTACAAAGTTAATAATTTAAATTTTTAAATATCGCGGATCAATATAAAATGAATCTTTCATTTAAGTAATTAAAAACATCATAATGTATAGGATATTATAAGATATATATTTTAGTGTAATACATAAATAAATGGAAAATTGAATTGTATCAAAACAATTCCTCTGCTAAAGCAGTAATTAAAAAGTGATCTAACTTACTGATTTATATATATATATATATGAATTCTATTTAAATTATATATTTATATTCATTTTTTGTACTGTTGTGTTAATTTAATATATACACAACATGTTATTCAAATTTGTAATAAATTTGTGTAATACAAGCGAGATATAACATAAGTTATTTTTCTTCGTTCAATTTTGATATTAACATTAATTTTAAGTGAAACAATAATTGTGCTTATTGCTAATTGAATATTTAATAAAATTAATATTCTACAATGATATAATAAGTTTTGTTGTATAAGTACTTTACTATCCTTAAATATCATTAATAAATTATTTCACAATAAAAAAATCGAAATAAGATAAATATACATTAAAAAAATAATTTTTAGTCTTTCATTTTGAAAATTTTATCATAAATTTTGAGAGAGAAATATTATAACTATTTTAATATTATGCATTACAAATAAAATACAATTTTATGTTTTTTTTATATATTAATATAATAATGTCAATAAATTTATTAGATATAAAATATTTAAAGACAAAAATAATTATCATTTGCATTTTAAAAATAAGAACATTTATGTAGTGAACATTATTTTTACATTCATATTGATTCCTTAATTATTAGGAACTTCATATCTCAAGAGAAAAATTTAAAGATATATATATTTTAAAATTCTGAAGGATATTGCATACCTATATACTATAACAGAATACTAGAGGCATTTGTCATTTATTTATAATTACTGTTATTGACCGATTAAGAGTATGAAAATGTCGTTGATATGATCACAGTACATAATCTTAGAAATATAGATTTTATATAAAATAGTGATTCAATTAATAATATTGGAGATCGTAAAATTTATAGATATTTTTAACATATTCTACCTGTTTCTTTCTTAATTATTACATACGTAAATTAAATTTTATTATTACTAACATTTTAAATACTATAATAAATAATGAAACATTTGTGCTAGATATAAAATATTTTTAATCTAATTGTAAGATATTTGAATATGCATATTACTTAAAGATATATCCAAAAGATTTAGCATCCAATACAGCTGTAATTCATTGCTTAATTAATTGATAAGTATTATTATTTTCGCATAAAAATTGTTTTTATAATCTAACTTGCTTAAATCGTAGAAAATGGGTACGCCTACTTAATTACTGAAATATTGTATGTAAGACACAGTAGAAATGTACTCTGAAAAAAAAATAACTTAATTTTTCATTTTATATATGTATATATACACAAATATATACAATTATTTATATATTATAATTATTTTTTATATTTATATTTGTATATATGTACATTTATGCCTATTTTCTTATACATGCACTTAATCTATTAAGGCACTTGGTACTGTGACTAATCTTTTTTAATGTAGAAATTTGAAATTTGTTTGTCTGTTAAAGCTTACGAAAAAGTAATAACTATATTATATACATATTAATTTTAAAATTTGCTATAATTTTAAAACATATTAAATATGTGCAAAAATATAAATTAAACGGACACTCCAGATATTATTTTAGAAATGAACCCATCATTTATAAAAAGTGCTTTATAATGAAATAAATAACTGTTTAAATAAATATTACAGTACATATAATTATGGCAGAAATATATTATTATTATAACAATTTATCTAATCTTTTGTTGAGCTTATTAAAGATGTGAACAAATTTATCGATAATTGTAATATGCATATTTTAAATGTATGATTGATAAATATTGAGTATTTATATGAAAAGGTATAAAATCTTATTTATGAATAATAATTATTAATAGAATTTGATAGAAGCTAAAAAGATATATTCACCTTTATAATGAAGGTTTAAACAGCAGTATTTTTTTAAATTTTAAATTGATTAACAGTGAATTAAGAAAGTCTGCATCTGTTTCTATGCGCAGAAGGCACTGGCTGTAACCCTTGCCGAGTATTTCTTCCTTCATCTTGCAATGAAGCCTGTAATGCTCTAGCCAAAGCTTCATCTTCACTCATTGTACCTTGAAGGTTACGGAATACAACAGAATTATTGTGATTATCATTCTGCGAAACCATAGTATGTTTATTCAGAGTACTTAATCTTTTAAGTTTAACTGCCTCTTCTTTGCCAATACATGCATGATCGCTAGGATGTCTATGCTTCAAACAAAAATTACTTCCACAGTCGTTGCATTTAACCTGCACTATTTCTTTAACTTTGCATCCTTTAGATGAACACTTATTGGAAAATATTTTTCTACGATCCTTTCTAACATCAGATTGGCAGTCGCTGTCTATATGCATGCTCACAGCCAAATCTGGAGGATCCCCTCGTTTCTGTGGAACCGGGGTGTTACACAAAGGGCACACTGGCACCTGTATATCTTTTTTATAAGCGCTAGGGCAGGAATGATTTATATACGATATATGATCCGTGCAAAATATAGCTTCGCAAGCATCACACTTTAAAGGTAAAAAGTCTAAACGATTGCAAGTTTGCTCTGAACAATGTTCTCCTAAATTGGGAAATTCCATATTTCGAAATGTAGAAAATCTGTCTATAAAAACAAATGTCAGATAATTTTTATGAAAATTTATTTACATCTAAACAACAATGATAAAATACGTACCCTTTATAAGCTAATTTATATTGGATAAGCTTTATCACAGAAAAAACCAAATACATATAATTTGAACTTGCCACTCGTTAATATAACGTATACTACTTTTAACAAATTAGAAATATAAATAACTAAAAATTGGAATGAAATATTTCAAGAACTACGCACAAAAGTAGCTGTTTGTATAATACAGCTTACGGGTTTCTTGCTGGGAATATATACCACATCAGATTTATGTACAACTTGCAATATTGAACACTTTTACCGTAATCATGATTTCATCAAACTTTAATATAATGATATACGTATATATGCAAACTTGCTACGTCATTAATCTAACAATACAGTTATCAGCAGTACTCTTTAAGTCCTATTTTCATAACAGTGTATTTCTATTAAGGTTATTTTTGCTCCATCTAGCGACAGACTGGAGAAGTTTCATAAGGCAATATTCGTAAAGTTCGAAATTATTTTATAAGTAAAATTAAATGAATGTAAAGGATCATTAATTTGTATTAAATATTTCATAATATTTATAATTATATATGTGAACGAGAAATGTTAATAATGGTCTTTATTTACAATTAATACAAAATAATATTATACTGTGAAATATATGTTTAATGAAATTGTTTCAAGTTAATAAATACATATAACGATGTCTAATTTTCGTATAGTTATTAAACAACCAATTAATTTATTAAATTTATGCGGAAATCAAAGGTATAATATAATATATGTATATATATATTATTTATTTTCATTTGTGCGATTTATTTCTTTAAGTATATGTATAATAGTTAAGGTTATGTTCAATATATATATATTTCAATGTATTTTAAGAAAAAATATTTTTATTTGAAATAATTTAACGTTTTTTATATTTTATTAGATATTACAGCTTATTTCCAACTCATTATATTAAACCAATATATAATAAGGAAGAACAACAAAATTTACAGTCAAAAGAAATTAAAGAAATTCTTCATAAATCTTTTAGACCATCACTTACTTCAGACACATGCTCAGAATTTTATGATAAAACTTTAAAGTAAGTATTTTATGAGTATACATAATAGTATATTTTATTTGATATAAGAACTAATTTTTGAAATAATAATATTATATAATTTTAAATGTTATATATTTAATCATTCGTTCTAGTCGCTTTACAAATTATATTATGAGAAAAGGAAAAAAAGAGTTAGCAAGAATATTGGTACAAAATACCTTTGAAAATGTTAAAATAATGCAAATAAAGGATTATCACAGGGCTAACTCTAGTGAAAAAGAAACTATAGAATTAGATCCTAAAGTAATTTTCCTTAAGGCTATTGAGAATGTTACACCAATTTTAGAGTTAAAAAGACATAGGAAAGGTGGTATAAATTATAAGATTCCTGTAGCATTAAACCAACAGAGAGCTAAGTTTTTAGCAATGAACTGGTTAATACAAGCAGCAAAAAACAAAGAGAAAGATGTACATTTTCCTGAACAATTAGCGAAAGAGCTTATAGATGCTTTTAATAAACGGGTTAGTGTAAACTTTCTATTATACGCGCGATTCTTGTATTTTATTTTATAGTTATCTATTAAGAATAATCTTTAATAGAATATGGTATTTTTGTTTAAATGATTTAAATGATGAAATTACTTTCTATTTATTTAAAATTATATTTTTTTATTATAGGGTCGTGTTATTATGAAAAAACATGATTTGCATAAAGAATGTGATGCTAATCGTGCTTATGCTCATTATAGATGGATGAAACATTAATATAAATAAAACATTGTGTTTGTAAAACAAATATAATTCAATATTATAAACATGTATATTTAATCATTAATTAGGAAATCTAAATACGGTGATATTATTCATAATCACCTAATATACTTACAAGTTGTTCTTTATTACTAATTATACTGTGATTCACATATAGTTTTAATGGAAACGTAAGTGAAGTGATGTGTACATTTCTAAAAATTTTTATTATTGAGAAAGCAGGATTATTAAGGGGTTTAATTTCGCTAATCTTAGTATCAATGTCTATTCTTTTACCCCACTGATTGACATATGCAATCTTTATAAAATCATTATCTTTATAATATATGATACCAATTTGATTAGTAAATAATGCTCCAACTATAAACACTGGTATCGCAAATGAACTTGCTGTAAGAAAAAATGATTTTTTATTAATAGAGATATGAAAAAATGTATTAGATGTAACAAATAATTCGATCCCTTTTCAACAAATTTAATTAACATGCGTCTGTTATTCTTCGGAATAGTCTCCTTTATTAAGAATTAACCGATACACCTATTAATTTTTTGAATTACTTTTTATTATTGTTAAAAGCTTACCAATAAGTGGTACAAAGAAAGCTAATTCTTTTGATATAATGTTTCCTTGATATAATAGAAACATTATCGGCACTGTGCCAACAGTTTGTAGCATCAAATTTCGTTTAAATATATGAAATAAACTTGCATATTTTATGTAAGGATATTTATAAATTATTTCATATTCAGGATATCTCTTTTCTGTTAACTTTTCATCTTTAATTGTAGAATTTAATTCTGGAATTTGTTTTTCTTCTTTTACTGAAGGTATTTCACATAAAAATCTTGTGTCTATCTTAAAATGATTTATTTTGTAAGGTAATATTCGCATACATTGATTCATTAAACGATACAACATTTTGTATAATTTTACTTATCAATAAATTATAGTCGACAATTTACTTTGCTTGATAAAGATATTAAATATTAATTTAGATATATTAATTATGTTTAATAATAGAGACTTTAAACAAAGAAGATTAGATAGAGTGAAAGTGCAATGTAAATTTCCATATCGAGTTTTTACACCACCTGCGGCCTGCTACTGAACTAGATTTGAAAAAGCATACTCTTCAGATGTTTTATTTCATCAAACTATAAAGTACCGAATCACAAGTGGCGATACCAAAAAATACGCCTCGTTTCCACTCTATTATCGATTTTATTTAAGTCCATCATGTTGATTTCATGACACCAACAACGATTCACACCACGGAGCTTAGATAGAAGGAGCACGCACGGCATAGGGCATTTGGTATAAAATGTGTCCCCAAAAACAGCATCAAATAACATGTACATATTTTCACCACCAGAGTGGCGCAACGGGCAAGTAAATCTCTGTGACGTCACACAAATTGAAATTAAAAAATTAAATGTGCCATTAACTATTTATTTCAACATTATTTTTTAATTGTTAATTATTTATTTGAAAATCTGTAAACATTGGAATTGTAGGTTAAGTATAGCTTACTCTGTGTTATAATATTTTTAACCGCTAAATTTAAAAACTGGTTCGAGGCAGTTGCAGCGCACTCTGTAATGAAACTTTATTTGCTCTACTTCTCGGGGACACTTCTGATACTATACGTTCGTGCTCCTTCTATCTAAGCTCCGTGATTCACACCATGAGCACCTTTTAGCAGCGGGTTGCCCCCTCCCTTCTTATCCCCTCCACTTTCTTATTTGACATCGGTTCATTTGTAATGTCACAACAAAATATAAAAAATTTCAAATTTAATTTAAGTTGTAAGAGTGCTTGCTTATAATAATATAATAATATAATATTATTATTATATTGCTTATAATAATATAATAATAATATAATAATGCACTAAAACAGGGTTGCCATTAAATATAGTGGAAAACCTAAACTAACTACTAAAACTTAAAAAATTTATTGCTAAAGATAATTGAGTTGGTATTACTTTTGAACCGAATGGTCAAAAAGCGTTGAGTAGCAACCCGCTGCCTTTTAGTATATAATTTAGCATTAACGCAGTAACTTCTCTTACGTAGACATTCATTTTAAAATTCTCAATATGAATAGAAATATTTTGAAAGAAGCGTAAGTTATATTTATAATTACTGATACGTTTTCTAATTCTTGTTTTATTATAATCTCAAATAAATTATCGTTAATTTCTAGTTTTGAGATAGATTCTATCTATGATGCTTGCTACACAGGAGGTGATATTCACGTGAGTTGAACAATTTTTTGTAATCATTCTTAACACGTTGACTGCCGTGTAAATTACCGGTGATCTGCACGTTACCATCAAATAAACAATATAGATTTTTATAAATTATAATCCGTTACCATTTTTGAACAATTTGAATCAACTGATTATTTCAAAATGGCCGACAGTGCCTCGTGGGAAAATCTCCCTTTATCTGCTGTAAAATAAAAAAATATCAACAAAATATATCTTCTTCTTCTTCATTCTTTAGTTTAGGCAAGTTGCCTGTTTCGTAACGACGTTTTTCTGCCTATTGCACTGTTAAATTGTCACACCATCTTTTTTGTGGGCGCCCCGTACTTCCGCGGCCAATCGGTGACTTATCCCGTGCAATTCTGACGATTCTTCTGTTGTCCATTCTGCTAATATGTTCGTTCCATTCTTTTTTTTTTACTTATTCCGAGGCAGAGTGTCGTTTCTATGAGCCGCAATTTTTTTTTTTACGTTGGGTAGGGGGCTAACCTGATCCAACAACCTTCCTCCTTTTCCCGGGCTTAGGACCGGCAACATGATCGCTGATCTCGATCCGCTCAGCGATCATGCAGGCGGAGTTAACAAAATATATATAATAAAAAATGCATGTAGACGCCACAGGCAAACACGTGAAATGCACGTGGCAAAACACGTGAAATGCACGTGGCAAAACACGTGAAATGCACGTGGCAAAACACGTGGCAAACAAGTTAATAAATTGTAAATATTACAATTAGCATGTATTGTTATTATTTTTACAGTGGAGTAAGGATGGAAAGTACATGTTTTGTAAAAAATCTGGAGCTATATCAGTTTTATCGATAGAAAAAGGTTCTACGATTCAAACTTTTGGAGGAGCAGAAGATCAAGAAGTCCACGATGAAGTTAACTGTTTTGCACTTGACAATGACGGTTCGCATATACTCGCTCATTGTAAAAGTGGTTTATTTAAACTGTGGAGTTTTAAAGGTTATTTATAATAATATTTTTTATTTGGATACTTATAGATACATTTACCTTGGTCATCTTATTTTCTTATATATCTTATTTTTTTTTTTTGATATAGAATATAAGCTAATTAAAATATGGAAATCTATTCATAATGGGCCTGTTACAAACATTAGTTTTTTAAATAATCAATTGATGGCCTCAGGAGGAAGCGATAGTTCTATCAGATTATGGGATTTACAATATCATGCTTGTTTAAAACTTTTTAAGGGGATACAAGGAGTTGTTAGGTATATAATTGATATATTTCTATTATTTTCAACGTAGGCATAGTTAATAAAATGAATGAATGACTCTTTTGGAGAAACAAAAACTGTATGGTAATAAATCTAAAGAGACAGTAATAAGATACTATCTCTTTTGTATTATTGAATATGTGTAAGAGATATTTATAGAAAAATGACTCGAACTCATAAAAGGAAAAGTAAAAAGATACATATTTCTATTATTTTATTTAATTGAATGTATTTATTTATTGAATATTATGATTGTAGCGTGTTAGAATTTCATCCATATAAAGATAAATTACTGTTTGGGGCCGGAGATGATACTAAAATTTATGGCTGGGATACTGATACCGGTCAACAAAAGATTTTACTTTCTGGTCACATAAGTAAAATAACATCATTATCTTTTCATGTTAACGGGATCAATTTAGTCAGGTAATATTTCCCTCATAATATATTTTATTATTTTTATAAAATAAATTGTTTATTTTCCTAAATGTATAGTTCCGGAAGAGATAGAGTGATTATATTGTGGGATATCTCTACTTCAAACGCAGTTTGTATCTTACCAGTTTACGAAGTAATAGAAGGAGCTTTTATTGTGCCAGATAATTTTTTGCTAGGCAATTTCCTTAAAACTGATGCAGATTCTATTTACGTAGCTGCCGCTGGAGAAAAAGGTTTGATAATTTTCATTGAATATATTTCTTCTATAAATTATTTAATAAATGAATAAAATTTCAATTCCATAATTATTTAGGTCTCGTTACTTTATGGGACATTCTCAAGTGTAAGAAATTGTATTCACAAGAAAATTCTTTGGTGGCTGCGGCCAAAGAGGAAGTAATTCCGATTACACATTTACTTTATAACGCAGCTATTAATAGTTTTGCTGTAGTTTTTGCAAATCATAATATAATAATTTATTCTATGGAAAACTTTGGCTGTATGAAACAGGTTTCGTATAATTTACATTTTTTAAAACATAATTTAATTTTATGTTTTGTATAATTTACAAAATGTTTTTATGTCGTTTATCATGTATTACTAATATACAAAAAATTTAATATATTATAGATGGTAGGTTACTTAGACGACATTTTAGACATAGTCTATGTAGGAGAGGAGGATTCGCATATTGCAGTAGCTAGTAATACTTCGGATATTAAATTATACGAATTAAATTCTATGAATTGTCAATTACTTTATGGTCATACTCAAATGGTTTTATCACTTGCTACGACTCCTGCCAATAGGCAGTTATTAATTTCTGCAGCTAAGGTAACAAAAGTTTAATTTTTTGTTTCACATATTTTCATTTTTTTATAGCAGCTAAATCTACTAATGCGCGAGAGAGAGAGAATGTATATATTATATATTAATATATTATATTTATATTATTATTATTAGGACAATAGTGTTCGAGTATGGCTTTTAGATAAAGAAACAAAAAAAATGGCATGTATTGCTTCTGCTGTTAAACATACAGCTCCCGTTGGTTGTGTTTGTATTTCACAATCATCAACCAAATTTTTTGTATCGGCAGGTCAGGATTCATGTCTTAAACTTTGGTCTTTATCTGAAAATTTGGCAACATCATGTAAGTTGTTTATTACAGTTTTAATTGTACATGTCACAATTTGTAAAAATATTATTCTATAAAATTATTTAAATTTTTATATTTACAGCGGGCCATATTACAATCGAGTCAACTCATACAGTATTAGCTCATGAGAAAGATATTAATAGTGCAGCAATTTCATTGAATGATGAATTTATTGCAACTGGTTCACAAGATAAACTTGCTAAAGTATAAAATAAATATATATTATAATAAATATATTTATAATTTATATATATTATAGTTTTTATATATTTTATTATTTTAAATATTATTTTAGTTATGGTCTGCCAATGATCTTACATTGATTGGTACATTTAAAGGACATCGGAAAGGTATATGGTGCGTACGATTTTCACCAATCGATAAAGTATTATTGACAACATCTGCAGATTGCACGATTAAGATATGGTCATTACATGACCTTTCATGTTTGAAGGTAAGTAAAATTATATAATGATATATTATTATTCTTCATATAGCAAATTTATTATTTATGTAATTTTATGTATTATTTAGACTTTCCAGGGACATGAATCTTCTGTTTTTAAAGCTGAATTTATGTCTCGTGGTATGCAATTGATCACTGCAAGTGCAGATGGTCTTATAAAAATTTGGAGTATTAAAACATCCGAATGTATTTTTACTTTGACAAAACATGAGGGTAGAGTGTGGGGATTAACAGGTTAATTATATTATTTTATTTTTTGTAATTATCTTTTTATAATTATATTTGTAAATTTTTATTTATTTTTTTATTTAGTCTCCAAAGACGAAAAATATGTTATTAGCGGTGGAAATGATTCTTTATTGATAATTTGGAAAGACGTAACAGAGGAGCGAAAAAATCGAATTGCAGCTGAAAAAGAAAAATTTATATTAGAGGAACAAAAATTAGCTAATTTACTTAAAGCAAATGATTTATTCCAAGCATTAAAAATTGCTTTAGAATTGGAACGTCCATTACAAGTTTTAAAGATTGTTGAAGGTATTCAAAACTACATAATTATACTTTTGTAAAAATATTAAACACAAAGATAGGTTACTGTAATTAAATTATTTAAAAATGTTTCATGAAAATCTCATAATTTAATTTTAAAATTACATAGGTATATTAAAAACAGATAAAACAAAATTACAAACTACAATCCGTGAATTACCACCTTCTTGTAAGGAAGTTTTATTTCGTTCTGCAGCTAAATGGAATACTAATAGCAAAAATGCAGAAGCTGCTCAGGTATGTAAATTAACATAATTAAAATAAAAAACAAAAATTGTCTTAGTTTGAAATTTTAATGAAAATTTAATAATCATATAATTTACAGACGGTTATAAATGCGTTAATTAGCGAAATGGAAATACAAGATATTAAAAGCAAAGGTCTATCGTCTTTCCTTGAAGGCATGATACCTTATACGGAACGTCATTTTAAAAGATTAACAGAACATTTACAAGATATTCATTTACTTGCTTACACCATTAACAGGATGAAACCACATGCTGCTTTATGTAGTTCTAATATAGAAAATGATGTATAGTAAAATATGTAAAATAATAGATGTAAATAAATCTAGGATTACGTATAGATTTAATACAACTGATGTATATAATAATTGATGTATATAAATTAGTGATACTGATAATTGATGATATACTAATGATATTTTGTATAAATGAAGTTTTAAAATTGTTTTCTTATTCTCTGTTTTTATAATTTAATTATATTTATGATAATCATGAATCATTAAAGCATACAATTTTAATCGTTCGAGTGTTAATTTTTCTTGTACATTATTAGGATTAGGTGGCATAAATATAAGCTTTTTATATATATTGAAAAATACGAGAGAGTGTATATATACGCCTTTAGCAGTTAAAGGTTTAAATACGTTGTACATAAGAATGTGTATGTAGAATAATTTCATCTGCTTGTACGTGTCAATGTATGCGTATTCTCTAAGCAGGAGAGCATGTAAAGTGGGAGCAATGTTTGGCTGGTGTCTGTTTTCCAGTAAATTTACTTACATTTGGTTTCAAGACAGTTTGTGTCTACCGGTAGAACAGTTAAGTATTACAGAAGCTTAAAATGACTCTTGGAGGAAGAGTCTTTTTATTTTTGTTTCTTTTATATTCCTTACCAAACATGTTATTTGCTAAACCATCTGACATGTAAGTACAATTATAATTATACAATTTTATTATATCTGTTTTTAAATTAATTAATTATATCAGCAAAATCACTTTCATAGTAAACAGTTCGATTATTTTTTTTATTTATGTATTTATTTTTGTGTATTTATAACATTTTTTTATATATATTTTTATTATTATAAATAATATTTTTATAATGCGAAATTGAATTATTAGTGCTTTACATTTATTAATATAAAAAATTATTGTTTAATGCGAAGTTTCTAAGCTTACTCGAATATTCAAAGTAGTATGAGAATGAGAGTTAATATAAGGTCTTGAACTAGAAGTATTTCAATTGAACTTTACTAATAGATGATACGTAATAGTTTCGCGCTGTTGCTATTAAAGCATTCTATTGTTTTTAAGAAATATATTTATGTCTGCTATGACATCTAATACTGCATAAATATTATATCATAAATAGTTTATCTAATAATTTATATTAATTCATTATACAACAATAATTATTATCATAAAAATATTTTAATATGTCGTAGCCAAAATAATGTTACAAATATAAATTAATTATTTATTTAATTATAATCAAATATTATTTAAATTATTACTAATTGAAAGATAATTTATTAAAACAAACATAGTATATTTAATTAGTAATTGATATAGTTATACGATAAATGCAGTATATACGAAAATAAGACATTGTTGATTTAATCTCATTCGTAATCTGGCATTTCAATAGAAAATGAAAGAATTGAAACCACTTGTTTAAACAGAATTATCCAAATTTAATTAAAACTTTATCTTATTTCAATCAAATAACGTCAGTTATAATTTTTATATCATTTTTATTGAACATATCGAATGGAAAAACACATTTAAAAAATACATGATATATATAAAATAATATGTATTTCGTAACATTAGTAATTCAATTACATATTTCCTTTTTTTACATTTTACAAAATATATATAAATATGATATAATATTAAAAATATATTAACAATTGTATTTTAATAATCTTCTAACAAAAAAACTTATACAAACACCATAAAATGTGATACAGTATGTAACACATTGAATATCGGTCTTGCATTATTGTGAAATTCTTTTTTTATTCTGTGTAAACATGTTTTATGCATTAATATGTTCTACTTGTCATCGTTTATTTTTGTCTGCATTTGTCTAATTTAAAAAAAAAAAAAGTAGATTATATTTTGTGCAAAATCAAACCAACATACAATCTGTAAAAATGAATTTAAAAGTCAATATCTGTTTCGTCGTAAGAGAAGCAATCTTAGTGTCGGCGTTTAATGTGTGTAATTATTACACTAGATAAGAAGTAGATCTTGTAAATCTCTGTTGTCTTCCCGAGATTTAAATATTTGAGAACAAACTATGGTATTATTTAAGATCTTTGTTTTTCTCAAGCACGTGATGACATATTTGCAGATCTACATGCAAAGATGATAACGTTTTATTATGAGTTAATTACCATGTACATACATATTCCTTTAGCAATATAATTTTATCTATAAATATATATATTTTGTCCTTATCTAGAATATCAAAATAGAAGTCCAAAAAGAATGATTAACTTTTATTTAAATGTTAATTCTTCGTAATATCTAGATCCAACGTTTATCTTCTTCGTATAATTCTCCCTGTAGATTCAATAGTACGGAAATTCTTTGTACACTTTAAGAGAGTCACATGCACTATTCTTATGTCATCTGCATTAGTACAAAGCACCAATGAACCATTCTTTCAAACAGACAAAGTCTAGAATATTAATTTGAAGACTTTTTTTTCTATTGTTTGCATTATGTTAATTTTTTTCAAACGCATACAAGTATTATTATGTTCTTATTATTTTATTTATATATATATATATATATATATATATATATATAATATATATTAATTATTATGTTATATTTTATAATTATTTCCTATTGTTTATAGTTTACGTATATACGTTCCTTTAAAATGTGAATTTTCTAAAAATAAAATTACAATATTTTGAAGCTTGATATTCATTTTAATATTTGATTTTATTTTTCTCAAACAGAGAAGGAATTTGTCCAACAATGAAAGTTCCTGGCAGCGTAACACAAACTGAACTTTTACAAGAATTAACTCACGATTGTCGTTACGACAAAATGGCTAGACCACCCGGTCTAATTAATGCTTCCGATCCCGTCAAAGTTTATACAAGAGTTTACATATATATACTTAGATCAAATATGGCTAAGACATTGGTAATGTAAAAATTAAAAAATGTTATTTCATTATTCAACAAATTCCTACATCAGTATTATACATTTATCAAGAAATAAATTTCTTATCATATTATATTTTAGCAATTTGGTGTAAATATGATGTTACAATTTCGATATGAAGATCAACGATTGGAATTCTCAGATCTTGCACCGAATTTAACACAAATCTATGGTGGAAAAGTAGCACACGATCTAATTTGGACACCTTCCGTTTACGTAGCTAACGAACGAAGTTCTGCTTCTGTTGGAAATAGTGTTAAAGATTTATTGATTTCTATCAATCCAGCCGGAATGGTTATTTTGAATACCAGGTCTATGAATATTTTTAAAATTTCCTACTTCTCATTTAAATTACTCTAATAAATTATTAATGCATTTTTTGTTTTGTTCTTTATTTAGAATGGAAGCTATCCTTAATTGCGGACTACGTTTAGAAAAATTTCCATTTGATGTGCAGGAGTGCCCATTGGCTTTCGAAAGCTGTAGGATGTTATTTTATTTGTTTTTAATATCACATGAATTAGTATATCGTTCCAGTCTGCTGCTTGGAAATGAATGGTATTTTTACCTACAGGGACCTACAATGTACAAGATATGGAACTGGTTTGGGATCAAGAACCAATTGTGCTTGCCGATGAATTACATTTAACTGAGTATAAACTTGTTGAAAAATGGGTTAATCATTCTCACGTATCGTACACCACTGCGCAACAACATTATGGCCACTTTGGTAAAGAGAAGAATAAATAAATCAAGTATTTACGAACAATAAACGTAGATAATAGATGATAAATAAAAGTAATAGTTAAATTACTTTGCAGTTTGTATAAAGAAAAATAATAATTTTCTAATTTGATATAATATATTATAATTTTCATCATTTTAGCTGGTAATTTCAGCTCAATTACCATAACATTTAAATTAGCTCGTGAAATGGGATTTTTCATGATGGATTATTATATACCATCGATATTAATTGTTGTCATATCTTGGGTATCCTTTTGGTTACACATGGATGCAGGTCCTCCTCGAATTGTTTTAGGTATTAATTATAAACGAATAATAATTAATTTTTTTTCATATTAATTTAAAATAAAAAATTAATATTATTCATTTATAGGAACAAACACAATATTGACATTCATGACTCTCGCATCTAAAGTAGAAAATTCGTTACCAAAAGTATCTTACATAAAAGCCAGTGAGATATGGTTTCTTGGTTGCACAATATTCTTATTCGCCGCTATGGTTGAATTTGCATTCGTAAATACGATTTATAGAAGAAAGTACGTATTAAAATTGTTTTCTTATTAATACGATTAAAAAAAAAAAATAAAATCGATGAATATTTTTTCGAACAGAAAAAATGTGCCATTAAAAAAGGTAAACAGCAAGTATATATTAAAATCAACGTTAACGCCTAAATTAGCGAGAAAACAGTTCCAAAAGAATACAACAAGTTTAGAACGATCACGTTCTTGGTCTTCCCTCGATAATGGTAATATCAACGAACAAGATTATTCCAGTCAAAATTACTTAACTGTACACGTAAGTATATTTGCAATAATATTTCCAATTGTATCGATATGAAGGAAAATTATTTGAAATTAGTTTCTATTTCTAAAGGAATAACGAAAAATGTAATCAAACTTTTTACATATTGTGTTCTAGAGCTTTCCAAGTACAATCAATATACCTTCGGTAAAGATCGAGGAAGATAAGGATCAAGAATGTTCCGTGGGGAGCATCATGACGATTGACAGTACACCACCACCACCACAACCACCACCGACGAAACCATTTTCAAGAAGGCCAACCCTCTCACAATTACACAATTTCACAACAATGACACCCCAAGAAATAGCTCAATGGATAGACCGACGAAGTAGAATAGTCTTTCCTGTGGCATTTATCATATTTAATATTCTATATTGGTCCTTTATTTGGATTTAAACACAACATCTAATATTATACCCTCTCATTGTCTGTAATTTCTATTTTTAAAAAAAGAAAAAAAGAAAAAACACAAAAGAAACGGATTAAGGAAATCTTTCGGTTCGAATGTTGTCTCGTTTACAGAAAAAAAAAAAAAGATTAAAAATACGAATTATCATTTGTATTACAGCTATAAAAAGAAATAAGGAAACAAAAACAAAATTTCTAGAATTTAAATAATTTTTAAAAATATGAGAAATTCTTATTCGAAAGTTGTCTCTCGTTTATATATACACATATATAAAATGATGTGTCATGTTACAGAAAAGAAACGAGATTAAAATATGCATTATCATTTGTATTACGATTGAAATCAATTAAACGCGTTATTTTTGTTCTGAAATCTAATCTATCGGATAGAATTCAAGTTGTTAGATCTTATCTATTTAATTTGTTTAATTTGTTATTAGGCTATTTAAAACTTTATTAATAACATCGAATTATTTTGTATACTAGCAGTAGTGGTACATAGTAAACAGTCGAAATGTTAGCTCTCGATAAAAAAGAAAAAGAAAAAGAGGAAAGAAAAGGAAAGGAAGAATTATTTTTAAGAATAATTTCGAATGAATAAGTTACATTGTACTTACACATAATCTCATACTTACGACTCCATTTAATTTTATTTTAATAAAACGACCATTCGCACGAGTTAATCCTATAAATATTCAAAATAGTTGGAAGAAAATGTCGAAGGTCGGCATCTTATATTTTTCAAGAGTTTTAAAGCGCGCGATCTAACGCGCGTGTCTCACGCAATGTCTTTTTATAAGTGAAAATCACCCTTCTTTAAGGGTGCAAATTATTATTTATTTATCTCTCCTATATATTCTTTGATATTCCTTTGTATATTCACATGCGCATATTAGATAAGTACACTATCAGCAAAAAGTTTGGAATCGCCATGTATAAATTTAGATAAACAGGATATTTATAAAAATAGTCTTAGTCGGAAAGTTAATTCGAAACATTATATAAACTGGCTATATAAATTATACAAGAGTATTATGAAAATAAGAAAATGTTGAAACATCTTAGAACATTATTCAACTTGTTAACATTTGATGTAGTAACGATAAATCGTTTCAAAACTTATATATCCAATTTCTACAACAAGTTATTCCAAACTTTTAACCGATAGTGTATACACATTATATCCTATTATTCGATAATAAATGAAACTTTAAACAAAATTAAACTCATACATTTGCGTAATGCATATATAAATGTACCATAATTTAAATATACGATCTGAAAGATCGTACGAGTAGATCGTAAACTGCAATATTGAACATTTATGATAACAAAACTCACGAACCTGATGTTCTTTCTTTCTTGTTAATTTTTTCTTTTTTTTTCTCTTGCAAATGTCATAAGTTCGTATGTTCGTGATATTATCAGGATCAAAAATTTCGATTTCGGCACTTTGGGAAAACATTTATTGTCAGTTGAAAACGCGTTGCGCATAATGCCAACTAATGTTTCACATACGTAAGTAATATCGATCGATCGTATCTGACCGTCTAGCTCTGACCTCGATGCTTAACTTTGTTCAGCATTGATTATTTTCGTCTGTTCGGAAGAAAACAGTAAAACCGCATAATTACGCGTAGTGCAACCATAAGTACGTATATACTTAGTGGTTTAACGACCGTGCATGGTATATTTGTATATAGAAAATCATATAACATCCTGACATAATACTAAAAAGTTAAGATTTATTTGTAACCCTGACGCATGGAAGAATTATGTCTAACAAATCATTCACCTATAATTTATG
The DNA here is from genome assembly GCF_010416935.1 of Polistes fuscatus. Lineage (NCBI taxonomy): Eukaryota > Metazoa > Arthropoda > Insecta > Hymenoptera > Vespidae > Polistes > Polistes fuscatus. Next base: position 5,718,272 of record NW_025112998.1, on the reverse strand, counting down.
ATTATCGAGACCTTGAAAAAAAAACACATAACGAAAAACTCTCTTTCCGTTCTTTGTAAATTTTCAAATAAATCGAAATATAATAAATGTGAGACTGGCAAAGAGAAACAAAAAAAAACAAAACAAATATTTTTCTTCCTTACATCTTGTTTCGTTTAATGCTTATCGTTCAACAATAGAACCACAATAATTAGTTGTGTATGCATGTTTCTTTGAAAGAAAAGAAAAAAAAAAGGAAAAAAAAACAAAAAATGTATAAGTTAAGATAAATCAATAAATTAAATTATTGAAAAATATTGTAATAAAAGTTAAACAAAATTTGGAAAATACAAAAATTTCGTTAATCATTTGGAATTCATTTGGAAATGGATTTGTTGGATATAGTTCATGTTTCAATAATGATTTACAATTAGATAATAATTTAAAGAAGTTAAGGAACCACGTGACTTTTAACTATTCGATGCTTGGAAATGATCGATGAGAGAACGTTTAAATCGTATCCCTCTCTTACTCGAAAAGTTTTAACGTAGTGGAAAGTTCGTAATTCTTGAGGGTAAGCAGTTAAACTCGCGTAAGCTCGCACGTATATTGTTCGAGAGGGTGGACAGGTGCGCGGCTCAGTCGGACATCTGACCTCTAACCGATAACGTGCGTTAAAATATGCTCAAGTGAAACATTCTTTCTTTTACGACTCGAAGAATTAAAAAAAAAAAGAAAAAAAAAAGAAAAGAATAGGAAAAAGCAATATTCCACCATTTTCGAGACTATTTATACGAAGATACGAATCTAAGCAATTATTTTTCGTACGACTTATTCTTTATTTTTTTTTCCATAAAATTCTATCATAAACAATTTTAACAATATTTCTATAAATTTGAATAAATTCAAAGGTAACACAAATTTTTTTTGAAAAATTGAATGATTATTTTTTTGTAATTGGAAATTATTATTTAGAAAAAATGTTTAAATGTAATAACGATCTATTTCGATAGGTCTTATTTTTTGTTTGTTTTTACGATAGTAGAAAATAATTATTGTGTAATGGATAAATTTGTGACATATGGTGAATAAGAGAAACTATATATATATGTATATAGTTTTATATATATTTATATATTCTATGATACTTAATCTAACTACCATACGATTTTATTGCATTAATTTGTTTATGGTATCACGTATTGAAAAGTTAGTCGTAAAATGACGCAATATAGTAGCAGTGGAAGTAGCAGTAGCACGAGTAGCAGTGGCCATCGTGATTTTAAAGATCGATCATCGAAAACGATCGAAGAGAAACTAAGGGTGCGTAAATATTATCAATAACTTATTTTCCTCTTTCTTCTCTAATCATTAATATTAAATTAAATTCAACAAATACGAACAATTGTATTATTTCGTTATTTGTAATACGACATGTAAGATTAATATTTAAAATCTAAAAGAGAAAATCAATCGTGTTCGTGCGGTATCTTCTGGTATTGCATTAAATGTTGCAATTGATTAGAATCCGTATTATTTAAAATATGTAAGAAAAGTTAATAGGAAATGATTCATCAAGTAAATGCTTGATAATCGCGTGACAAGCAATTCTGATGTCGCATGTGTCGAAGAAGAAAGACGTAATAAAAAATTAAGCATGGGTCGTTGAGCTAATACGCGTGCACACATATAACTACAAGGGAATCGATTTGAAAAAAAAAAAATCACTTACAACTCCTGAACTTGACAATGATTTATTAATGATGTGGAAGTAGACGATTTTCTATTTTATTTTTTGTAAGATCACTTATTATCTTCTCCACAGAGATTTAATGCGCTGATTTCTACCTTTTACTTATTGCCCTATGTAAATACACATTTATAAGGATATATAGATAAGACAATAAATGATTTTATTGATTAGGTCGCTGTACGTATAAGGCCCCTAACATCAGGTGAAACTGGTGCTAGAACGATTCATGCTATTAACGATAAGGTAAGGGATCTACACTAATTTTAAATGTCATCAAGTTAAAATGGAAATATAAAAGCTAACGAGATATAAAAATAACTATACAGATGGTTATGCTAGAAGAAGTTATTGGTGAGAAATCAAAACGTTCATTTCCACGGCAATATCTTTTTGACGTTGTTTTTGGGGAAGATGCTACGCAGGTATAAACAATTTTATATAATAAAAACGATTAATATATATGTATATTTTTCTATAATAAAATATTGATTATACACCACAGGAAGCAGTATACGAAAGTACAACGAAAAATTTAGTACAAGATGTTCTCAATGGTTATAATGCTACAGTATTTGCTTATGGAGCTACTGGAGCTGGAAAAACCCATACCATGGTTGGGACATCGTCAGAACCAGGGATCATGGTTCGAGCTTTGAATGATATTTTTCTAACTACTCGACAACTATCGAACAACATAGAATTTACTGTAAGATCGTTGATACTATATACTATTAATTTTGATTTAACTTGATAACGTTTAAATTCATTATTATATTTAATTAATATATAATAATATTTATATAGATAATATAATAGTAAATATTATTATTAGATTATATAATAATAAATATTAGATAATTATTTATTATTATATTTAATTTTACAGGTTACTATGTCTTATGTAGAAATATACAACGAGAATATTCGTGACTTGTTGAACCCTAGTACAGGATATTTGGAATTGCGTGAGGATTCTCGAGGTCGCAACGTTCAAGTTTCGGGTCTCACGGAAATCTCCACTAATTCGACCGAGGAAGTAAGTTTATTGGAATCTTCCTTCCAAGTCTATACCTACAAATTTCCGAAGTAGAATTAAGCCTTAATGGATTATTCCGTAGATCGAATCTTGATTTCCTTGAACGAACGTACCTACCTAATACGTTCTAAGCACGTGTAACTCTTTGAATGTATAATTTGACACAACAATCGATATCATCGTAGTAAGATAATTATTTATTTGTAAGCATGTTTCGTGCATCGACAGGTCATGCAACTCCTTCACAAAGGCAATAAAGCAAGAATGGTCGAACCAACTGCTGCTAATGAAACTTCTTCGAGGAGTCACGCTCTTCTCAGTGTCACTGTTAGACAATCATCCTATTCTGATAGCGAACAACGTCATCGGACTAAAGTAAAGCAGGGTAGACTCTTCATGATAGATCTTGCTGGTTCGGAAAGAGCCAAACAAACTCAGGTGCAAGAAATATTTCAAAAGAAATATTAATTTTCTTCTTATTTATCAACGATCCTATTACTTAACAAATTTTTACCCTATATCAATCCAATTAACATCGAATTCGTGTGTTTAGAACAAAGGTAAACGTCTTCAAGAAGGTGGTCATATTAACAGATCATTATTGGCACTGAGCAACTGCATCAAGGCTTTATCCGGTGGTGCCAGATTCGTTAATTATCGTGACTCCAAATTGACCAGATTACTCAAAGAAGCACTTGGTGGTAACTGTCGCACAGTTATGATTGCTCATGTTTCACCTGCTAGTATACACCGTGACGAGAGTAAGAACACCTTGAATTATGCGGATCGTGCTAACAAAATTTCTAACAAGGTAGAAAGAAATGTTCTTGACGTTAGTTATCTTCACGTTGCCCAATACCGAGATATTATCAGTGATCTGAAAAGTGAGATTTCACGGCTGAGGAATAAAATGAAAGAAGATAGACCTGCGGACAGATACGACGAAAAGCAACAGGATGGTCATGGTTCTGATTTTAGAACTTTAAGAGAAAAAATAGTATCAGCTTTTAAAGAACAAATGCGTTTAAGGTAATGTTTATAGACAGTAAATCGATATTAGACAAAAATATAATAACTTGCAGTTTTATTTAAAAATGATTGACGAACAGGAGGAAGCTTATGGAACTGGACAGTCATCTTTTAGGATTAAATATTGCTGCGGAACAACAGCACTCGATAATTTCTCAATGGGAATCAAGAAACAACAGGGTGTACGGATCGAGTAGGGATTCGGTACATCGTCGTCCTGGAACTGATTATCAAGTGGAAGAAGTTGATGATATAGGCAAGTGAAAAATATTATATGATCCTGAAAAAAATTATATAATCTTAATACATTTTATAGGACGAGGATTAATAATATTTGACGTTTTCAGATCTTCTAGAGGATACTGATCTCGAAGATGATTCATTGGTACAACAAGCTTGGGCTGAATTAACAGAAATTGCTAAGGAACAGGAAAGATATATTGAAATGCGTGCAGCTACAGAAAAAGAACTGGAGTCCTGCAGAAAACGAAGTGTCGCGTTAGAAGATGTAAATATATAAAAAAAAACAAATAAACAAATAAATCCACACTTGAAAAAACAAGGAACATCAACTAAAATTAATTTTCTTCTAGGAACTACCATCCCGCATAAATTCGGACGAAGAGCGTGAACTTTTAGCGTTAATGTTAAGAGTCCACGAACTGGAAGCAGACAAAATGATGCTTCAAAGTGAAAGATTAGTAAAACAACACGAACTTCGAAGACGAGAGCTTTTACTTTTGCGTTATGATAGACAAAGACAAATTTCTGATGAGATAATCACGAGACAGAGACGTATAATGGAAGGTACGTTAAATAGTTTAATAAAAATGTGAATATTTTAACGATGTAGTTTTTTCCCAGATGGACGTTTGACTCTACCGCCGGATTTACAAAATTTATATTTGCTGTATCAACAAGAAATCCAAGCTGCAACATACGTAGACAGTAATCTAGCAGATCTGACATGTTCATCCGTAGCATTTGGGGCTAAACTTCCACCTATATCTAGTAGTCTGAGTTATGATACTTTTAACAACGACAGCAGAATACCAAGCAGGTAAGCGCAACAATATAAGCCGATTATATGAATATTATCGATTGGTTGTACTTTTTATATGTATGGCGTGCACGTAGTTATCGAACGCCTTGATATTCTATTGCGGCAAACCAGTCATGATTATTCATCAAATATATATGCCTGTTGGAATAAAGTTTGTTATGAATAAAAAGAAAAAAGTATTTTTACATCAGACGTTCAGACTCTTAAAGTTGTTTTCTAGACGCAAAAGGTATCCTTATAGATTCTGAAAAAAAAAAAGTAAGACTAGACAACAATAAAGAAAATTCATCGATGACCCTCTTCTTTATTTCTTTCTTTCTTCCGTGTGTTATCGATCGTTTCGCGTAGAAAATACAAAGTAATACTTTCCAACTGTGTAAACTTTAACTTCCCTTTCGTACATAAAACGCATCATCGATTTTCCATCCCCTGTTTTCATGTTTATCTGGCACGTTACACATTAACTCACGATATATCGAAAAGAAATTGAAACAGTTTAAAGCATGGATGAGAAGAAATGTCTTTTTAACGACGAACAATTTGATATACGGTAATAATATTGTAATTATATATGTGCCAAGTAATTATGACAGTAAACTAATAATAAATAAACACATTGATTTTCTTACTATATACTTTTTGATATATAAATATAAATATATATATGTAATTAGTTCAACAGATTCTGATTGGGATCAATCACCCTTGCCACCCATTCAAGAACCTCCTGACGTGGAAAGAGTAATGGGTCCTGTAGTACAGCCTCTAATTTCTCCATCAGTTCTCTTCCCACCAATTCCATCTTCAAATACAACAAGAAAACCGTAAGAATATTTATCATTTGTTATTTCAAAAGTACTATCATAAATTAACATTTGCTTTTTCCTTTTCCTGTCTTTTGTTTTCTAAATATTGACAATACCAATTTACAGAAACGCCAGAAAGGAATGATAACTTCAAATCTTTTTTTTTTGTAAAGGATTAGAAAACTCCGGCGTATATCCAGCGATGATAGCATGGATTCTGTAAGATATTCACAAAGCAACAATAATCGATATAACGCATTAAAAAGGACAAACGAACAAGAAAAACCGAGCTGAAGTAATTATGCATAAATTATTACTATTATTATTATTATTTATTTATTTATTATTATTATGAGACAACTCGTCTCGTTAGGTAGATTCATTCCGTTCCAAAATAAATCGATTAATATAGTATAAAAAAAGAATAAAGTTATGTATATACTTATATGACATAGTTAGATAAGGATAAATGTCAAAGTGAATTTACAATATGGTCAACTAGTTTTGATAAACGTTTCTTAAATCGATCGTATCGAGAATATTAAAGGATGCATCATTTCTTTGATGAATATTTAAGCATTGTCAATCGAAATATTGTTCTTGACATTTCCCTTCTTCCATCATTGATTGACCTTATTATATCAATTAATTGTTCATTTCAGATCGAAACTAAACTTTTGCGACTCTCGACGTCTTTCACGTGCCGTATTAGAAAATTTACGAAGTTGAAAGTATTCAAGATCTGTCTCGTTGTCGTCTTGCTTGATGATTTCACTAATAATAGGTCTAACCGCCATACGACTACTTCGGAGTCTTCTACGAAGTATTCCAGGATCGCTTTGAGGATCTATGGCCTCCCGGACTATATTAAAGGCACGATATCTTTCTCGAGGACTTGTACTCGACGAATAACTTAATTGTTCCCGCGCAGACGATTTCCATGAATTCGATTCCTTCGACATTTTCTCAGGATCCTTCTTATTATCCACAACTCCCCTAGGTTCCGATGATAATTCATCCTTGAACTCGTTTTTCTTATCATCGTTCGTTTTCTATGAAATGATTATAGATCTATTCTTTAACTTAACAATAATTTGTTTTTTTATAATAATTAATCTACAAACAAGAAACATATATATATTATTAAAAAAAAAAAAATACTCTTACTTCTTGAACGAGAGCAGGTTTAAAGATTGTAATAGTATCTTCTTTGTGTTTGTCATCACGTTCTACTTTCAATTCAGGTAATTCGATCGTCTCGTCATCGGTTTTCAATTCGTATGCTAACTCGTTATCATAGTTACTAATCGTAATAATATTCCTTGGCTCTAAGAATGAATTTTTAGCATTCCAATCATTCAATAACATATCCCAATCCTTTTTTCTGTCTTTCCAATATGTCATTGTCTGACCGAATACCAAATTGCCGGTACAAAGTGTACAACGACCGAAGTACTATACTATCAAAGTTAATTGATAGATAATTAAAATAAACAATTATGTTTGTAATTAAATTAATACACCTGAGCTTATATGATTTGCATATAGAAAATTTTGCATATAAGCCAAATATGCCTATTTAAAGACTTTTTCTTTCTTTTTTTAAATCTTACCGATCGCGGTATTTCATCCGCTCTGATCATTTCGTATTGACGAAACTCCTCCATCTTATTTACGATTCCATTTACAATACTATTAATATACATTTTCATTGCTTCTTGGCACTTTCCAGTCATATGAACTGGAAAGGTTTGTTCCAAGTATCGCAAAAAGCTCGTTTCAAAATTCTAAAAGAGATATTAATTATTTTATAAAATAGAAATTTTGTCATTACAACTAATGGTTGTGTGTGGATTATGGTAAAATATTCTTATTTACAAAATTAATAACGTGCGCGCAAATTTTGTAAAAATTGTCTTCGTGAGTAGTACTATATATTTACATAGTAATAAAATATTGAATTGTATTTTTATGTAGTAGTAATTATTATTATTATTATTAGTCACCATAATGACATACTGTCATGTCTCCTTTCTCTAAGCGCATATCTTTGTGAACCATAGCAACGTAACCGACCAAACGATCTAATTGTTTTCGATTTCCATAAACATCTAGCACAAGGTATCCTATAGCTTCCATAATCAGTGTGAATTTTGCGCAAAGGCGAACGTCCACGCAAAGAGGTATACGCGGATTCAAAGTATAATATTTTACGTACTGTGGATACATTCTAAGAAAACTGATGATATTTTGGAGGGGAGGGGTTTTAACATAAATTATTTCAATCGGTAGTATATAGTTAGGTGACATTAGTTATGAGATATATACCTTGTAAAAAATAAATTTCCATAGTACTGAGGCTTATTTTCAATCTCTGTCCATAATTTTTTAATTAACAAATATTCTTCGGAAGACAATTTATAATAATTTTGTATAGGACTACTTTCGTATATACTCTGCCTTAAACCCATTTTCTCCTTTATTTCAAATGCTGTCAAAAGTAATAAACAATTTGTATATTAAATAAATGTTCAGTAATTTAAATTGAACATCACTAAGTGAAGTATGCCGATTATCTATCATCGTGAATCTTCACTCTTTAAGCAGTAAAAGGATAAGCACTAAGAATAATGAAATAATTTAACTCATTAATATTTTTATAAAGAAATATTTTATGTCACAGATATTGTTGTTGCACCGGGAGCAAATATTCTTACATGCCAATCTAGTAATTTATATAAATATATCATTTTTTCTGTCCAATGATATTCACTTCTTACAGAATCTATGTTCCAATTAACTGTTATTTTCCCAGAAGCATCACTCGAATGACCAGTTGTTAATGGTTCTGCTACTAGAACAAGATCTGCTATATATTTAAAATTATTACTAATAAAATCAGGAATAGAACTTTGTACATTATTTTGGTACGTATGTACTGTAATACACAACTGTGTCATCGGATAAGATTCCATAAGTGATCTTATACACTTTACATAGTGCATAGAATCTCTAAAACTTAATCCTAAGTCACACAAATGAGAAATATCTTCTATAATTATTAAAACTTTTTCATTTTGACTTGCCATTTCATTATAGCTATTTTTTAAAAGATTAAACATATTATCAACCACAGTTCTGTCTGTACTATTTAAATCAGAGAGAATTCTATTACCAACATCCGTAATGTCGGTATCCATGCATATCTCATTTATATTATGCATTAATTCTTTCATGGGTTCAACAAAAGTTACTTTACCCTTTTCTTTTAACGTCATTAAATTATAACCACTTCTCATACCCACGTTGTGGTAATGATTGAATGTATTATGAAAAAGTACAAAACAAATTCCATAGTCTTTTTCCAATGCATTAGAAATAACTGCATTTGTTAAGAAATTAGCATCACAACCATGTTGCTCTTCAATTAAAACTATTCTTCCAAGCATGTCCACTCTATCAATACCAAGAGTGCTGCATATAGATCCCATTGAGGTTACCATGTTGTAATAAATTATATAATTATTATTTTTATGAAAATAGTACTTTACAATTAATATTTCTTTCAATGATATCTTCTCTTTGTACTTTCATAAAAATGATTATATTATAACCTATAAAAAATACATGTAGTTATATATACTAATATAGTACCGTTATTAAAGAAATATATAATAAAATATCAAAATACATGCTAATACAGATCATGCACGTGCATCAGTCCTATGTATTCTTATCCTATGCAGAACCTATGCATTCTTAATATCTCTAACCTCAAAAGTACGATAAAAGAATGATGATGATTGCATATTGCATCAGTTTAGTTTACAACTATCATTTAAATAGAAAAAATCTTATAAAATAAGCAAAATTAAATAAGCTTATTGGAAAAGTCAGAAAGACAATGAGTTGAGTATAATAAAACTGGGTTAAATTACTCTGACAAAGAAATTGATCTGATGCAACAACTCAATATGTATTGCATGCACAATATCATAAAAAAGTTTATTGTAAGAAATAGATTACGTGAAGATCTTTAAATAACAAATAACAAATAAAACATAGAAAAATAATATAAAACATTTATTTGAATCTCATCTTGATATTGAATGACATTTTAACGACTAGATAAAAATATAAAAAAATGTAAGATTACATAGCAGCATCCCAACTAAACGGATGATGAATTTAATGATAAGAGTATCAATGACAGAAGAGTTTTAAATGTGCCGGTCAAAAGCTTAGCACTGTCAGAAGAAAGATTACATCAGTCACTGTCCCGCAATTGTAATTTTATTTAATTAAACTTGTACCACTTGCTTTTTCTGATGCAACTCACTAGTAATCGTAGATTATTAAACTTTATAAATTGTCAATTGTCCTTATGGTTAGTACGATATATAAAGAAATATTAACTGACCCGCAAGGTGACGATAAACTATCTATCGATCAATTATCAAATTAAAATGATTGCGCATGAATTGAATTTTAATATTTATTTTAAAAAAAATTGTCCGAGAGAGAGAGATCTTTCCAAGTTTGATTTTGGGATGTTAAGAAACTATAAAATGTATATATTAACGATCATACTTAATTACAAATAGGTACGGAAAGTTTTACACGATTTTAAATTTAAGTTGGTAAAATTTTATTTGAAATTCGCATAATTCCCGCGAATTTTTACCTCTAATGCGATCTTATATAATCAATATAGAGTTTATCTTTTATCTCGATTATCTAACGAATTATTTGTAAAAGCATTTAACATATAATTAATTTTGATTTATCGATCGTTTGTTTTACTAGAGAAATTTAATAATACAAATAATTAAAAATAAAATGATATGACAGGGATTATATTATAATATTCAAATTATATTATGTTGTTTGTGAGAATAATGTAATACGTATCGAAGGGTGATATACTTAACCCCATTTGATACTTTTCGCACATGTTAGTTTATATTTTCGGTGCATGCGCTTAGTTCTTACCTTGAATAGTGTGAAACAGTGTAAGCATTTAGGGTTGATCATATTACGCCTAACCTCAATATTCCTCAGAGTGATCTGTTAAAGATTTATAACTACCAATTATTAGATATAATATTAATTAGAAAAAATAATTATCTGAGTTACATGGAAACAGAAAATTCTTACATTCAAAGAGAATACCTACTCTTAACGCTTTAACCTTTTTATTTTAATTATACGAAACGTTACAATTGTTTAGAAAAAGTTATAAATTTACGACAATGGCATCTTCATTTATTTTAAGAACTTGTAAAAGGACAACAAAAATTGGCACTCGTTTGCAAAATTTTTCCTTCAACGTAAATGATAAGGTAAGCTAGAATTTTGTTCCCTCCTTTTCCTCTTTTTATTCCGCTGAAATCATTACTATCTTTCGATCGTTATGATTGGACTAAAAATTAAGCCCGTCTAATTGGCTGTTGAACATTTGAGAATAATCGTAATTTAGACAAAATTATTTTGAAATAGTTCAAATAAATGTAAAAAAACAATAGTAATAATGGATTACTTTAATAAATTAATCGAATTAAATATAATAACTTTGAAAATAAGTTAAAGATAATTATTTTATTTTATAATTATGTCAAGAATAAGTCAATTATAATTAAAGTGTTTATGAAAATACGTGATCACGTGATACTGGTTACAAAATTTGAACACCAATCTGCAATTGTTAGAAATAAATTTTTAATGAGGAAAAAGAGGTTAAAAAAAAGTATGTTCGGAAAAAAAGAAGGAAAAAGGATGTTCTTAACAAAAATAGCACGTGAGGAAGAGTTAGTTATTGGAAGAATGATTTGCGAAAAATGACGGCGAAGGGGTAGGAGAAGAGACAAATTTCATGATGCGGGGATACTAACACGTTTAACCCTCTGAGTATTAAAGAAATTTCCCCACTCTGCTCATAACCACATATGAGTATTCCTCCTCCGTGTAACAAGACATGAGCGTACCAAAAATAGGCTGATAAGAAAAGTAAATCTAATATTTTGTTCTGTTCTCTTTCTTCTTTTCTTAAAATAATTTCTAACTTACCTTTTTACCTATTACTGTTTATAACATTTAACAATAATATTTAACTGTATAACTTACTTAATGTAATTTTGTATAATTATTCTTTATAATCTAAAATAATAATACTTAAATTTTCACATGATCGGCTTTATTAATATACGGCACTGGTTTCGGAAACAAATGATAGAGAAGGGGATACACGGACAGAGGGTAAGCGGAGATAAAAAGTGTAGCTCGGCTCGAATCGGTTGCTTAGTGACTTCACTTTGCGAAGAATCGTTCGATTCATTTCGTCTTTTGGCTCCTCGAACGAAGGCTCTTCTTTTAGATTGTACAAATCTAATTTGTTTCGTCATCCAACGTAGGTAAAATTTATTTAGAATTATACTTCATTGCACATACAATTTTACGTAACATTGGTATAATTCAATATAACAAATTATTCTTTTTTAAAATAGTTTTTTACTTTATTACTATAAATTTATCTAGATAATATTTTCAATTTTTCGCGCACTAAAAAAGTGAGATATCAAATGTATCATCTAAGTTAATTATGAAATCATAATTATTTAATATTAGATTATTTGATATGAAATATGTGTTAATATTCGTAAATGGTATTAAGATGATTATGCAAATTAAAAATCAACGCTTTTCCAATTTAATTCCACGATTTATGGATTTGAAACGTTAAGGTGCTTTTACACGATTCGATATATTGGAACGATATAAATTATTATTTTTAAAAAATTTATTATATATAATATTAATAACGAAAAATATACTTTTTTAATTGTTAATAAAATTTTTTTAAAGTAATAAATTTTAAAAAATAAAGTTTTATTAAAATCATTATTAAATAAAGTAATGATAAACAAGAACACTTGTTACACACCACCGGTTGGTTAGCCTTGATAAGTCACGCGCATTCTGGTGCGTGTTCAATGGTCAGAGAGTACTTATATTCGGCGCGTTTAAATTAACGTAGCACAGTCATTACACGTGGACGCGTTAATTCGCACGTGTGTCGTGTTTTTTGAACTTGAATTATCTTATTTTAACATTTTTTAGTAAAAAGCAATCTTGTTTTATTTCATTTTTTTAAATTTCTTATAAAGTTTATAGAGAAAGAGTTAGAAAATGAGATTATATAAATTAAATAGATTAAGTATTATCAACGTATTATTAACGATGATTCTACTGTTTTCCTTACCACGAACGGTGTTCTCTTATCTCGGTAACTGTTCCTTATCCTACGACATGTGTAGCAGTGATGTGTACGAATGTAACTTTTGTCTTCCAAAGAAAATGCCTGGTCAGCTGGAAGAAGTTGAAGGAAAGCGTGCCACTTTTGGCATGGGATGTTTCTGGGCTGGTGATTCCCTCTTTGGAGCTTTACCCGGAGTTATAAGGACTTCTGTTGGTTACTCAGGTGGTACCAAAGAGTCACCAACATATAGAAATATGTAATATATTTTTCTTTACTTTTCATTCTATTTTATTATTAATCGCTTGTATCATTTTCGATTATGTTTATCTTTCCTTAACAGGGGAGATCATACCGAAGTTATCGACATTGAATTTGATCCAGATGTTGTGTCGTATGCTCAATTACTTAGTCTATTTTGGAATAATCATGAGTATAGTTTAATTACTAAAATTAAGCGACAAGTAATTGTACTTTTCTTTCTATTTAATTTTAATATTTGTTTTATGTTAATATCTTTCTTTAATTTTTCTTTTGATTTTGAAATTTGCAGTATATGTCGTTAATTTTATATCACGATGAAGAACAAAAAATGATTGCTGAGAAATCTAAAGACCACGAACAACGCGAACGCAGAGAAACTTTTCTCACTGAGATTAGACCGTTTGACAAGTTTTATCCAGCAGAAGAGTAAGTTATTCATGGAACTTAATAAAATATTATTTTCTTGCGTGTAATTTATTGAATTCTAATTTTATTTTTATTTTTAGCTATCATCAAAAGTATCGTCTTCAAAATCATCCATGGTTGATTGAAACTACTGGTCTTACAACTGGTGAAATATTACGTTCTTCTTCTTTAGCAGCTAAACTAAACGGGTATATAGCAGGAGCTGGAACGTTAGAACAATTTGAAAAAGATTTACCAAATCTTGGACTTAGTGAGAAAGCTGCACAATATTTAAAAAAATATGTTATTAAAAATCAAGGAACTGGTCTATATTGCTAGCTTATTTAAAGAAATGAATTGAAATGAATTTTACTGAGCAGGTGTAGACTGACGAAATTAATTCCTTTCTACAAGGAAATCTGTTGCTTAATTTAGTATAATTTATAAAGTTTTATTATTAAATTGTTTAATTAATAGATACACAAAATGTTTCTTCTGTTAAAATTTAATATGAAGTATTTATTATAAATTTTAGATAATAGTATTATATAAAATCACTTTTTATTTTGGTTTTTATATCATGTTGTGTAAGATATAGTTAGTTAAATTTACTAAACGTTACATAGTTCTGTGCATATTACAAACGTCTTCTTTTCATATATATAAATATGAATGATATTTCATATATTTAGTTATTTTACATCTACAGTATTATTCATACTTCTATCGAGAATATAAGAATAAAAAAAAGAGTACTATCATTGAGATTATAAATGTAAATATGACTTATTTACATAAACAACAAAAACCATACGTGTTTACATTGCATTTGTTTAAATAATTGTATAGTGATGTTATAATAGTGTAATTGCGTATGCTGTAATTTGCAAAGATATTACTTATGCAGAAGTGATTTTTAAATATCGGGAATATATGCATTATAATGCAAATGTAATTGCAATTTAAACCGATTAGAAAAAAGTACCTGTACAATATAGTATAGGTAGAAATATAAAAAACTTTATATTTAAAAAAAAGTATCTTTACAAAGAAGATAAAAATATATTTTAAAAATGATTATTACATTGTGAACATTTATATTTCATAGAATTTTTATCATATAAAAATCTAAGTTGTAACGATGATCAAATTAAATATATGATACTATTTTTAATATTTGAGTTATAGTGATGAGAACAATTACTAATGTAAGTTACACTATTTTTTAATGAAAAAAGAGCATAACAAAATATAAAAATATATATAAAGTTAAATGATATATATAAGATAAATATTATTATTAATATTATTATTATAAAAGAGACAAATACCTTTCAATTTTACTTAAGTAACTGATCATTATATTTACATATAATTGTTTAATCACTAATAATTATGTATACAATTTTGTTTCTTCTATATGATGAGCACCATTTCAGAAGGTTTTATAAATATCATAATAATTTATATTATTTAATATAATATAATTTATATATATTTTACATTACATAGAACACTATCTATTATATTGTTCTTTTTTAAAAGACAAAGACAATGAATTATCTAATAATATAAAAATGTTCAATTATTATCTTATTTCCTGTAATATAATTCTAATGAAAGATGTTTTAATAAATAAATAAAATATTTTCTGAGCATTATGTATTGCAATAAATACATGATAAAAAAACACGTTCTATATCATCTAATTAATTACTTAATATCGAATAAGTGCATATAGTGATAGATGTGCATATATAATTCAATGTTTATTCCAACTTTCTACTTAATAATTTTTTTTATACATATATATTGTCATGACATATAGACAAGTAATGTTATGTAAGACATAATAATCTTACATTTTAATGCTTGCCTACCAATAACATTAATTGTATTAATCTACTTGAAACTTTTTATAGAAGTTATGAAGATATCTGCATTCGTTTATAAAAATGTTATATTAAATTTAATTCAATGTGAATATTTGTAATATTACACATAAAAGTTGAAGAAAATTATAGTTATTACAAAAATATTCATAACTATTATATTTTTTTTTGTTCTGAACACATCAACACTGATTATGCATAAGAAGATATAATTAATTATTTATTATATGTTATGTATATATAATATAGGCTTGTTTTCTTTCTTTTTAATCAATTGTATTTAGGATTAGTAAGATTTTAATTAACAGCTCAAATAATAAAAATTCCAATTGTACGGTAATAACTTTGTTAAATAAAAATGACTATATTTTTGGTACATATATTTTACAGCAGATACCTTTTCATTAATAAGATATTTTTAAAGAATACTGATATATTTAGTATTCTAATATGTCATAGAAAATTCTTTATTTCTTTAACTCTCTCTCTACTCTAATCACATTCTTAAATATCTGTAATTTAGATGTAATATAATGATTTGATGAATAGGATTCGTGTCTCAATTTGGACAATCAAAGCCCAAATTATCTATAATTTTTTTTCTTTCATAAGAATTGATAATTTATACAATGGTGTATTAATTTCACTTCCTACAATCATCTGACAAATATATTATAACGCATCTTTTTTAAAAAAATAGATGTCTTTAAACACTTTTTTTTTACTTCATAAATAGACATTTAACATATATGTAATTTGGAAAGTTTAATTATTTTGTTTTCTAATACTCTTTTTAAATAACAATGTGAAATATATTTAAATTACAATGGTGTTGTTGTTTTGTTTGTTTTATAATTAAAGACATCATTTTAAGTACTTAACATGCTAATATAAGATATATAATATTACATTTTGTAGAAGCAGAAGTAGATATAAAAATTTTGCTGCTTAAATTAATACAAAATTAGCAATTATATAGTTATTACATTTTATACTTTATAAAAAAGACTGGAAGATATTGAGTGTAGTCTTATGTTTGGCTGTTTCTTATGAGAAGATAATTGTTTAATATGGATATAAATATATATATAAGTCTACTCTCTTTTTAGAATACTTTTTTTAAATAAATAAAAATCTGTACAACAAGGGTCATGTGAAAAACTGATATAATATAGAGAGAAATTTTGAAACGCTAATAAAAATTTAAATCAAAAAGAAGTTTTCATATAATAAATTATATATTCTTGTAATAACATTTATAAATTTATTTTTAATTTAGATAAATATATATATATATATATTATTAAAGAACAAGTTAGATCCTATTGTATACATAAAAAGCAAAAAGAGATTACTCTCAGTTCTGCACAAGACCATTGTGCTCATAAATTAATGATTAAAATTATATAAGCAAAAGAAATAAAATTATGAACTAATTAATAGTATAAATACAAAAATGATAGTTTATGTACAAATTAAAGAATAGTCAAAAATTTAACTATAATATACATTATCACTATAACTTTTTTAAGTACATATTTAATCATTCCAAAATAGGATAACATTTCTAAAATTGATCTTATGTAACATTTTAAAATACTATTATTAATAACATACATTACAGAAAATGCAATGCTTCTTCAGGAATCCCAATAAGGGTAATTAAGTATATATAAAAGTATATTTTTAATATCATACGAAATTTGATCTATGAAAAATCTAAGAACTAAAATACAGATCAATGCAATTAAAATTTGATCTTTAAAAACAAAGAAGAAAAAAAAACAATACGAATAGATAGATATATTTACCATGTGTGTTCAAGGAACATTTAGTTTAGTGATGTGTAACTTTATCTCCTTATATATGTACATTTTACATAACAGTACAACAACTCTTTTCTGAGTGGTTATCACCAATAATTTCACTTGTGTTTCCAGTAAATCGTTGAAAGTCACTTGTGCCCAAATCAGAGTTGGATATAGATGAGACTGGTACAACTGGAAAACCATTTCCATTAGTATCCACGGAACCACTTGATATATGTCGATTTTGCGCCCTCTTCTTTTTCAAATCTGATAGAGATTTGACAAAAACTACAGACACGTGTATGTTGATCTTTCCATTGGTATCATCTGTCGAGTAAATAGGTTGCTGGCTGCCAACTGGTACGTCAGGTCCTGTCACTGCTGAGGCAAATAGGTAAATCCAGTGCTATTTTCCTTCAAGCTCAACTTCTTTTCGTTGTAAATCCATTTTGCGATCCCTTCACCTAACCCCTTATATGCTATGCACTGATTATGGTTGGAAATGATGTTTTCAACTATTCTCATGCATTAAGCATGACATGCTTGAGCGTAAGCATTTAACATCGCATAAATAAGTACCATATCACCAGTGTGCATATACAGAGTATTATATAGCATGTTGCAGATTGAAGTCTTTTATTTTTTTTTAAGTCAATGTGTATATGAATATATAGAATATAATTATCATCTATCAAATCCAACAAAGGAACTAGATTTTGTTATTATTTCTTTCAATTCTATGTCTCTACGTATAATAATGATTCTATTACAATAATAACATACTATTAACGAAATGTCATTATTATAAAAGTTCAATATTACTAAAGCAACTTTACTGCGTTTTAACAAGCTACTATAATTTAACAATTTAGCTATATGCTAACTCGTAGTAGACTGAATAGTATTGAGATCAAATATTAATTATAATAATATCTTTTTTATAAGATGTTTATTTACATATAACAAACTCTTATTATCAATTTGCAACAAGATCTGCAAATATGTTTTATATCACCAAACCCTATAACTGATATGTTTATTAAATTGACTAATATGATTCTATTCAATACTATTCATCTATTTCTTAATAATCTTAAAAGATGATAAGATACAGTAAGGTGCTTATCAAGCACCAATTATATACATAAAATATATAGAAAGTTCATGATAAATGTAGATTACATAAAAGCTCATAAAATTGTAATATAATAATCATGCTCTTCTACTACACTGTAGGCCATCAATTATTTGGTATTTTGTGTTAAATTAATAATGTAATAAATGATGATAATCCTCTAAATGTATATGTGATCTATAAATTCCTAACGAGTATAGTTTATATTGATTTCTACAAAGTAATGAGACTGTCTTTCTTTTCATTGCGTTTTTAATAGTTATTATAAAATTTTTTTAGAAATTTCTATTATTCTCAAGTTGAAAAATCTATCCAAACACATGGGAAGAATTTTATATTTGACAAAAGATCATAATTATTTAATTATCAAACTTTTTTAAATAAATATTTAATAAGTATAAGCCAAGCAAATATATTATCCCAGTGAAGTGATTTAGCACAAGTAAAGAACTTCTACAGAACACTTGAGCGATATTGGTAAACAAATGTACTGAATATGTTGTATAAATATAAATTATATATATAAATATATATATGTATGATTGCAATGTATATACGAGGTTTTAAAAAATCAATTAAAATACTTTACTCAAAAAAGTGATTAAAGAAATAGGAAAGTGACATAGAAAACTAACCTCAGAATTAGTCAGGAGCACGCAGTAATGAAAAAGAGAAAAGCAGGTAAATGACAGGTAACTAACATATTTGGACCACGTATTTGGATTATACGCAGAGCTCATAAACTATACGTAGAGTTTTCCATTTATATAATCATAATTTTTAAATTACGTTAATTAACATAGACTTGAAATAAATTTCATTTTTAGAAATTTAATTATTGTCATTTATATATTCAAATTAAATCTAATGAGATAACAATTGGATTATATAACACAACTTAAATTTAAAAAATTATTGACTGAAATAATCGGAGGGAGAAAGAGAGAGATGCAATATTTCTTAATATACATACATAACATAATCTTACTTTGTACATTATAAAAGATCATAGTTATGTGTGAATATTAATATCATGGTATACAAAAAAAATGTTCATTTTTATGATTTTTGGGATAAAGCTACCATTTACACAGTGTTCTACAAAACCACAACCAATACAAGCATAAAAAGAATTGGAATGTACCTGAATCTTTATCAACATCTTCATGTAGAAAAGAATCATTGTCCTTTCCTTCAGGTCCCTTGCGTACAGCAGGGGTCAATGTACTTGAATCAGTTTCATTATTTACCATGTCTTGCGTATTTGTGCTGTTTTCTGTTTGTGGAAGATTAGGAGTTGGAATACTAACATACGTCTAAAATAAATCAAATTAAAAGTTAGTAGTTTATAATTAAAGATTTACTGTAATATATATTCATTATTTAATTAAATCATTTTACCTGTTGTGCTTGTAATCTCAGTCTTGCTTCCTCTTGTGCATCTTTCTTTGTTGTAAGAACTTTATCTCTGATTGATGTTCGTCTTACACTTTGAGTACGTGTATTTATACTTTGTGATCTTCGTACCCGTCGTCCTTGTGCTTCTCGCAATCGTTTACTTTCTTGTTCCGTTTTAAGTTCAACTATGCGTTCTCTAATTTCAGGATCCTCACAAATATCTATAGTTCATGTTATCATCAAAAGTTTTTATATCATAACTATTCAAAGGAGATAAAAATATAATTGCTTCTAATTATTCTTAAAATAAGTCTTTACCAGCAGGAGTTTCATCGTGTTTATTTCGTGCATTTAAATCGGCCCCATTTTGCACCAACAGCTCTAGAACTTCTAACTGTAATTTTTTAATATTGATTTTTAAAAATTCGAATATATTAAATACAGAATAGTAATATATTTACTTACATGGCCCCAACATGCTGCTGCATGAACAGGTTGCCATTTATCATTGTCTTCTATATCCGTAGAAATGTGTTGATCAAGAAGATATTCGACTACCCTTAAATAACCATTTGCTGATGCTATGTGAAGCTATAAATATTATATCATAAGATATATATATTCAATAATATAAAATTATATTTTGTATTAATAAACAAGTTTAAACGTACAGGTGTAGCGCCTTGATGATCCTTATATTCAAGATCTCCACCTATAGAAACAATTTTTTGCAAATCTTTCAACATTTGAACTTCTGTTGATGCTCTAGTTTCATCTATTAATTCCTGTGTAACGCCTCGTCTAGCCATTTCGCCTGCAATGGAAATAACGTAACGAAAAGATTCGAATCAACCAAAAAAAAGGTATATTATTTTAATTGACCATAAAAATAGGAAACCAACCTTCTATACAATCTAATGTTTTTTCATCCTCGCAAATGTCATAAGGCATATTTCCATCAGCATTAACAGCCAGTAAATTTGCACCTCTAGCTATTAGGTATCTTACAAGATGTAAATGACCGCAAGTAGCAGCAGCATGTAATGGAGTCCACTTTTCGCTGTCTTCAGCATTCACATTAGCACCAAATTCAACGAGTAACTTCATCATTTCTTCATTGTCATCTATACAGCATTGATGCAATGCAGTTAATCCGTCTTCATTAGTTGAATCAGGATTGACTCCTTTTTTTAACAGTCTTCTAACTAAAAATACATTTATCATTAATTCACAAAATCTAAAAATAATAGAAGATAAATATAATTTAATACTCCAATTCCATTCTGTACACACTATTATTGTTACCTTCATCTATATCATTTCTGGCAGCAGCTTCTAGTAACATGACACTATCACTAAAATATATATGACGCTTGTTGCTTGTATGTCTGGTTTGATGTCGAAGCCATTCTTTTTCACGCTGACGCCACACTTTTAATTGCTGAAGTCTTCTATGTCGTGCAAGGTGTAGTCGTTCTTGTGTAGTAAGCCTTTCAACGCGAACCATATCCGCTACTAAGTCTGCGTGCTCCATTGTTATGTGTTTGTAGTTCTTACAGCTGTATTTTCCTGCTAAACAAACATATTTCATTGTTTTTAAGACCATATACAATAATGTAATATTTTAAGCCTATCTTGCAACTTGTATAATAAGTATTAGTAATTTATTTTGAGTAAATTTTGATTGTGGTTACTATTTAAATTTACCATTGTGTTTATACCACAACGATTTCATTTTAAAATACTTGAAAATTTTCGAATAAGTACTAATCATCATTTTAAAATAATACAGAGAATTAATTGTTTTAATAATATACATATAACTCTTGAACAATGTAATATTTTTGATTGACTGTTAAAGAATTCGTTATATGTTTCAGCCTGGTGCCAGAATAAACTTATCAATTACTTAGTCAGATAAAACGTATATTTGTACAAATGTTTCAGCACACATAAAAATATCTCTCTGAACGAGTGGAAATAATTTGATATCTGTATGGTTTTCTGCGAAATTATAAATAAGATATATTTCCAACAGAAATCATATCAGTTAAACAAAGATAAAAATATTCATTTAACAAATCAGTGAAGCATAAAGTTTAATTTCGTTATATTATTAAAAATAATATTATATATAAAAGAAAATACTATGATATATGGAGAAGGTAATCAAAATATACATAACATGTTAATTATTTGTGTAAAATAATATGCTAATATATACATTCTACTTGATAACTTTATTATAATGATTAAAATAAATAGACTCAAGTGTTAGAATGAAAATTTTAAGATCAGATAAAATACAAAGATATCAGAATATTTAAATTTTCACTACGATTCAAGTAATGTTAAATAAATCTTTTATGAAATATATTGAAAGTGTTATAGAATTTAAGTCAAAAAAATATAAATAATTCATTATATTAAAGTTTCCAATAAGAAAATCATACCATATATGAAAATTAAATTAGAAATAACATATGTACTGATATATAATATAATAAAAAGGCGAGAAAAATAATCACCTAACTGAATCTGAAGTGGAATAACAAGAGAGTTGAATAATTGAGTCTCTTATCTCATTAGAGAAAATGAAAACTGGCGAACGAATGTGTGAACGATAAAGAACTAATCTCACATAACAGGTAGAATACATATAGAACTAAAATTGGAACGTTCAATTTCTTTGTACAGAAAAGAAATTTTAAAAAGTTACTCGATGGTTTCCCTTAATTAAAAAAAAAAAGAAAGTATATTCGAACGAAAGAAAAAATTGTGATAGGTCAGTTGGGACCGAAAAATCAAATAAATCGTTTATGTTATCGTCATAGAATTTTGTAGACTGTCATGAAAAATCTTATTGTCAATCATTGACTCTCGTGAATAAACGAAGGTCGATTTAAAAAAAAAGAAATAAGAAAAGAAAAAGAAACGTGTATATGCATCGGCTCAACATACTCGACGTAGCGACGTAGACGACGGGCCGGTTTACCTTTACGCACCTGCATGCACACGGCAACTCAAAGGGGACTTTTCTCCTCCTCCTCCTCCTTCTCCTCTTCCTCCACCGCCACCTCTTCCACCTCCTC
This sequence comes from Polistes fuscatus, assembly GCF_010416935.1. Classification (NCBI taxonomy): domain Eukaryota; kingdom Metazoa; phylum Arthropoda; class Insecta; order Hymenoptera; family Vespidae; genus Polistes; species Polistes fuscatus. Next base: position 5,695,360 of record NW_025112998.1, on the reverse strand, counting down.
TGTCTCCACCACTTCCTTTTTTGTTACTCTTTCGTGTAGCCACCAAGCTACTAACTACGTTCGATATCACACGACGAAAAAAGCTCGGTGGCTTTTCAACCGGTGAAAATACATTTTTATCATCGTCATGATCACTATCACTACTTTACTCTTTCTTTTTTATTTTACACCGAGTTGAAGAAATTTTAGAATTCCACGCTGGCAAAAGGAAAATAGATAAAGACTATCACAGGAGAGATATAATAGTGATAAAAATAATACTAAGTTAAATTTATTAATGAATACACTTTAGTGATTATTCCGTTTTGTTTTTAATTTACAACAAGGTTATCTTCTTATTGTTAGTTAGTATCTTTCGTTGGTGACAGTTCGCATTTAAAAAAAATTGCTCTCTCGCTCGAGTTACGTTTTACCTGTCCGCCGCCATTTTTAAACTACCTGTAGACTTTAGTTCGCGCGCCACCCTTCACTCGATTTATTTCTTACACTTTCTTTATTTTGAATTCGGCGCGCTTATCGATATGCGAACTAACTGAGAAACTATCGACGAATTATATTATTTTCTATTTTAGAAACCTAACTATTGGAGGAGGGGAGGTAAGAAATAACTTTATTACTTTTTAACGAATCATTTCTACGCGCATATTTAGTATCTTACTTGTGTTTAGAATATTCTAATATTTATTTGTATAGTTTAGTTAAAGATTTTAATATATTTATCGAAGAGATATCGAATCGTCCAATCGGCAACTTTGTTGTTCATTTGTTCTTTAAATCGAGGTAATGTTTTGTAGTTTAAATTTCATCGATAATTGTTTTTGAAGATTTCATTTATAAGGTTAATACAAGATTTTCAATATCACAGAGTTAAGTACCTACGATTTATTTTTTACCGTCTTTTATATTAATTAATTAATAGTTTAAATATTAATTAATGTTGCAAGGTATAATTCATTTTTTCAATTTAATTTCATTTAAATTACTCGATAACACGATGAATAGTCCGAAGTTTACTCGATCGAGTGAGTTAGATTCTAAATTTATATTTCATTAATATTAAAATATTTTGTATTTCTTTAGCATCATGACATCAGTGGGAAAAGAAAAAGAAAAAGATGGTATTAAGTTATCAACGAAAATCATTAATCAAGGAGGAACGAAAATTCACCTGGCTGTGTGCGCTGGAATTTTCGCTACCTGCGGCAGCTTGTTCGGTAAGCTGTCTGGTGGCGCTGAATTCGTTTTCTTGGTGAGTAGCGCGAAATTTGACTACGTTAAATAAAAATAATTATTATATATATATATATTAAGCTAAAATATTTTTCCAATTAACGCGTTACTAAATTCTATAATTACTTATACGTATATTATAGATTAAATTAAGTAAAAAATAAAATAAAATTAAATCAAATGAATAAAAAGAAAATTTGTCTGATAAAAGATACCGCTGCTGTTAAAAACAAGTCTCCTCGTGCTCATGGTCGTTAGTAACACAATAGGCTGCACGTTATTCGTAAAAGCTCTGAACGGAAGTGAATCTTCTTTACCTGCTACGGTTGCCAGCACAGCGACGAATTATGTTTGTTCGGTGAGTAACCAATGTATTTGCTGTTTACGTTTGAGAACTGTTAGCGCGAATATAATCAGACAACGTTGCACGCTAATAAAGTATTTCCTTCGCGAAAGTATTCTAAGTAATAAGACAAAAATAAATTCTTTAAATACCATCAACACTAATTCCTTTGGAATAGCATACATATTTACTTCCCTCCTCTCTTTTTTGTATTTCCGTCGATAACGGTAAACGTACTATCAATACCATCGCGCACTTATCTGTACATCGAGTAGAGTCTCACGAGCCTCTCTTAAAGGCTCTTTGATTTTTTACACGTTCTACCCTCGACTAGTGCTTTCCATTCGTATATGCTAACGATTTCATTGGGTACTCTTCGAATAAAAAACTTACCTCAATCCTCCTCACATTCAAACTACCAATTTTACTTTTAAATGAAATCTCGTTTAAAAATAAGCGATATATGCACAATTTCTTTTTCCCATATTCAACCAAGATTATCTTTAATTATAAAAAGTATGTATAGATAAGGAACTATAGTATGAAAAAATTATAATTATCTTATAATTACTTCTTTCGTGTTTTTTAATTTCATTCACTGTTTCTTATACGAGACTAAATTTTAGTTCACCGTTACCATATTAACAATTACAAAATTATGAAATACTAATCACTGAACCGTATCGCGCTAACTCTTGCACGCTATATATCACTATTCGATGTATTAGTTTGTTCGAATGAATTCATTGGGCTTACATTAGGGCGTCGTTTGCCAATATGTTTTCCCAGAAGTAGCTAACAGGCAATAGTGAAAGGTGTTCCGCAAGGTAGACGTAGGTATTACCGATCTACGAGAGAGTCGGTATAATACGTTCGTGGCAATTACCGTAGATCTGATAATACAACGATACTTTTACGCGAGTACGAAGTACACCTCGTAATTCTCGATCGAGAGACATGTTGTACATAACTCATTAAACTCTCTTTGAAAACGATGCTCACGTGAAGCGTCGACGAGTTGCCTGTTGCATAATAACGGCATGCGGAATATGCGTTAGGCGATTATACAAAGCTACACATTAGGTATATAACACATACTCCCGGAAATATTCGATAATCAATTTCTCGCATACCTTTTCGTAATCACCAAATATAAACGATATCAAGATAAAAAAAAAACAAACATAAAAATAAATAAAAAATTAAAATCTCTAGATCATTAATAAACGATTACAATGTTGCACATTATACACCAAACATTCGGGCATCAATTTTTTACATACTTTTTCATAATTAATAGATATAAATAATGTCGAGACAAAAAATAAACATAAAGATAAATGACAAAATTCAACTTACGATGATTAATCCTTAAAAGTTTCCTTTTGGGTATCATCTTTACTTAATCACTATTCTAAATGTTTTCTTTTAATTTCCTAGGCTTTCCTCGGTTTTCTGATATTCGGTGAATCGACCTCCTTAACTTGGTGGTCTGGTGCATCCTTGGTAATCCTCGGCTTGATTCTCATCTGCTACACACCAACCAAAGAAGAAGACTCTACCAGCCAACAGCGGAAGCTCAAACAGCAATAATTTACAACAGGCACTTTTCTAGCCGATCTTTTTGTAAGAGGAACAACGAGAATTGGTGACTCAGATTGTTACTCAGGTATACCTAAGTCGTTTAAATGTAATTTCTTATTCTTCTTCTTCTTCTTTTTAGCAATTTTTCACTTACATAAATGTGCACAAATAGTGCAGACTTAATACATCTTTATATTAAATTATCAACAGGATATTTTATTTCATTTAATAATTTAAATTGTATTCAATAAAATACACAAACAATTATATCATAAAATAGAGTAGAAAAACTTAGTTATTTTGCTGTTGAACATATTGATCGCACGTAATAAACAATAATCTAAATTGTATCTGATATACATATATATATAAAAATACAATATAAAAAGTAATTTAATGTATGTGTGTGTGTGTGTGTGTGTGAAGAATGGAATAGGAAAACATATTCTTTCATTTAGAAATTATTTCATTACCGCGTCTGAGTCGCTCGTTGAACGTGTTGACCCTATACGATATAGGAAAAAAAAAACGAAAAAAAAAGAGAGAAAGACCATTAATTTCCCTGCGGCAAAATGCCATCATCATCGTAGGATTTGCGTAACCCGTTACGCGTTCACGCACAAATACACAAGGGACAGCTCGCTTATCAGAACGGTAGTGCATCCGTCCATCCACGATGATTTTGTCTCACGTGCCAAGAGACAATAATGAAGGTATTACGAGAGGAAACATAAGGTGGGTAGAGGGATGGACGAGGAAGAGGATAAAAGATGGAATAAAGAATAGCGATCGAAAAGCGTGCACGTTTGAGTTTATTAGTCTTTATATCCTATAAACGAATTAAAAAAGAAGAATTGATCTTGCCTTGATCATTTATTATGTTACCTTCTCGCTAACATTATTTGCATAAGAATGCCGGGTTGGTAATGTGTATTAGTAACTGCATTCGCAGATATTTTTACGAATTCTGTCACGCCTCCTCGAAACTTGTTTATCATGACGCATATTGAACGACCAACTGAAAACCTACCACGTTAATCTCACCTTCGTAAATGTTAGTTTGTAAATTAAAGTTATTAATAATGTTGATTATAATGGATGGAATGATCTCTTGGTTCTTTTTTCTTCTTTTTTTTTTTTAAATTATCGTCAATAATATTGATCGATTTTTTTTGTTAACTTAATGCTAATAATAATGTTCAAATATTTAATGTATCCGTTGATTACGAAAAGACTGTATGTGAGATATTTTGGTTTTATTCGTAATTTTGTTTGGCTTTTTATTAGTTTGGTTTTTTATTTTTCGTAAAAGTGGTTAGAGATTTTTGATGCGGAAGGAATATGATTAACATGGTTGTAAATTCGTGATAAAATATGTTATTTTATTAACGATCAGTTAGGGATAATAACGTAAGAATAATAATTATAGGTTTGTTGTTATGTACGGATGCGGTCACGTAATTCTTAAAATCTAATAGAACGGACGCGCGGTCTTTTTGTGGATGAAATGCGCAGAAAGAAGAATCACGAGGAATGACTGAGTTTTAAAGAGTGACAGAGTGAAAATGAGTTAGAGAAAGAGGGAACGAGTTTAGAAGCATATGAAGAGGCGCTTGTTTTAGCACAGTAAAGTGGGTCTCCGTGCTTCTAGTGCTACCGGATAGAAGTAGAGGAAGAAGAGGAGGAAGAAGAGAAGGAAAAGAGGAAGAGAAAAAAAATTAAAAGAGAAGATGTGAGAGAGAGAGAGAGAGAGGGAAGAAAGAAGAAAAGAAATGCACTTTTATGAGAGTATTCTCTGCCTCTCAACGAATTTCATACATCTACATATATATATGTGATATATACCTATTGCATCGCTTTCACCGTAGAGAGAAGCGTAAGAGAAATATTTATGCCGCTTTGAATCAAACGATCTTTTTGTTCGTTTCTAGGAATTCATCTACGATTAAAAAAAAAAAAAAAAAGAAAGAAAGAAGAGTCAGTCCGTCAAAAGATTAAACGGATATCCAACCGACAAATGTATATACATATATATATATATAAATTCTCTCTTAAAGGACGCTTTTCATCGATAAGAATTCATCTGAAAATATATAGAAATGAAGGAATACATAAAAGAGAAATCTATTTGTTCCGTCATTACCTTACCAACCAGTAAAAGCATATAATAAAAATATAAAACGGAAAGGCATACAAATAATCGTACGGATTATAAAGAAAAAGAACAAAAATATATAAATATATACATATATATCAATATGAAATGAAAAAAAAGAGAAACCGAGTAAAAGAGGATGTAGCGAGCGTTCATTCAGAGGTTGCGAGAGTATAGCGAGCGTTCCATTTTATATCAGCATTCCATTACTCGAACGAACGTAGCCCAGTTAACTGTATTCGTCGACTGGCCCTAGTAGACCAGATTTACGGTTTGTGGGGCAGGGTCGGGGGTAGTATAGAAAATGACGACGAGGACGACGGTGAGGCGGTAAGGGTGGTGGTGGTGATGATGGTAGAGGAGGATTTGAAAAGGTGGGGATAGTTCTTTATCGAGCGGCGCCTGCGCGAGGCAACCCGAGCTACAACGATGTACGTTGGATAGTTCGTCCCGTTCTCGAGCGCTCCACCCCTAAGTTTCTTCGCACATTATACACAACCCCTACCTTCCCTCCCTCCCTCCACCTGTTCGGTATGCCGATCCACGACTTTCCGACCTACCACATAACCACCGGAGATACAGACCAAACTCCGACACAACATGAACATTCTTCCCGACCAGTACCTACCTTAATAAGTTTTCCTATTTTCCATTGTAAGAGATATTATATCATAATCATTTCATTCGTTCGAGGGTTCGTTAAATCTTGATCTTATTAGTACTTTTATTTGATCAATCATCGTTCTATTCTGTTTATCCATAAATTCATATCTACCTGGTCAAGTTTCTTAGTATTGTTGAGAAGAAATCTTTTTTTAATATTAATATTCTTATATATAATCCTTTGAGAATGATTGATTCGATATCAGAGAATATTTGACGACTTTCATTGAGTATTCCGATCAGAATATCCTATGACAATCGTTTACTCTAATTTCTTTTATTTCTTTTGATTCGTTCAAGGTAAATTAGAAAGGACGTGGATAAAATGTGAATTCGTTTTTCGTTACCTTCTCTTTCTCTTCTTTCTCATCCTCATCTTCCTCCCCCACCACGTGGCCCTTGCCGTTGCCCCTTCACGGTTTGATGTTTCCCCTTCTACTGATTTTCTCTCTCTCTCCTTCCCTCTCTCTGTCTCTCTCTCTCTCTCTCTCTCGCTCTCACGTACATTCGCAGACGTCTTTCCGTCTGTGCTCCCACCCTGACAGTGTCCCTGTATCCTCGCAACACTCCTTCCTCATACGGTGGTGAACGGGACAGTTTTCGCACGACGCGCCCTTTCATCAAAGCCACACAGCAGCCGACAACGATCAAAGGAAGAAAGTTACGGATCAAACTAAGCAAACAAGAAAAACATTTCTAATCGTCCTACACGTCAAACGTCGATTAGTGACAGGAATCGTGTGTTTCCTCGGTAATAGAGTATCCGTTATCGTGACAACGAGATGTGATTTTAAAGGATGATCCTCGCTAACTATATGACTGGAAAAGAAATTCTTATGGATTGGTGAATACCAAGATTAATGAAGAACACTCTTACTTTTTGTTCGTTATACTATTTTTCATTTTTTTCTTCCGCTTTTATTTTGAAATTTTCAATAGCTTGTTCAAAAGGAAAGCATGATTTTGTGCATCTATATTTAGTGATTGAAAATATTTGTGATAGAATTTCTCTCCGTTATATTTTTCTTATCTAACATCAATCGCATCGTATCACGTCAGAGTGGGGTGATTTTTATGAAATATTTCAAGCTTATCGATAAGGGGAATGAATGATTCCGTCATGTTTCTCGTTATCGTGACAAGGAACAAGGATTCCTACTTGAGAGATAAAATAACTAATGACGTGTGAAAACTGTTTGAAGAAATCGGATGGGGTTGAAATTGTTACTTGAAATTTGATTAATTGGGATAATTTGAAAATAACGTTTGTTATATTTTTGTATTTATAGTTCAGTTTGTTAAAGGCACATCGTCGAATATCCAATGGGGTTGTTGTCACGTCTATTAAGTCGTCATGATTAAAGTGTGTATCGTTGTCACCGATTATTAACATGTTGTACATAGTAACGCTCAATTATCACCACAATATACGATTGTCATGTATATTAGAACTGACACTACGCGGTAACTACTGATTATCACGCTACGAATAAACTGACACTGAACTAACTAATTGGTATTGTACGTTTATCGTTAAATTATTGATAAGTAATTGATGTTTCGATTAGGAAAAATAGAAATAGCAATTGGAAATCATTATAATGTTTAGAGATTTTGTTTTCAAACCGTTAGACTCTTTAAACATCGTCTTGTTTGCACGCGCGATTTGTCACTTTCGAGAAACACCGAATATATATACGCTGGATTATTAGCATCATTGAGTTTATTTTTTGCTGTTTATGTGATCGCGAACGTTTGTAAAAATAGAAACAAATCCATTTATATATTTGAAAATAATTGTTATTAATGATATATCTTCGTTAGATTTGAATTATTCACTTCAGTTACTTTTTCACGAAGAAAGAAAAAGAGAAAAGTAAAGAATAAAAAGGTAGAATTTAAATTTTCAGTTAATGAAAAAATGATATCGCTGTATGAGGATTGAATGTGTAACCACTTGTATGCTGTCCTATAAAAGTTTGAGTCATCTCACGCTGCGGTTTTCACATTAAGGTCGCATAATTAATTTTATTTGGTATCGAGCTTATACGAAAATCCGTTATAAATATATTCACGGTTAACCATCATCTATTATTTTACTTTGTAATTTTATTTTTCTATTTACAGAATCAATCAAATTTTTTCCCATTGTACACGCTAAATTAAAAATCGATTTAAGCATCATTGAAAAGCCCTCAACGTTTATTGCATTTTGTACCACCGCAAACGATTTTTTAATTAAATTTCTATCAACTTTTTATATTCTTTAATTAATGTTACGGATGAGAAATTAAATAAAAAGAAGAGAAATATTATTAAAAATATAATTTTGAATTTATAAAAAGAGAAAAGCTAAGATGTATTGTGTTTTTTCGTAAACGATCGTTTTCCTTCAAACGTGTAAACATATTTTCGTCGTATCGTACGATAGAAAAACATGTTTTCTCATCCATATATAGTCATTTTTATATATAATATTGGATTACCCGGAAAGTTTGTACCAATTTAAAGAAATTTATATTCGATATATATATTTTTTAATATCTATATTATATTTTTAAATATTAAAATTAAAGGAATTTTCCTATTTATATATTTTTTATTATATCATATATTTTTAAATGTCTATACATTATATTTTTAAATATTAAAATTAGAATTTTTCCCCATATATAATACATATTTTTTTTTTCCTTTTTATAGATATTTTTTAATCACAGAAATTTAAATTATCATTTAAAAGTGTTATCGTTGAATTAAATTTTAAATGGTATACATTTTCAGACCACTTGTGACGTAGATATGAATGTATATCATTTTTCAAGTAATTCGACATACATATAAGTACACATACTAACTTTTTAGACAACCCGACATATGTACATATAGGTATAAATGTAGACAGAAATGAGTTCGTAAATGGAAATGAATTGACGAAAAAGTCAGGTTACCTATTCTCGGAACTTGAGAAAGTTTATAGAAAGCATCGTCAATGTCTGCAATGTTTCAACCCTTTAACACAGTTTCTAAAGATATCGTTAATATGAATTCTAAGTTCGACAAATTTTTCAAATATCCACGATCAATATATACGTGTTCGTGAACATTCGTCATATAATATCTAGACACACACACACACATACACGCACACACATATATATATATATACATATATCATAATGTAAAAAAAAGATATTTCGCTAAATTAAAGTAGGTTGGCACGTTTCCAAGTAAATCGTCTGTCGTCAATGCCGCGTAATTTATTTTATCGATTTGACTGCAATCGATATTATTGCAGCACGACGAGTTTAAATGAAACTCGTTCAATTTTTTTATTTTCTTTTTATTTTTCTTATTTCCTTTCTTTCAATCTTTATTTTCTCTTTCTTCTTTCATTCTCATAGGGACATAGATCAAACAATGAAAAATATTTGATCCGTTGTCTCTTTGATCCTCTTATATCATCTTCCTTCCTTCTGCATGTCAAACGCGCGTTTACAATCAGTTTTATTATTATTTTCATCTTATAGTCTGACTCCCTTGATGATTGTGAATAAGTATTCACTTCCCTTGGGAAGAGCCACTTTTGTAGGTTTATATTTACTCAAAGGCTAAATACTCTCGCGGGTTTGCAAAAGAGGGAAAGAAGGGTAAACGCGATAGGGACCGATCGATATTATCGATCCCGCATTATGTTTTGCATGATAAACAAGGATGGAAAGAAAAATAAATAAAATAAAATAAAACATAATATAATATAATATACTTTTTTTCCAAGTTCAATTGTTAGTATCTCAGTTAGAATAATTCGAATCGATCTCGTAAAAATTGTTTTACTTCTTTTTAATTAAAGAAAAAAGGAAATCAATTAAAAAAATGTTTTGCATGATAAAAAAGGATGGAAAGAAAAATAAATAAAATAAAATAAAATATAATATAATATAATATACTTTTTTTCCAAGTTCAATTGTTAGTATCTCAGTTAGAATAATTCGAATCGATCTCGTAAAAATTGTTTTACTTCTTTTTAATTAAAGAAAAAAGGAAATCAATTAAAAAAATGTTTTGCATGATAAAAAAGGATGGAAAGAAAAATAAATAAAATAAAATATAATATAATATAATATAATATACTTTTTTTCCAAGTTCAATTGTTAGTATCTCAGTTAGAATAATTCGAATCGATCTCGTAAAAATTGTTTTACTTCTTTTTAATTAAAGAAAAAAGGAAATCAATTAAAAAAGATTATTCAATTGAATTGAATAAATTTCGAATGTGATTTGTCCCTGAAATAATTTCCAAAATTTCACGTATAAATATCTCGTAAATGACTTTCTTTAGATATATGCATCTCAATTTCTCCAACTCCTTAACAAAAATATTCATTCTCATTAAAAAGTATATTTTTGGATCATCTAAACGTTTCTTTCTCTTGTATTTTTTTTTTCCTTTCCATCCCTTATCTTTCTCTCTTTCTCTCTTTATCCAACTTTGGCTTACTTCTCATTCATCTCTGGCAGAGGGAAAAGCAGACGGACGGGGTGAAGAGGAACGGCTCTGCCTTTAATCATGCCCGCTCGTTGAAAAAAAAAAAAATCATTTCGAGAGTAGAAGATAGCCAGAAGACGAGGGTGAGAAGAGGAAAGGAAAGGAAAAGAGAAGAGAAGAGAAAAGAGGTGGTGGTGGTGGTGGTGGTGGTGGTGGGCGAAGGGGAGACAAATATACAAAAGAAAAATTCTGAATCTACGAGCATTTCCAACTACCAAGTCAGCAAATGAATTTCTTTCTTTCTTTCTATCTGTGTGAGTTCTACCTAGAGCCCTTTTTTCTATTTCTTTTTTTTTTTTCCTTTTTTTCGCCCGCACTAGTCGATTCTGAAATTTTATTCTAACGCAGATCAGTCGATTTGAAAAGAATTAACAAAATTGCAACCAACCGTCGTCGTTTTTTCGAAGAAACAAAATCCGAAGAGGAGGATAAAGATAAGAAGAATTGAAAATTGGCACGAAAAATAAACGCACGATGAATCATTCGAGAACCGTCAGAGATAATTGTACGAAAAGTATGGCTATCATTGATCATTCTACAGACTTTCGATATTATTTAAATATTAACAATTGAAATATTTATAAGAATTTAATTATAATATTTTTCAAAATAACAATCGACGAAGTTAAGAAGATAAAAGAAATTAAGAATAAAAAATCAAGTACCGTAGAATTTGGAATAAGAATATCTGCACGTAGGTAATGTGTTTGTTGGTGGTGATATGTGTTGGTCGAGGATAGTGCTTCAGAAACAATGCGATCTTCATGATAACGAGGATCAAATCGGATCGTTGGAGAGAGAGTTTAAGAGGCTGAAGACTCCTTCTTCTTTTTCTTTTTCGGAAGTGGAAGAGGTGGAGGTGGAGGTGGAGGTGGAGGTGGAGTTTGAGGAAACTAGTCCTGAAGAAAAAGAGACACTTGCGATTAAAAAAGAATAGAACAAATTCTTTTGTGTGATACGTTTAGGATTTGTATTTTGGAATAACGGCAAAGAAGACATAAACCAAACATGGGGAATGGGATGAACAAGGTATGATCAAAATTAAATTCTACATTATTTTATTATTTTGTTAGAAAATAAAATTGATAATCCAAGTACTCGAGTATGCATATGTGAAATATGAACAAATTAATACGATGATTTATTTATTAATACAAACAATTGTAATTAAAAATAAATCATAAAATTCAATTTTACAATTTTTATAATTGGTATTATTAAAGTAAAAGTTTTAATTGTTATTTTTATTAAGAAATCAAATTGAAGATTTAAATATACATAAATGTTGAAAAATGAAATAAGGAATTCTAAGTTTTGTGATTGTTTAAGAGATAAAATTAAGGATCTAAGTATACTTAGCTATATATATATATACAAGGAAGTTAAAAGATCAAAAGTATTTGTACTTTGAAGTATAGGTACTTAAAGATAAAAAGCTCCTTTTCATTAGCTTCAGGTAAACGAGGTAATTAGTGTATTAGCAGGTACCTTCCGCGGTCGGTTTACTGAAAAGAAATGCAAATCAATAGAGTGACACTCAAGCTAGTGCTTTTCAAACCGGACATACATACATACATACAAACATACGTACGTATATTACAAGTACGCTGTTTTATTCAGGAACATTCTGGGAAAGAAAGTAGAAAGTGAATGAGTCAGAGTAATTGATTACAAAAGATAGATAAGGATAAACTTATTTGTTACACAATTAAATTAATATTAACCACAATACAATAGGATTAATCGAAGATAGATATGAAAAAAAAAAAGAAAAATAAAAAAATATTTTATAAAAATAAAAATAAATCGAGTGTAACTTGGATTGTAATAATCGTAATAATCTGACTACCGTTCAACAAGTAGAGCAATCAGCCGCGAGGCATGAAGGGAAATGATGCGGAATTACGTGTCACAGCCATACAATATCCTTGGGCAGAAAATGTTCAACGCGATATGCATTGTAAAATAAACGAGGACACTAACGTAAAACGGGTCGACGATCTAATCAATGAATAAAGGAAAAGAATAAAAAACGATTGTGGTCAACTGGGTAACGCGTGATTGTTATAAAGGAAGAAAGAAAAAAATGTTTTGTCGAAATGTAAGAAAAATTATAAATACGTGAATGATCACTAATGGCCAATTAAATTGTTCCTATGCTTTTGATCAAAATATGACAAAAATGTATTTGTTACAATGAGAAATTCTGAATAGTTGCCAATGGGTAATAATTTATTTTAATGGTTTTTTGCTTCTTCGTGCTGATGAATTTCGGCATTGGACTGGCGCGTCCTTTTACCGTAACCCTGAAATTTCTTTGACACAGTTAGCGAAAATATGTTGATCTATCGTGCACAAAAGTAAAGCTACGAGTTCGCAACACATGTACTGTATACTATGTATTAGTATTGTGTAACCTAAGGAATACTTCTGGCAAACTTCCAGTCTAACGCAATACTTGTTTGATCTTGAACTTTTTTATTACATGAAAAAGCACGCAAACAAACATTACTCCGATTCTATAGAATTATTGGAATGATTATATATTTGTTATAATTATTGAAAAAGATTTTTCAAAACATTCAATTTGATTTCATTTTCAATAGGAATAAGATTATTAAGTTTGATTATTCAACTTCAAACATGTCTTTACATATATTTTCCTTTCATTTTATTATAGAATTAAAACAAGGACAAGAAACGAAATGCTTTATTCGATTTATTAAATGATAAAAACGAAGATTGAATATAAATAAGATTTTATTATACGTATAGGATAAATTGGTATCGTTTAATTCCTTTGAATTATCTGACAAAACAGTAGTTCTTTGTAAAAATATATTTGAAAGAAATTAAATTTACATATTTCGTCTTCATTATACATTTAGTAATATACTTAACGTTAATAATCGTTGAAGTATAATAATTTATATTTATATTATCGTACTGGTTATTTTTAATGATCACGTGCCATTACAAACGAACCATCTAATTTTATTTCTAATATATACAAAAACCTGATAATACTGAAAATATCTGACACACATTAAAAACCAAACCTTTTCATCATTTTCTTAATATTTGATTTATTCGTCGCGTGTGCGCGTTAATTAATAAAGTTTTCTTGACGAAATCTTGACAAGTATCTAAAAATTCTTTTGGCCGGGAGAAAAGAAAAACTTAGAATTAGGTCATCGAACTTTTTTCTAATTTAAAATATTATTTTTTCTTATTAATATTCTTACGATAATGTCGAAACCTTTTTTATATTTTTTGATAATACGTACCCATATACAATTAGACATGTCACGCAAGCTATGACGATAAAAAACTTTGGATAGAAATATATTGTGATTTACAAAATCACGTGTGTTGGTCGTTTACAAATATCATCTAACGAGTACGATCATTAATTTCTATAAAATATTCATTACTTTTAGTACCTTTTGGAATATATGTGTGCAGGTACTTCCCGGCCTTTATGTTGGTAATTATCAAGACAGTAAGGACGCAGATCAACTGGAAAGGTTCGAGATAACTCATATCCTGGCTATTCACGACACGGCTCGTAGATTACATTCTGTACGTTCCAACCATAAATTATACTTCTTTTTTACGGTATTATATAACTATTTGTAAAAAATAAAATATATAATCGGAGATAACAATAAATTAATTTGTTTCTTTTTTTTTTCAGAATAAACATTATTTGTGCATCCTAGCGGCAGATAGACCGGATCAAAATCTGTCACAATATTTTTCTCTATGTAACGATTTCATTCACGCGGCACGATTGCGCGGTGGTAACGTTCTAATACATTGGTAAATATTAATATAAAGGAAGGAAACAAGCACAATAAGATATAATATTATTTCTTGAAGCCTGGCAGGCATGTCGAGAAGTGTGACAGTCGCAGTCGCCTATATCATGAGCACCACAAATCTATCCTGGAAGGAGGCACTTAAGGTTGTGAGGGTAGGTCGTTCTATCGCCAATCCAAACGCTGGCTTTCAACAACAACTCGAGGACTTTGAATCAAGCCGTCTTCAGGAGGTACGGAATCTTTTTGATATTTCTAAGATTGAAGGAAAGAAACATCGACAATAAGAATAACGTATTACCTCTCTTACGAAACGAAAACATAAAAGGAAACATTCAAACTGGAATATACAGTAATATCAGGGTTTCTTATTATAATTTAATAATATAAAGCTCTTGTCATATTTTTCTTCTTATTCAGTTAAACGAAAATCGAACTAGACTAAGTTTCTATTTTAATCTTATTCAAGAATCATATCGATAATGTACAAAAATAAACTATAGAAAATGAGTCCCTTATTAATTGAGCATACATTCATACGACGCTCGTACACGTTTTAATTTCGTCCACAGGAACGACGAAGATTGAAAGAAAGATTTCCTAGTCTCGCGTTAGCCGAAACCGATGCGGAAGCATGCAGAGCAACACTTAAAAATTATGAGGCATTGGTGCAAGCACGAGAAGTTTGCGAAGGCAAATGTGCAATGGGTCGTCCTTGTCCTACTGGTCTTTGTCGTCAACCGTCCAAAAGGTAACGAATTTCTTATTCCTTTTGCTTGTTTATTTTATTTTATACAATCAAACTTGTTAATGCTTCGTATAAATATTTGAAAGAAAATTTGATTCGAACTATTTAGTTATCAACTCACATAAAATATTTAAAAATAAACAAAATCTCAACGTAGGACTTCCAGAAGACGATCGTCTTCCAGTAGTTCCGGAAATTTAACGCCTGGTAGAACACCACCGCAAACACCAAGAATGCTTCCATCCGCACCACCCTCGCCAGCCATGCCTAGATCAGCCAGCGTTATGTCCACTAGTCGGCCAAGGAGTGGTCCTGCAGGTTTACATTCCTATACAGGATCCGCACCTCCTTCCAGGTAATTTAGCCTCCTCTCCTGTATTACATTTACCTGATGCTTAGCTTTATAAAAAGATCGTTTATAACTAATTTAGGTCTCATGTAATATGTTTCGCGCCTAAAAGTAGGCATCACTTCATACTTTGTCAATAATGTTGCTTGCAAGCGCCATCTCTCGGAAAAACATTTTTGAAGACCCCTCGTGATAGGCAATCCCGTAATACAGTTATGTATTAATGGGTTGTCTATTGTAATGGGTAGTACATCAATTTTTATGTCAAAATTAAATGTACAATAATGAATGAAAAAACTCAATGAAGGATAATAAAAAAATTAATTTTCACAGAGCTGTTTCGAGGGTTGATCTGTCAACTGCCGTAGCATGCAGTAGTAGCAATACGAATTTAGCTACTGTTGGCAGATCCGTTACACTATCCAGTAGTAATTGGAGATTGACAGCGGGATCAGCACCAACCACACCAAGGCCGACACCACCTGTATCCCCTCAACGATGGTCAAGACGACTTTCCAGACAAACGCCACAATTACCTGTACCATCGGAAGCCCATTCCTCGATGACGTAGCAGCACAATGCAATCACCCTTTCCAGTCTTCTGGAATGAAGCTAGGTAAAAATCTTTGAACAGAAATAGTACAGATCATTTGAAAACTTGCAAAAAGAATGCAAGACATGTTGTATTAAATTTTGTTCTTCTCTTCCACGACCAAGTCTCTATTTCTTTTTTGTCTGTTCTTTATTCTCTTTCTTTTTGAATCACTTTTAAAATAACAGATCTTAACGAGAAACCAGAGATCGTCGAGTTTTAAATTTATCGACTAACAAGAATGATCTTGGGAAGATATAATTATTTTTGAAAATAGATCTAACAACTATCCACTAATAAGCGATCATTTATGCATCTATTCTGCTTCTAATCGAATTCGAATTTGTACTTTCGAATTATTGGGTTGTTAATCAGTCGCCTTATAAGATGTCAATGAATAAAATGACATGCCGCGGATGAAACCCTATGAAAACTGGATAGTTTGTATATCATACGGGGTCTAACGGGTTAACAATTGATGTGATTGATAATACATCGAGGGATGGGATAGAGGGTCGAGTGGAATTTGTTGGAACAGGTAAAGAAAAACTTCGACCGATTTTGTACATTTGTAAAATCCTTCAATCTTGTCGTACTGTCAAAAACACAAGACAAGAACAAAATTAATGAACAGAGTTATTACTTGGAGGGAGGGGGAGAGTATGAAATTTCGTTGACATGGAATGAACTAATTAAAAAGATCAAATGCTTAAAAGCGAAGTGTGATATGTTGTTTTTATCATGTTATCCCATCACCAAATTTTGTTCGCAACCGTCCAAATAATTGTTGGCTTTGTAGCGGGATCGCGCTGTTTATCGCGAATTGTTGTTGACACTCTGAAAGATATACATATATAAACATATATACATATAATACATATTATACACCATGGCCCGAGTGTCACGTTGTTACGAAAAGGATTTTCAAAAAGAATAACACGTAGTTATATATAGATAGAATACAAAGAAATAAGAAGAACAAAAAAATAAATATATATGTATATATATATATATATATATAAAATATATTTCACAAGGCACACGCACGCATTTACAAATAATAATTGATGAATGAAAAAGAATATAGGAAGAAAAAGAAAAGGTAGAACGAAATTTGTCATGCGTGTTTCGAAGATTCGTTCGAATTAATTTCTTAATTTTTTAATAAATTTAAAATTTTTTTTTTTATCTCACTCGATTAGCTTCTTCTCTTTTCTTTACATATATATAATATATATTATATAAATTCAGAACAAAAAAGCAGAGATTATTAAATGAGAAGAAAATATATATGGACTACTTTTTTAAACTTAACAATCACTTATTAAATAAAGAAATAGAACAAAATTCTGTACATACATAAAACTGTATTCGTTGATTTGAATTTAACGAATACTAGCTGTTATATTAGTTGTAATATATTTTTTAATAACACTAAACATATATATATATATATATACATATTTATTGTTTTCATATAGAAACTTGCGTATTCGCTAACAGTAAGTTTAATAAGAAAAAGAAAAAGATTGAAGATGGCGAAAGTAATATATAAAAATAGCGTTTAAAAGCGATGTTTTTATCCAAGCAATCATACTACACAATGTATATTTAGGACTATTAATTAATTTCATTTCACTGTGCTGCGATGACACTGAAGGAACCAAAATAAAAAAAAGAAAAGAAAATCGCGTAGATTATAGAAAATAAGTGCAATGTTTCTGTGCGCCTTTCGAGAACGTTTTTCTATCCTTCTTATCGCAAAATAATAAATCTTCGTATGTTTTAAGCTCGCGGTTCAAAAAAAAAAAAAGGAAATGAAAAAGGAAGGGAAAAAAAATAGAAAAAAATCATCTACTATTTCTCTCCGTAATTAGTTACTGTCGCGTAAAAAAAAAAGAAAAAATCATATCATGCAGAAAAATACATTAATTGAAAAAGAGCCTCCTTCTCGTATATTTATACATATTTAGAAATTAGGATATTAATGCTTGAGATCGCTTCGAAATCAAATATTATAACGTTCTCGAAGAAGGCTTTCAATCATCTGTCGAACACACATTCACCTTATTATTCTATTGTAATTCCTATATTTTTTTGCGAACAAGCGGCTTAACTGAAGTAAATACAGAATGATTCAATAATAATTATTATATAAAATTATTGTTGTTTGCCATTGATAGTATCAACAAAATAATTTTATTAATAACGCAACATTTTTTAAAAATGTATTGAAAATTTTAAAAAACAAAGTTACCTTGACATCTGAGTAATAGGAAAAAAGTCATTGGAAATAATAATTATTATTGATTCACTCTGTATACGCGCACGTAATATTTGGATACGAATAAATCGATGCCGATTAATCGTGTGAAAAAAATAATTATCGATCATTTCGTTGTCAATACGAACACATTTAGAAATGTATATGTATAAATGAATATAAATGAAAAACTTTGATCGGCCAAGTTAGGGAAGAAATTGACAAAGAAAAAGTGTTCACAATTCTTGTACTTGTATGTAAATGGGAAAATGAAAAAAGAGTAAGCGTGTTATTAATTAAGAAGAAAATAAAATAAAAGCTCTCTTCGAATAATCCGCTTGTTCGAAGAAGACACAGTTAGAACGTCCTAAATAACTAACATATTCTCTACAATTGCAATATTCTACTTTTTTACAAGGTTCGTGCAATCTTCGTACACTTTGACTATTTCTAAACGTAATCGATCAGAATAAAACAAAAAATATTTATATATATGTAACACGCGAAGTATCGCATGCATTAATTATTTTCTATTAAAAAATATCAAAGTTTAAAAGCACAATTGGAGAAAAAGAAGAATAATTTTCTATAAAGAAAAAATGATATAAAATTAAATTAATATTGCTTCATATCGATAAATAAATCGCTGGTCGATTTAAAATTTGAAATAAACACTTGTACGGGATCGTGAGAAATTGTATCGATTATTTTTATAAATCGATTATTGTTATTGTATCAGTAATCGAGAATTATAATGATGATGATGATGATGATGACGATGATTAATTAATGAAACGTCAGAGAATGTTAATGATGGTTACATGGAATTTTTCAGTATGCACTGTATTTATTTTTCTATCCTATTATTCTATCATTGTCATTATCAATCTCTACAGAATAAATTCAAAGAATATATGAAATGTTAATTATTATTATAGTGCGATTATTAAATTTTACGTCCTAGAAACATAACTATTCGTTAACTCGTATAAAAATAATTAATTAGTTATTACAATATTTTATGATTTAATTTAGTCATTTAGAAAAATGCTGATTATGATTGAAAAGAAACAAATGTAAAACTTCGAGCATGCTAACTTAAAAAATTAATTAACTTAAAAAATAACATTTTAGTCGAATAAAAAATTAGTATTTTTTAAATCGATTACGAGCACGACTATGAAACATATTCAAAAAATCATATCATTCATTTAAATGCACAAAAATGTAAAGCCTAAAATTCAATTTCACTATTATACTCAACGTGCGAGGTAATATAAAAAAAAAAAACAGTTCGATTATTAGATCTATCGTTAATAGTGAAAGAAATAAAAAAAGAAAAAGTGATATATGAAATGAATCGCTTAAAAGTGAAAATGATATTTCTTGGCAATATTACATTTAACAATCGAATTTGGTAAGCATTTGTCGATAATTATTAAATGATACGCGAGATGGTCATTTTAAAACATTTTACATATACATATATACATGTACATACAAGGTGCTCCAAAAGTTAGTTTACAAAAAAAGATTTAAACAAGAATAACAAAAAATAAAAAATCAATAAAATTACGATATTTAATTTTGTATTGGAAGGTATGAATTGTCACCTATAGTTTTGTTTTAAAAATATAATCCCACGATGCTATCATTCTAAATAAATAATTAAATATCTACCAGAAAATGTTACTAATTTTTTCAATTAGGTAAAGTAATTTCTGGGACACCTTGTATATATCAACATATATAGATATATACAAATACATATATGTATTTCGATCATGCGATCAGCTTACAAAGTCAATCGTTTATTGATATTCATTATAGATGAACACGAATGCACCATTGCATTAGTTCAAGTATTTTTGATACATCCAAATAAAACTGTGATGCGTATTATTTAAACGCACTACCACATTTCATATCATCATTCATCGGTGTATTATATAAATCATGATGAATTGTCTAATGATAATTAATTAAATAAAAAAATATAAAAAACAAGTATTATTATACAGGCATCATCGAAAATAGATAATAAAATTTTGTGAAAGCTTGGCAAATAATTATTAGCAAACATTAATCGTGAAATAAAAACACACACACATACTATGTTCGATCGTTTACCTATATGCATACATAATTAAATTAGTTCAAGTTATAATCTTGCATTCATTATTTCATTCGATCAAGTAAATTGAACAAAAATTCAAGGATGCGTACACGTTTTTCATACGTTTTCATGAGTGTGAGAGAATGTAACAGAGAGAGAATATAAATAATTTACCTGGAATAAACAAAATGCATTTAAAGTTTGTTATATAAAATGATAAATTGTTAATCACGTATCGTTAGAATGCACAAAATTAAGATAAACACGTATACTATCGGATTAAAAAGAATTTCAATGATTAAGTCAATGATATTTCTTTTTAAATATCTACTGAAAAATATATTTAAATAAAGATACATAAAAATTGTCCAAAACATAATCGTTAACAAAATCGTCAAATGTTACAAATAATTATATTATTATTATTGGACAACACTTCGAGTAGCTTTTAGAATCACAGAGCAACAGTTAATATAAAAAACATATAATATTTTTCCACATGGATTAAAGAATAAAAATCCAGGAAAATAAAAACTAAACAACTAACAATAAGATTGAAGCTTCTTTGCTTCTTCTAATCGACAAATCGCATGGAACTTTTGCAAAAAAATTCTGTACCTGAATCTATTTTAAAGCGCGGTGCATAGGATTCGTTATACGCTTTTGAAAATAAAATCCGGAAAAAAAGAATAAAAAGAAAAGGTGTGTTTGTGATAAGTTCGAAAGATACAAAAAAATAAGAACAATTTTTCTATCTTCACGAAAGCATCCTCGTTTCATAAAGCGAATTATGATATATATATATATTAATGATCATAAAAATTATTGTCCCTGTACTTCGTTATTGATCCGATAAACCAGAAAAATTATATATCGAAGCTACGAGACAATGAATAAAAATCTGTTCCTGGCACCAATGCTTTATATCCCTCGCATTCTTCTTCTCATTATTCTACCTTCTTTTCTTTTTTTATTTTTTATCAAGATTTATTGAAAATGATAACATTTTTCAGTTCTGTCTTTTAATGGATGATCTAAAGTGGATAATAACCGAAGCTCTCTACATGAAAAGGAATGATTAAAGAATATCTCATAATCTAGAAACAAGAAATAGCTGTTTATAAACTCTATGGCATATGTACATTAGTTATTTTATCGAAATTTAATAAGATACAGATGTGGTGCAGTTTAAGGTACAAATAAAATGATAGTCTTCCGATAGAACACTTCTTTGGTTTCTTCTTTTCTATTCATTTTCCTCCACAGTTTCATCTATAACTTTATTAAGTTTATGATTTTGCCAATCTAAAGTAATGTTGTCCAGATGATTATCAAAATCAACAAGATTACGATATTGTTCATTTTCCAACAAAGTATATAATGCATCTGTAGGTGCAACTCCTCCTTCATAGAATATACTATAAAAAATTTAAATAAGGTAATTTTTTAGATAAATAATTAAATTTATACGTTAAAATATTATGAAATAATGATAGAAAATATACTACTTGGCTTTGTCTTTGAGCTTCCATTTTCCATCCACAAACTGTGAGATACGTAACGGGCTTGATGTCATATTAAGTGTCATCTCTTTATTATCTACCTAGTAGAAAAGTAAAGAATCAAATCCAGGTCTAATATATTTTCATATAAACATAATTATACTTACCACAACAAGTAAAGCACCACTACAATTTTCTGCTATTTTATCTGCTATTCTGTGAGCTGGTCTATCTGTACTGTAATAAAAAATAATTTTACTTAGAATAAATATTACAAAAAATAAAATAAGCATACACAAATAATAATAGATAAACAATATTTACCTTAAATCATTAATATTTTCGTTTGCAAGATAATAACCAGCCAATATCAGACCTTTACTCGTAGCTAACTGATCAACCTAGAAAAATAAATCTAACATTTATATCTATTAAATGGGAAGACAAGTGACACAAGAAACATAACCTCAAAATATGACAGTTGCATTAGAAAGTATATCATACATATACCATTTTTATTGATAAAATAGTAATAAATATAATATTCTCATTAGAATTTGTAAAGAAATAATAATAAAATACTTACAAGAGTAAGTGCAATTTCCGCCATTGGTGAAACATGAAGACAAATATGGAATAACGGTATTGCATCCTCAATACGTAACTCCGAGGGTTTCCCATCGTTCTTAGTTTTTAATCTAGCAAGTAACAAACCATTGATAGCACAATGTGGGTATTTAGCAGCGTGTAAAATTATTTTACAATATGCACGAGGAGAAAATATGACGTCTGCCATTTTCTTTGATAACGGAGTATGTTGTTCGAGACGGATATATAATTACACGTCATGCTTTCCCAAATGATTCGCTTCCCTTCCACGTCACGTGACCCACAACTAACCAATCAACGTACAAAAGTGCCGCCGCAATTTTGTTACCATGGTGATCGCACAGCTGATCGTGTATGTAAACAGACGCTACTGTCAGCATATGACAGCTTTACCTGACAATTAAACATGGATACCACGTGCATATATTATATTTTAAATATTAAGTTGTATAATGTATTTAAAATTCTCTCATCTCGTGAATAATTATTTTTTTACATATTTTATACTTTTTTACTTACTTTCTATAAGGTAAACTTTGTTATTGGTAATGAAAATATAAGAAGAATTTTTTTTATAAATATATACTTTAATAATAAATTATCAATTGTTCGATAAGAATAAATTTTAATATTATTTTATAGATGGCTGACCTTTCTGATGATTCGGATATAAATCCGGAAGAAATTGCACGTATAGTTGAAGATATTGAGAATCTGGATAATAACTTGCTTAAAAGTTCATTTAAAAAACCGAGCCGTACAAGAATAGATAATGAAGATTCTACATTAGCGAGTAATACGGATACCAAGAAAAAGGTTCTATTTAAAGGTTTGAATTATATCGGATACTTTATAATAAATCTAAATGTGTATTGAAAATATAAACTTAAATTTTTGTAGATTATAACAAAGAAGATCCTTTGGTAGATTTAATATCAGACGAAGAAGAAATACCATTAAAGCAAAAGAATGTTATTGCACAAAATGCTAAAAGTACTTTAATGGAAAGTTTATTTGGTATTAAAACTATAAATAGTTCTGTATCCAGCATTCAATCAAGCGATAAACCAATACTATCATTGTCTGATACAAGTACAGATAATATTAATCCAGTAAAAAGTTCATTGAATCAAGACAGTCAATTAGATTTAAAAGATGAGTCCGTTGTTCCTGAAAATAAACCGTTAAAGCAAATAAATATACAAAGAACACAGAGTACTTCTTATATTAATGATGGTACTACAGCAAGTACACTCAATAAATTGAGATCGACGACTGATAAATCACAAAAATCATTATTAATGGAAGACTTATTTGGAAATAGACAACGTTCTATTTCTACTCAGAATATTAGCACTCAACAAACTGTTGACAAAATTGGTACAAAAACAACTGCAGAATATACAACAGATATTATCAAAGAAGACAATCCAGTTAAATCTACAACGATCGGATATGCACCTACTACTTCTGTGTCTAGAGAATCACGTAGGGGAAGAAAAACTTCGAGTATAATTCATGATCCTTTAGGTTTACTTTCTTCACCTCAACCTGAATATATTTCCGAATTGGTAATCTTAATTTAAATTCCACTTCCTTCAAAGTATTACTATTATATGCATACACTAGATTAATAAATTATTTTTATTTATAAAGAAATCAAAAACAGCTGAAACTGCTCAAGACTCAAGTAAAAATAAATCAACGAATCAAGATCTACCAGAATGGTTAGGTGGGACAAAGAAATCGGATAATAAAAAACAGCAGGAAGTTGAACAACCTTCTTTGGATAATGCAGAACAGAATATTACACAGCAAAAACAGCCTTTTGAAAATTCACGAATACAACATAACTTCAACATAAACAAACCAATCAAGACAGACAATAGTGACATGAATAATACAGCTGTACGTCAAGAAGAATTACCAATACTAATTAGTACACAATTCGATCAACATGCAGCAATTATGACTATGCACCAACAGGAACATGAACTAAGAACAGCTGCAACTTTATCTCATCAAAATGATCAATTAAATAAGCTGATAGAAACTCAAAAATACAAATTGACTGAACAAGAAAAACAATTTAACATGCTTATTAAAAAACAAATGGACAGACAAATCTTACTTGAAGCGCAAATGAAACAACAGCAAGAGCGTATTAATCATTACATTCAGGTAAGTGATACATAAAAAATAATAAATAATTATTAAAAATGATTATACAGTTTTTTTATTTCTTTTTGGATATTTAAGACATTGATGGCACAACCCACATCGTTGCCAATACCAATAAATTTTTCAACGAATCAAACTACAGAAGATATGCAAGAAGAGAAAGATAAAATTATTTTTGAAAAATCAATAGACAAATTAGAATCGGAAAAGTTATATTTGGAAAATACATTGAAAAATTTAAACGAAAGACATGAATATGAATTAATAATCCACGAAGATTCATACAAATAAGTATCTTAGATCAATTTTTAATTAAATGTTAAAAATGTGTAGTTTACGTATATATTTTTATGATATTTTATTTTTGCAGAAGGCAGATTACATTCCTTCAAGAAATGATTAATAAATTTGAAAAGAAATTTCGTAATGAAATAGAGATTTTACAAAATGATTATGAATCGCAAATTGAGAAAATTAAAGCGGAGAAAATACAAATAGAAATAGTGTATAAAGAAGAAATAGAAAATTTAAAAGTAATATTAAATTCTTTTAATTCTATGAATTATAAATGCGCAAATATAATAATTAATTTATATTATATTTATATATATTTCTAGAAAGAACATGTAAAATCTATTCAAGAAATTTGTGAAAGGCATACTATGAATATAAATCTTTTGCAAAAGGAACATTCACAAACTCTTGAAAATATATCAAAAGCTAAAGAAAGAGAAAATTTAGCAGTGACATCTGTAACAAATTTTAAATCAGATATTGAGCAGATGTTACATAAATCTAATATTTTAATCAACAATATAAAGACTGTACACGAAAAATTAAAAGATAAGGATGAGAAAATTGATAAAATAAAAGAAGAATATTTAAAATCAGAAAAAGAATACTTAGAAGGTATATATGCTTTAAAATAAAACTTAATACATTTAAACAAATCAATATTAATATTTATTTTACGACTTTTTTTTTACAAAAAACTATAGTAGAAAGACAAAGTGTAGAAAGACAGAAGGGTATCTTGGAAGAAGAACGCAAAGAAATTGTAGAATCTATGAAAAAACTTGAATCAAAATTTGTACAACTGACATCGAATATTCAAAAGCAAAGTCTGCAATATGATGAGGCAGAAGAAAGACTTAATACAAAAGAAAAAACATTAACAAGGGAAAGAGAATTATTTGAACAGAAAGTTATTTGGGAACGTAAACATTTAGAGGTATAATATTAAAAACATAATTAAATTTTGTTTAAATGAACATATGATTATTAATATATGATGCTTGTAGAATTTAAGGGATGCATGGATAAAAGAACAAGAAAGACAATTAGGAGCAATTGCACAAGAAAGAGAATCAGTTATAACAGAACGTGCAAAACTAGAAGTTTTCGATAGATTAAAATCTGACGACATGGCAAAAGCAGAGGTATTGACAAATAAAAATTAATATTTAATACATTTTATTATTATTAATATTAATTTTTATAGTTGGAAGCTGCTATAAGTGCTGCTCAAAATGCGAATAGTCGTGCTAATCAAGAGAGACTGAAATGGCAAGAAAAAATAAAAGAACTTGAAATACAACAGCAACAAATCCAAGAAAAGGAAAACGAACTTATACTACGTGCCAAAGAACTTGAAAACTTAACACAGGTAAGGGATATTGCAATTAATAATTAGAAAAAAATATAAAATAATGAAAAGGTATTTTTCTACTAATACATATATACTACCAAATAGTCTGCACTAAAAAAAAAGGATGAAGGAATAAGGGCGTTAAAACAAGCACGTCAAATAGAAGATCAACATAAAGAAAGGATCGGTCAATTACAATTACAGCTTGAAGCATTAGCACAAAGAGAAACTAAAATTGCGTCTGAGAAATTACACTTAGCAAGGTAAATATGAAATCAAATAGATTAAAATGAAGTAAAATTAAAAATTATGCCTTTTTTATGATAGAGAAAGATTAGCATTACGAACTTCTCAAACAGAAAAACCAGTAAAAGACTTAAAAGTAAATATTCATTCTACATATGAAGATATTCCAACAGTTTTATCAGATATTCCTACTTCACAAGTTTTACCTTCTTATATGGTAATGATTAATTTTTTATTAAAATATTAAAAATTTTATTATATAAAAAATTTTTAAAAAATAAATATATATTATACCGTTTATAAATGTTGCAGGAGATTATCGATCCACAATTAATAATGCTAAAATTAAATTTAGATAACCAGTTAGATGTCACCAATAAATACCTTGAAACAATGGGTATTTAATAAAATATTAAGCATAAGTGTGTACAAAGATTGTCTAATTCATTTATTAGAAAAATTACATACCTTGCATATGAGATCAACAGACTACGAATCTGATGAATTCAATTCTGCATTTTCATCTAATACAAAAATAAAGAATGTAAATAGAATATTATATAAATAGGTTAAAATATACAAAATAAAATTATTTTATATGATTGTAGACAGAGATTTTTATACAATTTCATATATTAAATATAAATTAGGATATAAAAGAAAACTTACCATCGGAAATAATGTCAAGATTGCAAAGAAAATCAATATTATTTCTGACTTGTTCTATGTGTAGAAATGCAGATTTAGCTTTGTAAAATTCATTACTTACATGATTGGTACATGCCACCTGTACAAACAAATTAAATATGATATTATTTATCGGATTTATCGGATTAAATATTCATTTATACTTACGATATTATTAATTATCTTTTCGGCGTCTATGTTATCATTTTGTAAGATTTCTAAAGGTCCATTAGCAGCTTGAAAATTATTTAAAAATTCTAAAGCATTTGAAAAAAATTCTACCGATTGTCTAAACAAATAATGTTATAATAAATGTAAATATGAATGAGAATTTTTATAATAAAAAATTTGTAAATGCCAACTTACCGATGGCATTCATGCGATATTGGTAAACCCTGGACATGTTTGGATTCAAATAACAATTTTTTTACCGCATTCTCGTGTGTAATTAAATAATTACAGTTTTTACTAATAATCTCTTGACAGTCCATACTTTCATCTAAAAGAAATTGAATATGATTTATTATTCTATATCGTACAGTAGCAAAATTGTATTAAAAAGTGTTTGTTACTATATTTAATAAAAAATCATAATTCATTACCTCGTAAAGCTTTTAACTGATTCATTAAATTTTTATATTCTTCTAACTGTTGTTCTTTATCATTTTTATACTTTTCACAACAAATATTTCTCCTTTTTTGTAGCAAACCTCTTAAGGATTCTATTTCTTCCATATTTAAACAATAATTAAAATATTATAATATGATAATATTTTTTTTCAAATAAATCAATTATTCAATACACATTAGAAAAGATTATTTTATTATATTGTCGCAATAGATCTCACTAAATTGTTTAAATTTTTTAAACAAAGAGCATTATTAAGACAGTTGAACGTGCCACTGCTGCCACTTCAAGATTATTAATCTATAAAAAAAGTTACTATAGTTTAATATTAAATGACAAATAATAAATCATTAATAAAGTCGAATAATAAATTCAATTATTTTCAAATTCAATTCACATTTATTAACTTTATAATAAAATTATATCATTTTTGTTAAAACTGCTTAAAATTATTTTTATTCAAGAGTTGCTTTAATGTTAAAGGATGTAGGGAATTTTTCTTAGAAATATATGGCAATAGTGTTTAGCACTGTGCATCGATACACGTTGCACGTCTGAACGTTTGCTATTGTAAAGATGACGTGACAGTAACATTTTTTAATAAGTTACACAAATAGTAAAGTTTGACTTTTATTTCTATTGTTTTATTTTTTTATGTCAA
Source organism: Polistes fuscatus (assembly GCF_010416935.1). Taxonomy (NCBI): domain Eukaryota; kingdom Metazoa; phylum Arthropoda; class Insecta; order Hymenoptera; family Vespidae; genus Polistes; species Polistes fuscatus. Next base: position 5,666,785 of record NW_025112998.1, on the reverse strand, counting down.
CAACATTTTATTATATACACTGAATAAATTGTTTCTCTTTGGTCTCATTATTTATTGTATATAAGTTATCTTTTTTTTTTTTCAATATATATGGAATTATTTATTTATATAAACATATAAATATCCAAAAAGATATCATTTTGTTGGATAGTCATCCTGAGACATGGGAGATCAGCAGATTATTTGTTTGATCAAATGGTTGGATACATTTGATCTTCAGGCTGCTCATTCATCCCCAGAAGATATAAGCGATGGTGTTGCATTGGCTGAAGTTTTGGCACAAATAGCACCAGAATGGTTTACGGCAGTTTGGAAGGCAAAAATAAAGACAGAGGTTAATTCTAATTGGCGTCTTAAAGTAAGCAATCTTAAAAAAATTATTGAAGCTGTAATGGAATATTATATAGAATGTTTGAATCAACAATTGTCGGGCTACGTAAAGCCAGATGCTGGAAAGATAGGAGAACATTGCGATAGAGACGAATTGTGTCGTTTGCTACAACTTATTCTTGGATGCGCAGTAAATTGCAATCAAAAACAGCAATATATAACCAGAATTATGAGTATGGAAGAGTCGGTGCAACAAGCTATTATGCAAAGTATTCAAACGTTAGAAAGTAGCATGCACGGTCCTAGATTAAGTTTGGGTACCAGTCTTAATTTTGAATCATTAGATGTAGCCGATGGTGCTCAACAAAGATTATTATCAGAACTGCAAATTGCAGTAGATATGAAAGAACAATTAGAACAAAGATGTCATGAGCTTGATCAACAACTTTCTCTTCTTCAGGAAGAAAAAGTAGGATTGATTGCTGAAAATAAGAAACTCCAAGAGAGATTAGATGAATTTGAAAATCCTGAAGATTCTGGTTCTATCTTAAAATATTCTAGTCTTCGAAAACAAGTAGAAAATTTGAAAGATGAAGTATTTAAATTGGAAACCTCCAGAGACGATTATAGATTAAAAGTAGAATTATTAGAGAAAGAAGTATTAGAATTACAGACCAAGCAAGAAGATTTACAAAAATCAGCTGACGAAGCTAATATCCTAAAAGATGAAGTAGATGCATTGCGTGAAACAGCGGATAAGATAACTAAATACGAACTTACTATAGACTCTTATAAAAAGAAGATGGAAGATTTAAGCGATTTAAGACGACAAGTTAAAATTCTGGAAGAAAAAAATATGGAATATTTACAAGCCAAAATTGATTATGAGGAAGAGATGAAACGAGGTACCATGCTACGTAATCATCTAGAACTCTGTAAACAACAACTTGCAGAAGTTAGTCATAAATTAGATGAACAAAGTAATAAATGTGATAGGCTTGAATTTGAAGGAAAAAAAATGGAAGCAAAATTGAGTGCACTGCAAAGAGAAAGAGATAGATTAATTATAGAACGAGATGCTTTGAAAGAAACTAATGAAGAATTAAAATGTACGCAATTACAAGCAGCAGAAAATATTGCTAAACCTGTGTCGGACGATGCAGTAGGAAGTACGGAAATGATTCCACTTGAAGTTAAAGAGAAGTTATTATTTTTACAATATGAAAATAAAATGTTAAAATTAAAACAAAAAGGTAATGAAGATAAATTACCTACAGTCCAAGCACTACTTGAACATTCTGAAGAACAATTAAATAATCTCAGAGGACAAAATCGTGAAGCTAATCAGAGGATAATTGAATTAGAAAATAAATTAGAAGAAGCTATTGGGAATCAATCTAGTACTTATAATAAAAATGACAATATTACGCTACAGCAAAAAATAACACAATTACAGGATGAATTAAGAAGAGCGCAAGTTGAACGAGAACGTTTAGTATTACAAATTGAGGATCGAGATAATGCTTCACAGAGTCAAAAACAAAAAGCTTTTGCATTGCAAGAAAAATTAACGCGACGCGAATATGAGAACGCAGCACTTGAAGAACGTTATAAGAAATATATTGAGAAAGCAAAAAGTGTTATTAAAAGTTTAGATCCTAAGCAAAATAATTCTTCACCTTCGGAAATGGTTGTATTACGTAATCAAATTATAGAACAACGTAAAATGATTGAAGATATGGAAAGATCTTTAAAAGAATCTAAGATGGTCAGAGAAATGGAAGAAAAGCTAATGATATCAGCATTTTATCGTTTAGGATTATCCTCTCATAGAGAAGCTTTAGATCAACATCTTATTGCACTTAATTCGGGACAAGGGCAATCTTTTCTTGCCAGGCAAAGACAACCTTCGGCAAGACGCTATCCGCAATTTAATTCTAAGTGAAAAATGACGAGATATACTTTATTGAAAAGTTTTTACTATAAAATTAGATCTAATACATCTATATATATAATTTTATTTAATGTGATTTATACATTATACTAATGTATTTATGTATTTATTTACAAATTACGTATAGATGCAATTTATTTCATTATAAATACTACATTCTTAATAATATGTATATACATGTACAGACATAACATAATATGTAAAATTATTTATTGTGAATATTGTAAACTTTTATAATGAGATAAATATTACCATTTTGTGCTGAAAATTAAGTACACCATCTATATAGTACAAGTATCACAATTTTCATTTTTACTACAAATGCATCAGCTTTCAATTGTGAGGGTTTTTTTTACTTTTAATCAAAGTATATAATTTTTGAGATCTTCTTGATTATATACATAAACATAACGAAATTTTCTTTAGAAAGATTATTATTATTTTGTGTATGCATATACGATCCAAAGAAAGTAAACTGTGCAAAAAAATTGTCTAGAATATATAAGAAATTAATTAAAGTTAATGAGGAATGTGTTATTTTATCAGAAATAAAAAAATGTGATCTGTTAAAAGTTATATAAAAATATTATTTTCATGAACTATTATAATATATATATATATATATATATATATATAATACTGACGAAATAAAATACTATGATAAGTGAAATTTATTTTTATTATCTAATATAATAAAAATATCTCTTTGTGTAGTGTGATAATTTATATTAATATATCCCTGAGTCTTCAGATTTACGCAGATTTGTAAGTACATACGACAATATGCTAAAACTTTTAGTTACGATTTATTTGTATATATATATATATGTATATGACTAGCCAGTAATTGGTAAATTGTTGCTTGATTATAATTTTCCGTAGTCTTCTATTAACATATTATTCCCCATTATACAGATATTTGTTCATAGTATCATGAATAAACAAAATATATAAATTTTGTGATTAAAAATGTAATATAAAAAATTAAATAAAAATCATAAGCACAAATATTAACAAAATAGTCAGAGGAAAATAAATAAGATGAAAAACATATTCTTATCTGTTCTGTATAATTATATTTTTGGTTGATAATTGTATATATTCTCTTAATGGATCATTTATTTCCATTAGATGCTAAAATTTCTGAACCACATCTTTTTTGCAACATAATCTGCCGTTCGTTATATAATTTATTAAGATAATTAGTAACTCTGCTATTATAATTAGTTATATTTTGTGCTTTTGTTATATTTTGTAAATTTGTATAACATCTTTGATAATAAAATATCGCACCAAATAAATCCCAAGCACTAAATTCAGGCCATAATACATCAGCAAAATAGATGCAACTGTTACTAACCTGTGAACATTTGGTATATCATGCAATACTTTTTAATAAATTCAACTTTTAATTAAAATGTTAAATATCAAGAAAATTTGTACCTGCCATATAAGAAAATCACTAAGACGAATTTCCCCAGAAGTACGAATAAGTAAATCAGGATTTGGAGAATTATAAGTGTACAAACACTTAGAAATAAGGTCTTCGTTAATATCTTCTGGTAAAATATCAGCATCTCTGATACCTTTTAATATATCTTTAATAGCATATGTCATTTCATCTCTTGCTAAACAAATAATAAGTAACAACGTTGTAAAAGCAAATTATCAAACGACTTATTTCTATCATATACTTACACGTATAAGCAAAAGCAATATTAAGGAATGCTTTACTATTATTTTTGGTAATGATTATAGCTTCAGCCATTAATTTACGTAGATTCTCTGGAAGTAAATCTAAATTTCCTATAATACGCACACATATACCATTTTCCATCAATTTTTGTCTAAAGATAAACAAAATATTTCTATATTACATTTGGCTTCCTTAATAGTTTCAATGGAATAATAAGATTTTAGTGGTATAGGAAATATTATATAAAAAAAAGTACAATTACTTCTCATTTATCAAACTCTGGAATTTTTGTCTAGCAAGTTCCATAAGCTCGTCAACTTCTTCCTTAGACCTTTTAAAATTTTCTATACTAAATGCATAAACTGTTACTTCTTCAATACCAAGGTCTAAGCACCACTGTAGAGTTTCTGTTAATTTGTGAAACCTAATATTTAAAGAAAAATGCCGTTAATAATTTTATCAATACGGTATATAATTAAACATCTTTGTTCATACTATATATATATATACATACCCTTGCGTATGTCCACCTATTTTTTCAATTTGTTTTTTGTTCGCATATCTTCTATTCCCGTCCATAATAAATGCTACATGTTTAGGAATTTCACCACTTTTTAAAATTTTTACAACTAAGTAATGGAAACAATTTAATGTACTTTCTTTTATCCACGACATGGTATATATTTCGTGAGTCTTAAAAATAAAAAATGTTATTATTTATCTTTATAAATAAATAAATGTTTAATAAATAAAATTTATTAAATAAAAAAGAATTATTTTTTCTATGCGAGTAGTACCTGAATAAATTTAAGTGAAGTACTAAGATAGTTGACACAATTGGAAGAAGTTTATAAAGGCTATATTATTTATCTAAAACGTTTTTTAAAAACGTAAGTTCATTTTTGATAAGTTAGTTCAATATCAGCTTTTAAAAGACTACAATTATAAACAGTTTTGCACCTTTTTTTATCAATGCCGCCATATATACCGATAGAAAAAATAATTACTTTCACGTGACCACTCGTACTTAAAAATTTATCATGTAAGTTATTAAATATTCTATCAAGTGCTATTTAACACACATTTAAATAATATTTGTACACTTTATTTTATCCAATCGAGGCATCCTTGATTAACCTTTTCATGAGTTGGTTAAATACTTGCATCATCTTAGAATATAAAAACATTTTGAATATACAAAACGTTTGACTATTGATTTTTTTTTATATTTCATATAATATAGCATTTATTCTATATAAATTTATTCTATAACATTTTGATTAATGTAAAGAACCTTTACAAATGATCACGCGCAACCTGTACGATTTCGAGGTTGTTTCAAGTTTCGCAGCGACCATCTTGAATATCTATCTCGTGATTATTTTTTTTTTCTTTTATTCCTGTTTTTACGTACCGTAACTATTAAACGTATAAGGATGATATGTGTTTTTAACCGGATTGGTATTGAATTATAATTGTAATTAATTGTAATTATAATTCTACATTAAAACTTACTGTTGTACGATATTAAAGAGGTTAAATATATGTATTTTTAATTCTCTGATAAACACTTTGTAATAGTATAATATAATATCAATTATCTATTTATTTTTTTTTCATTTACGTAATAAAGAGGATCACAATCATTGATAGTATGATAATTTAAAAAAAAAAGAAAAAATAATGAGATTATAATGACCATACATATTTTATTCAAATTCTTACAAGAGTAGAATTTTTACTTTTTAATGAATTTTAAGTAGATAAATGGTAATCTATATGTATGATTATAATTATTAATACAAATAATTATAAAATTTTTCATTCTTCTACTATCTTACATATGAGTTACAAACGTTGTTTATATAGTTATATATTGTGTAAACATATATATATATATATATATAATTCTAACCTAAAAAAAAATTTTATTTAATAAATATGATAAATGTGAAATGAATTACAATACAGGCTAAATTATATATATTTTATATTATATTTATAAAATTTCTACAATTATTAATTTATTATATATAAATAAAATAAATATACCTAATAATATATAATATATAATAATATTAATATTTATTTTTAATCTTATGTTTTATCAATGAGTAATAATCATTTACTATAATGTCACTTAATTATTATAAATTTGTTGTATTTAGACATAGATAAATTTACTTTCGAATTAAAATTAATATTAATAGCTTAATCTTTAATATTTTATGTTAATGTAATATATTGCTGCTTTACATAAAGAAAATTTTCCAAGCCTTCGCGTTGATAAAATAATGGTGTCAATCAAAGAACCTTGCTCTTAAAAGTTGGTATTATACGATAAATTGGCACTAAAATGATATAGGGTTATTTAGTGGAAAAAAAAGAAAGATAAAAACTATTATTTGCTTTCTCATTTATTTTCTCATAATTATTAATTTAAGTAAAAAGAGATAAAATATGTGGATTATATTATTTATAAATTATTAAGTATTAAGAATTATACGTTTACACTAATGACATCAAAACATTATCTATATATCGTAAGAAGTTATGCCCAATAATCTAACTTGCAAGTTTTAACACTAACTGTAAATGTAACTAGCACATAAACAATCCATTGCATATATATATATATATATATATATATATACACAACATTCTTATTTCGTAATTGTTAACCTAAAGGTAAGAAAAATATTCAAAATATAGTAGTAAGATTAATACGATTTGTTACTTAAGTACTGAGAACACTCATGATCGTAAAAGTTTCAAGAGAAATATCTGTCCGTAAATGAACAAAGAAAAAAAGAGAAAAAAGAAGGAAAAAAATATATATATAAAAAGAAAAGAAAAAGACGATAAATAAGACGTGGGTATTGAAGAATAGGAAATACATCCCTGGACTAGTGCGTTGCGATTCGTCAGTTGTAGCGTTCGTGTTAAGTGGGGATAGGAGGGGAAAAGAGCAGGTTGTGGAGGCGGGGGTACTACTTTACGCCGAGGAGGAGAGCGTGCGAATGCGTCTCGCGGTCGTGGATCAACCAAGAGAAAATGAATAGTAAAATGGTTATCGCCACGCTATGACCCGAAAAAAATAAATCTTTGTTAACGTGAGTGAACAACGATGGATTCGTCGCACGAAATGGATCCAAGTGTATCGAGAAATGAGGCAGCTATAAGATCAGGTAAAGATTGAAATGTGATAAGGTAGCATAACTGTCGGCAAAGCCGCCTGCCTAAGAGCTCTGTTGGGTATTCTGTGTATGTGTGTTTGTGTGTGTATATCTTCCCCTCTAATCGTGTTCACGTTCCTTCCTTTATTTCAGAGCTGTACTTCTTAATAGCGAAATTTCTAGCATCGGGGCCATGCCAAGAAACTGCCACTGTGAGTATTATAATGAAATAAAATAATGTTTTGTCGTAGGACGCTATCAACTTAACTGACGAAAATGTATGTTTGTTTCAGACGCTTAAGCGCGAATTGGAGCGTGCGAAGGTAAGTAGAGATTGGTCCGTAGTTGACGTTTGCCGGACAGACACTATACATAGCGATCGTATCCCACATGGTTTGCACGTGGTTTCTGCTTGTCAAAACATTAGAATTCTAGGGTCGATGATCTCTTGAGTATTACTTTATTAATTATTTATCACGTGGGAAACGCATCAAATGATCGAACGATCGATTCTTGTATACATTTTTTTTTGTTTCTTTTTTACAGGTATTACCGGAAAGAATCGATTGGGAGGGAAATTCCCATAGTCAAAATTTTGAAGAACTTGTAAGTTTGTTGGCATTACGATAATGTTTATTTTCTTTTGTAATTGGGTCGTGGTTTTACCTCTGATCGAGAAGTTATAAAGTCTAGATTTGAGGTTACCGCGTCATTCTATATTCTCGCGCTTAATTCTCCATTCTCAAATCGTTGCCCGAAATATTATTCAAAGTACTATGTGCATCCCTTTCCAAGGGGCACTATCCCCTTTTCCATCCCACTCCTCTTCCATTCTTCTAGAGTTAGCGTCGCCATTGCGGAAGATTCCCCCCACTCCTTAGTTCTCTCTGCCAATGGTCGCTTGCTTTGAGCTATCTTGCGTGAGCTGATCAATGAATATACGTGCCTACGGCTTATTTATAGAACTTGATCTCGTGCACAACGAGTTCTACACCAAGATTGGATGTCTTCCTTCTTTCGATCTCTCATTGGTTAAAATCAGGCACTACTTTACTATTTATTTTAAATATTGGCGGGAACTTATAGCATATTGCATGTTTTCAAATCGATCATCCGTTTTCATTAAACAATCAATTCATTATTTAATCGATAATTTTTTTATTCTTTACTATTACTTTATTTAAAAATTATGATATGCTTTTTTTCTTTCATTTGTATAAAGAAGAAATATTTTCTTATTTCCTAATAATGATAAAAATTTAATTCTTAATATGATTATTATCAACAGGAGAATAAATATTCTCACATAGGACCAGAATATTTGCTACAAATATGTGCAAGAATAGGTCCGATTTTAGAAAAAGAGGTACCACCATGTATTCCAGGAATTGTATCATTATTAGGAGCTGGCCGACAATCTTTACTACGTATACGCGAAGGTATATATTTATTTTAGTTACATATAATATTTCAAAATGTAAAATTTTGTATTAAAAAATAAAATTTTTATTGCATACACAGATCTATCTCGTCGAGTACGTGGTATTGTTGCTTGCTCTGGAAGATTCGGAGGAAAGCCTTTTATGGATCTTCCTAATAATTTAACAGCGAATAATATAGGTAAATAATAAAAATATTAATCTCTCTCTCTCTCTCTCTCTCGTATTTCATATATTATATTAATTAAAATTTAAATGTATACATTTATTTTCTCATTTTGATAATATTTTATAACGTGCATATTATTTTTTTTTATTAGTGCGTATTCTTCAAGCAAGAGAAAACTCAGGTCCTTTAAGTCGTAGAGAAGCTATACCAACCAAATTTTATAGTAAAATGCAACTTTATCGACATACATTAGGACATTTGTCAGCAGTTTATTGCGTTTTGTATGATCGAACAGGAAAATATATAGTAACTGGTGCAGATGATTTACTAGTTAAAGTATGGAGTTCTGTAGATGGCCGACTATTAGCTACATTTCGAGGTGTTTCAGCTGAAATAATGGATATAGCCATAAACTTTGATAACACCTTACTAGCTGCTGGAAGCTTAGATCGGATAGTTAGAGTTTGGTGTTTCCAAACTATGTCCCCTGTATGTAATATATAATAATTACTTGCTAGACAAATTTTTTTATAATATTAATTAATTCTTATTCATATACTATAATTAATTTGTCTTTTATTTATAAATTCATATTGATATTTTAAGGTGGCTGTTTTGTCCGGACATTCTGGTATGATAACATCTATAAATTTTTGTCCTATTGCTTGCAATGGTGTTTATTATATGGTATCCACAAGTACGGATGGTTCTGTTGCATTTTGGTCTCATACGAAACAATCGAATGAGAGGGCGGTATTTCAGTAAGTTAATAATTATATTTAGTAGATTAATTATTAATTAATAAAATCAAAAAGATGATTTAAATATGAATAATATAATTATAGACCTAAACCGATCCAGTATCATGAAAAAATGAGACCTGGCCAAGCTCAAATGATATGTGCATCATTCAGTCCTGGCGGTTCATTTGTGGCTGCTGGCTCTGCGGATCACCATGTGAGAGTTTACATGATGTCAGGTGAAGAAGGACCGCGTAGAGTTTTAGAAGTTGAAGCACATTCTGATACAGTTGATAGTATTCAGTGGGCTCACCAGGGTTTAAGATTTATTTCTGGATCTAAAGATGGTACTGCGAATGTATGGCATTTTGAACAACAACAGTGGGTGCATAAACGCCTTCTTATGACCACAAGACTCCCTGGGTTTGTAAAACATAAGAAAAATTTATTATTTAAAATTTAATTTTCTATTTTTCTATTTTATTATTTATTTAAAATTTAATTTTCTAGAGAGCCAGAAACGGACGATGATTCCAATAAAAAAACTAAAGTTACTATGGTTTGTTGGGACGTAAGTGACGAATGGGTAATTACAGCTGTAAATGATAGTTCATTGAAAGTGTGGAACTCAATGTCAGGAGAATTAATAAAAGTCCTTCGTCGTCATAAAGATGAGGTGTTTGTATTGGAATCTCATCCGATAGATCCTCGTGTTATATTAAGTGCTGGTCATGATGGACAGCTTATTATCTGGGATGTTTTAAATTCTGAACCAGTGGCTTGTTTTCAAAATTTTATTGAAGGGCAAGGAAATGGTGCAGTGTTTGATGCAAAGTGGTCTCCTGATGGAACAATGATTGCTGCTACCGATTCTCATGGTCACCTTTTAATGTATGGATTTGGATCTGGGGTCGAAAAACTTAAAATAGTAAGTCTTTTGTTTATAATATAAAGAAATGATGCATTTTTATAATGCTAAACAATTGAATCATGTAATACTTTGTAATAATATCCATTATAAACAAAATAAAAAATAATATAATTACAGGTACCGAAAGAACTTTTTTTTCATACAGACTATAGACCATTAATTAGGGATTCAAATAATTATGTTTTGGATGAACAAACGCAAACAGCTCCTCATTTGATGCCGCCTCCATTCCTCGTTGATGTAGATGGTAATCCATACCCTCCGGCATTACAAAGATTAGTACCAGGTAGAGAAAAATGTCGGGGAGAGCAATTAGTACCTAATATAGCCGTTGGTGCTGGAGGTAAAATAATTGCTTCTCTATTATTCTATTATTTATTTATATTTCTATTAAAATATGAGATTTCATGTTTTTATATGTAATTAGGAATGCAAGAGGTAATAGAGGGTATTCCCGAGGATGGACCAAGATCCAATATTGACAGATTGATAGAAGCTCTTGCACAAAGACAAAATATTGGTGCGGATGGCGGCGAATTACCTGTTAATGATAGAGAAGGTGAAAATATTGGAGAACAACCAATTCGTCAAATTGCTAGTCCACGTGGTAGTAGACCAGGTTTAAGGAGAGTCGGTGATGTCGAAGGTGTTAGACAAAGTAGTGGTAATTGGCAAAGAGACAACCACATGTCTTGGAATAAACCACTTCTTGCTAAACCTATGAGTCAAGCTCTTAAAGAAACGCGATATAATGCGCTGTATGTTTATATGTTAATTATTTCTTATAACGAATAAGCATTTTTCCAAATGAACAATTTTCTACAGATCTTTTTAATATTTATAGTTGTGCAATGGCAGATATGGAGTTAGAAATTTGGAGGCGGGAAATGCGAAGTAGACCTCAACCTGCTTTGAACGCTACAACTGTTCAAGATAGTATAGGAAGTAAAGTAGTTAATAGAAAACGTAATAGATGTGCTAGACACGGATATAGAACTAGAGCAGCACGTGATGAAGAACGAGAAGACGAAGAATTCGAGGTATTTTAAAATATTATTAATTTGTCGTACATTTATTTTTTTAATTTTTATTTTTATACTATATTGTTATTATTTATTTATAGAATCCTGAAAATGGAGGAACTACAGGAAGCTCAGCTAGTAGTAATACGAATGATTCTACCGCAAACGAAGAAGATTTGTGTTCAGATAGCTCCACTTCCGAATGTAGTACACAATATTCAGATTGGATTGCAGATCATGGTTTAAATCTTGAACCTCCTAAACGTAGTAAACGTAAGCCTATTAAGAAAAGGTCTCTTACTCCACCAAGTGATATAGAGAGAAGACGTAATAAAAGTCGTACAGCAAAGGTAAAATTTCTTATTATTTTATTTTCTTATTTAACCGAATATTTTTACGTATCTATTGCATTTTTGTTAATCCGTGTATTAATTTCTTTTATCAGAAAGCATATATTTATAGTGAAGATATTGATGAAGTTCCTGAAGTACTACGACCTCCTGAATGGCTTACCGAAGTAGTACCACGTAAAGCTCCATATTATCCACAAATGGGTGACGAAATAGTATATTTTCGTCAGGGTCACCAATTTTATTTAGATGCTGTTAGAAATAAAAAAGTTTATGAACTTGGTTTAAATAGTGAACCATGGGCTAAAGTGCACATAAGGGTGAGCATGATATATTCTAATATTATTTTATAAAAATATAATTTTTTTATATAACGTATTAAAATTATTTAAGGCACAAGAATTTGTGAAAGTTGTCGGTATAAAGTACATAATACGTCCTCCTCGACTTTGTTGTTTGAAACTTGCGTTAATGGACGAAGAAGGACGATTTACAGGAGAAAATTTTACAATTAAATATCACGATATGCCAGACGTTTTGGACTTTTTAGTTTTACGTCAAACATTCGACATAGCATTGGCTCGTAGCTGGTCTGAAGGTGATAGATTTCGATGTATGATCGATGATGGATGGTGGATGGGACAAATCCAATCTATGGAACCATTAGATGATGATTTTCCTGAATCATTTTTTATGTGTTTCCGTGTACGTTGGGATAATGGAGAATATGAACGAATGAGTCCATGGGATCTTGAACCAATCGATGAAGACAGTATGTTCATTATTTAAAAAATATATTAGATATTAATTGTAATTTTTTTTTTTTAGAATATTTCTATAAATATGATCTACGAAATTTAAATAAAATTGTATTTAAGGATTACCCGCAGAAATCGGAGGAGCAGTTCCTGTACTCCCAGAGGAGATACAAGCTATATTATATCAACCTACTCCAGAAGAATGGCCGATGGGTGATAGAGATGCGACATGTCGTAGAATTATAAGAGGCCTTGACCAAGTAATGAGCCTCGCGATAGCAGAACCTTTTGTGGCACCAGTAGATCTCAATGTGTATCCTGGTTATGCATTTGTTGTACAATATCCCATCGATTTATCAACTATAAAAGCTCGTTTTGAAAATCATTTTTATCGAAGAATTACATCTGCCCAGTTTGATATTAGATATTTGGCAACAAATGCTGAGATATTTAATAAACCTCATAGCGGGATAGTGAAATGGTCAAGGATAATAACTGATTTATGCTTACGTATAATAAAGTAAGTATTGGAATTTATTATTATCAAGCATGTAACAATGCAGCATTGATAATATATTGAATACATTAATTTTATTTTTATTTTTATACAGAGAAACTACAGAGTTAGATGTACCCGCAGTATATCATCAATTAGCTGATACATATTGCTCTTCAGAATCTGATGCAGATGCTGCTGTAAAAAATAAACCTTCAACGAGTACACAAAAATTAACTACCAGTCGAAATCTTCGATCACAAGAAATGTCACAGAATTGGACATTGGCATGTAGACAATTATTGGATACTTTATGGCAGTGCGAGGATTCAATTCCTTTCAGGTATATCATATTGATAGTCTTGATTGTTTTAAAATATATGTGTTTTAATATTATTCATATTTTTTATAGAGAGCCAGTTGATAGATTAGAACATCCAGATTATCATCAAATAATAGATACACCAATGGATTTACGCACAGTAAAAGAAGACTTGTTAGGAGGAAACTATGAAACACCTTTAGAATTTTCTAAAGATATGAAGTTAATATTTACGAATAGTAGAAATTATAATACCAACAAACGTTCAAGAGTAAGTAAAAACGAAAAAATGAAAGAAAGAAACAGAAAACTTTCAAATAAATTCTTATCATTTTTAGAAAGATTTGCTTTTATATTTATTATTATCTATAGATATTCTCTATGACAATAAGATTATCAGCAATGTTTGAAGAACACATGCGTAAAATTATTTCTAATTGGAAGTCGGCAAGAAGACGTAATAATAATACAAAAGTAAATGTCAAAACGAAAGTACAGAAACGAAAGCAACGTTTAACAAATGGGACTGGTAATTTCTATTTTCTAAAAAATTGCAACCTAAAAAATTATATGTTTATTATGTATGAATTAGTATCTTTTTTTTTTAAATATTATTTGATATAAGACAATATATAGAAATTATTGTCTGTCAATATTGGTATTAAGTAATTTTTGTTAATTAATAGGACCATTCAAAAAAAAGATTACTTGTACCGAAGATGAGGATATGATTACAGAAGATGAAGAACCAGTTGTGCAGCAGAAAAAGAAGCCTGTTAATCTACACGAACCAGGTATATACACATATAAGGTTTTATTGTACACATATAAGTAATCTTTCGATTTATGCGAGATTTGGTTTCACGAATACAGCTGCAGGTAAGTTACGTAATTACGAAAATAAATTACACTGGCGAATCCTCGAATTTGTATTTTCACTTAACGTATTATGATATCGAGGCTCTGGTAACTCAAGCGCGTTAAAATGAATTCACGTAAATGGAAAGATTATTGAATATGTATAAATCTACTTCTAAAAATATTAAATTATAATTAACTTTTCAATTTAAATTAATCTTTATTTTCTTCTAGGTCCATCCCGAATAACTAATGGTGCTCCGAAACATGCAGGAAGTTCAACGCGTTCGATGTTAAAATTGAGAATTCCTAGATCGATAGTGCAAAGAAAAAGAAAAAAAAGTGATAGTGAATTAAGTGAATCCGAAGCATCGATGGAAAGTGATAGTAGTCATGGTCCTCCTGTTAGACGAACTAGAGCAAGGAAAGCAGTAAGCAGTGAGAGTACAGACAATGATTCTGGAGAAGTTTATACTCCTGGTGGTCGTGGAAAACAAACTCGTAAAATTCGTAGTAAAAATAGTAAAAATAATAGACAAGTTAAATCTAATTCTAAACAGTTTGTTATTCCCGATGATGATGCAGAAGATGATGCAGAGGATCAAGATCAGTTTGTTTCTGAATCTTCAGAAGAAGAAAGTGAAGAAGAAGTAATTCAGAAGAGTAATACAAGATCGCGAAAGTTGCCAAATGCAACAGCTTCAAAACATACTGCGAATAATAGAAAAAATAACGTTTCTGAAAGTCGTTCTGATGATGAAGAAGAAGAAGAAGAAGAAGAGGAGGAGGAAGAAGAAGAAGAGGAGGAAGAGGAACAATTGCAACATGTTACTAACAATGAAGATTCGGATAGCGATGATACAGAAGAAGTTGTGGAGTCCTCAACATTTCAAAGAAAATCACGAACATCTAGAGAATCTAATCATCAACATGTATTACCTAATTCTCGGAGAAGTAAAAAGCGTGCACGTTATAACGAAGACAGTGATGCAAGTAGTGCATTACCAGTGAGAAATAGACGTAAAATCAAACGACGCGATTATGCTGAAGATGAAAGTGATGATGATAGTATACCAGAACCTGGAATAAGCATAAGTAGTAGAGGCCGAGTGAGGAAAATGACAGCTCGTGCACGTGCTTTTCTTTTAGAATGACCTTAACAGCAGCATTCTAGTAATGTATCATTTGGATGAAAATTATCGATTTACGAGTAAATAAAACAAGAATAAAAATAGCTTTTGACTTGATGACACTGGAGATAGAGTGTAATCATAATGGACAAATAACACTCTAGATAAAAAACACTTAGATAAATGCCAGATGTTTAGCCTGAAAAAACTTCAGGATATTCTTATGCAAAAAAGTGTATACTTGAAACTATTAACAGCAATATGAGTTTAATACTCCTGCAACAATGTACTTCCATTATTATGAGATAGAGAAAATAAAGGTATTTTTTAACGTTTAGGTGCAAATGTAAAAAGACTATCAAGAGAAAGAATTTGAAGCAAAGTGAAAGAACTTTAATCCGCCCTATAATACTCTTATCATGTCAATATTATTTAATGACATATGAAGAATCAATTGAAAAAAGACAGTTAAAGATTTTAAAAGTGTGAGTGATCATATTTTTAAATATGTTATTTGTTTATCTCTTAAGCATATAAAATTAAATAATGATTTTTATTCTCAGTATAAAAATTTATTTTGTGTTTGCTATTTACTGGATTACTAAAAACTTTAAGCAGTTTGTTATTGATTTTATATCAACATTTATAATCCGTATAAAAGCATTTCGATTCTGTTGGTTACATTAATTGCACGTTAAAAAATAGTTAAAAAAAAATAGCAACAAAAATAAGTAATTTGAAAATATTAGTTTTTATTAAGATATATTTTATCTTGGCCAATAAAATATTCCATGCTCTTATAAAACTAATATAGCTTTATTTTGCCAAAAATTATTTTCATTTATACGAATTATTAAGAAAATAAACAATTCACTTGTTTAAATATACAGAAGTACCTTTGTGAAATCATTAATGATCACACTTTTGTCAATATATATAAATTTAATTTTTGAATATATGTATATTATATTAGTTTATTTAATACTTAGATTATATTAATGATTATATATATACACTATGATGTTTTACGCAAACAGTAACAGTTGTTACTACCATCGAATTTAATGTATCCGTAAATGTTACATTTTGTAAATAACGATGTTACAGGCTTTTCTAAATATTTTGCAGAAACATCGTTAAAATTAGAGAAAAATATAGAATTTTTATGGTAGTCTTAATACATAATAGAGATTTCTAAAGTACATAGTTTGTATGTTTATTGATAAAAAATCCTAAAAAAAGTTTTTTAAAAAATTGTACGCTACGATTAGAAAACTATTCATCCGGTTAATGTAATATTTAACAAAATTTTCTTTATAAATACAAATATTTAATTAATAATCATCCTAAAGCAATTTAAAATCAGAAGGCAAGAATGACAGGATTAACATTTGTTTACCAAATAAGTTGTGTAAAAAAGAATTAAATAGAATAAGGAAATGTTAATCTGTCAATAATTATGTCTTCTCTATTCAAACTTACGGAGGTACTAAGTAAAGGTAATTTAATTTTTACTGAATTAAGTTGTTCATACTAATTCTAACTCTGATAAAAAAAATTTTTACTCTTAGAGATTCTGTACATTATATTAAATAAGGCAGTGCCTTTACAAACCCTAACACTTATTTTGAAGATACCTATGCTACTTATTCTAATTGTAAGATATATGTATCAATTAGAATTATTATAAGTAATCACACACACACACACACACACACACACACATTTAGTTAGGAATATTTCATTACTGACAGTGATAATATATAAAATACATGAATATGTAAAATTGTACAAACATTTTGAAGTAGAACTAATTTTTTAAAAATTATTATAAGATATAATTGTATGTTATATATTATATAATTATGCAATTATATATTATATAATTATATATCTATACTCTGTTATGAAAGTGTTACCTTTACATGCAGTTTATATATTTCTTACTGCATATTATAAATCACTGATTGTGCATTTTTTATTCATGCAACTAAATGGTATGTTTTGAATTTTAAAAGATTAGAAAATTCAAAAATATTTTAAGTAATTCTATAATAGATTACCAAGGCAGTTGCATAGATTAAGTAAGCATAGATTAAGATCACATGCACAAATACTGAAAATCTTGACTGTCTCGAGCAATTGTGATATTAGTATAAGACTATAAAATATATAATATTATAAATATTCGTAATTAGGATAATGAATATTTTTTTAATGAAGTCTTAACTTAAGAACAAATATCATATAAGCTCAATGAATTACTAAATCTTTGCCATCAATTATATCTTTTGTTATTTCTCTTTGATTATATCGAGTAATATGCTTCATATCTTAACGTTCAGAATTATTATTATTCAATGTATATGCTTTTTTGCGTTGGGTTATAGGATTTCATAAATAATGCAACAATAATAGTTTGTTTTTATATTGATGTAAAATATTCTATATATTGTTGCATATTGATATCATTTTCATGGATTCCCACCGCAACTAATAAAAATTACACAGAATTCTTTAATATTTATATTTTATTTATTTTCCTAGACCACATCTATATCCCTTTTACCTATATAATTCTCTTGAAACATAATATTTATTTCAAATATCGCCTCGTTTAAAAATAAATTATTATTTTACGATACTGCAACTAATAACATTAACATATTCGAGAAAGATAGTTCTAATGAACAAACGATAAAATTTTCATTAATAAAATTATATTCTGAAGATAAGTCATTTTAAAAGAAAAAAATTATATAAAAAATGTCATTATTTTGCCATCTATTATATCAAAAAATTATTAGCTCAACACTACTTGCGACGAAATTATGTAAGACGTAATGTACATTGCATTGATAAAAATATCGATTTCCTAGGTCTCACTACTTAAAGGTTGCCGTTTCTGGAAACTTACAAACGAACTTTTCATATTTTAATATTCAATACATCACAATGTTTATATTCATGTTACAGAGTTAATACAAATCCATAAATTAAGAACATAAAAATCATGAAAAATTGTAATAATTATAATCATTATCAAATAGAAACTAATATTGTATTTCAAATTTTCCCTCCAAAAATTTAAATTAAGCACGAACAAATATATTTATATATCAAATACTTACTTGTTTAAATACTCGAAAAATAAAATAATTTGTTTAAATTTGTATGTACAAATAATTATTTAATTATAATTAATTAATATTTTTAATGATAAATTTAAATTTTAATTAATTAAATAGGATTGAATCTTAGCCGAGACTTTCCTGAAAATTTCGCGTAATATTTAAAAACGAGTTATAAGCGGAAAAGTCAGATTTTGAAATATGTGATGTAAGAACAAAAGGTTTTGATAATAAATATATATTTAGACATTACTGATTTATATAAATTCTGAGAAGAGCTAGTTCGCTGACCTATGTATATCATTTCTTGTTACGGAGCCTAATAAGCATGGAATATGATGAAGAAATCAGTTCAAGCGAAGATGAGTTCGATTTTTCGTCGATGAAATGGTCGGTCATTCTATTTCACATATTACCCGGTTTATGGGTCGGGAATAAGATTTGTTCAGGAACAAATTTTGTCAAATATATATAATTAACCCTTCTCAGCAACCTACCTTCAGAAAATAATTAGCACATATTTCTCGCCTTGCTTTTATTTACTGTGCTACTATTTTTTTGTTTATCTGCACATTTCTTATATGATGCCATTTTTAAATCACCGATAAAAACGTAACGCCAGGCGATGAAAATTTAATATTTTAGAATTACTTAATATATATAATATATACATATATTACTTGGGTTATTATTAATTTTCCATGTTTTGTATTGAAATATTAATAGTGGTATAAATAATATAATAAAAAAAATTTGCGGCAAGCGTTTATTGGATGAAATAAGATACCATAATTAATATTAATAGGACTATTTTATTCTAATCTAATCAATTCTTCGCTTTTTAAATAAGTATTTAAATAAATATGCATTTCATTTTTACGATTTTAATATCGCTTTTAACAACAATATTACGCAACTAACATCGCGGAAATGACAAAAAAAAAAGAAATATTTATATATATATATGTATGTATATATGTAGTAAAATATAATAAATTAGAGACAATAAAAATAAATATAAGCACATACGTATATGTAAGCAATACAATTGAAATTTTGGATCAATTGTTTAGCAGTTAATATAAATTAGGGATATACAAGGCTTTTTATTACAACTAATAGTGCTAGAAAAATAAATAACAATAAGGCCATGTTTATATACATAAAATACACGTCAATAAGCACAAAAGAGAAAACAGAAAAATTGATAATAATAAAAAAAGGGTTTATCGAAATTGGAGAAAATAAAGCATCAAATTTCAATACTTTTTCTTACATAAATAATATTACATGACTACATTTGCAATTTTGACTGGATCATTCTTTTGTGTGTGTGTTTACAGTCAAAACAGATCATCGTGCGATTCTTTTTTTTTTATAACATGTCACTTTGGTTACAATAATTAAATCGCATGGGTATTTTTAATTATATTTAACTAATAGTAGAATTAATTGTTTTTTTTTTAATTTATGTATCATTGTACTTTCATTCAAAAGTAACCCGTTTAACTCCGTTTACTTATTTATTTATTTATTTTTTCTTTTTCGAAGAAGAAGAAGAAGAAGAAGAAGAATATACGATCTTTCCATATAATGCAGCAGCAATTGTACTTTGTACGAGATGGTTATATAAAGAAAAATAGTTATTTTCGCGCTCGTGTGTGTCTGTGTATCTTTTTCTTATTTTATTTTTCCTTTTTAAATTGTTTCAGATAAAATTTAATTGTATATTTCGTGGTATCGAAGTAGTCATATTTAATTCGCATATTATTCGCTAAATTATAGAAAAGCCTATAGTTTATTGTTGTTTTTTCATTTTTATTTGGACTTTGAAATTGAATAATCGAATACAATATAATATTTGAATAAATTTACTACATTCGATATTTTTTGTTATTTGTTCGCTATAATGTGAAATAATAATCAGTCGATTTTGAAATTATGTTACACATTAATAATAATAATAATAATAACAATAATAATAATAATAATAATAATAATAATAGTAATAATAATAATAATAATAAAAATAATAATAATATGGAATGTCCGTTATGCTCGCTAGTATAATAATCTTGAAATCTCAATGTAAAAATCTTTCAAGCGCGAGCGATAATTACAATGCAATAATCTTGCATTTCTTCTTATTAACAGTTTACAAACGTTTTCTAATCAAGAGAGACGAAATTTTATTATGAAATGTGCCATTAAACGAATATTCTTATCGGTTTTATGTCCGTTTTTTTAACGGACATAACATCGGATGATCATATTTTTCTTTTTCTTTTCTTTATTTCTTTTTTTCTTCATTGATGAACTTTCGCGATTTTATAAATACTCCCCAAATATATTCCATTAACTAAA
The DNA here is from genome assembly GCF_010416935.1 of Polistes fuscatus. Lineage (NCBI taxonomy): Eukaryota > Metazoa > Arthropoda > Insecta > Hymenoptera > Vespidae > Polistes > Polistes fuscatus. The sequence continues at coordinate 5,645,919 of NW_025112998.1, read as the reverse complement.
ATAAAATATGAAACCATTTGTACGATAAAAATATCGATAATTTGTTTTCATTTCGAACAAAGAACATTATAAGATAAAATAAAATTAGTTCTCGATAGTAACGACCATTTATAAACGAGAAAAACAAAAAATAACTTAAAAAAAGAAAAAAGAAAAAAAAGAACAAACTTGAAAAGAAAACAAATAATATATATTCCGATACTCTTTTTTAAAGAGCCCCCGATCGACGTTCAATAATTATGCATTCTATTTTTGTTATTATCGTTGCCAATTTTGGCTGATATATTATAAACTTTTGTAACGATTTAACATATTTCTATGGAGAAAAAGGAGCCCCAAATTCTATTTTGACTATAAATTTTTGTAACTATGGACGTTTTATTTTTTTTTCAATTTATATAAAATTCGTCAAGATAGATTTAACAATGTAATTACTAAGGTAGTTTAGGTTTCAACAATTAAAATCTTCTATGAAGAATAATTGCTCCTAAGTTTGGACCAAACGAGACACATCGTCCTAACAATTAAATTTGAGGTGAGGCGAAGTGGTCTCACTTAGTTAATCACATTTCGATCGTTAAACCCTAAGAAGATATATCTGAATAAGGTGGGTGTATGTGTGTGTGTGTGTGTGTGTCGCATAGGCACGCGCGCGCACGTGCATCGCGACAAGTATAGAATAAACTTGTTTTTTTTTTCTTGTATACAAGTTTATAAACGACTTAATGCGATCAATGGTCGTTAAACTTATCGAATCGTAGGAAGGAAACTACCAAATCAGATTTGGCCGTCTACATCTACTTGATATCGAAGCGTAAGATATTGAGCAACATCGGTCATCCTGTTGATGCTACGATGAAGTCCTCGTAAATGATGTTTGAAGTTGTTGGCAAATGAATTAGCTAGATCGATACACTCCTCGTTCTCAAGACTGGAATCATTTTCAACTCCAATTTCGGACTCGGAATCGGATGATAGAGAAGATGCGATAGAGGATGCGCTTTGTATACTTTGCATCGATGTAGTACTTGGACAACGTGCGTGTCCCAATCTGTTAGCAGTTTCTGTGCTAGTTTGATAAGCTAGAACTGATTTATCGGCATCCTCATCTTCTCGGGATTGTACGCGATCCTCCTTAGACCAAAGTAATTCGACTTTCATTTGATTGACGATGTGATACAAACGATACAAATCCGTATTGGCTAACGTTTCTTTAACGTTATTACCAGCTTTCAAACGAATCGTATCACCAGCATCACCTACTGTCAAATCCAACAGTCTTCTTGGTATTAAGATCGTTTCTTCCATTTCGCTGACAGTTTTGACGAATCTTTCCATGCTGTTCAAAATGCTGGCGCAACTGAACTCTGGCTCGTCATGTCGTGCGATTCTACGAAGACTCGTCCTATAACACGTAACATAATTATCCCATTACTTACTTTCATCTTTGCTTTTCAAAGGGAGCAACGCTCAGCGTAATTTAACTCGCACACATCCTCCACACCCATGCACATACCACACATACACGCGTGATAAAGAGTTTAAAATTGAATGATATTCTACCACCACAGCCAATGAAGATCATTCTTTTTTTTCTTTTTTTTAAAGAGGGAGAAAGAGAGAAAGATTATCAAAGAAAAATATTACACATACTGCCTGTGCAACATTTTAAATTCTTGCTCTTGGATGCACACGAAATTAACAATTTCTTTAAGTTATAATACTAATAAAATATACTACTAATGTACTATTACTATCGTTGAACAATTGAGATCGCAAAAATCGACTTTAATTTCAAGCAATGCGTGTCTTGTTTCCTCGAACGTTAAAAGCGAATAACTCAGTTACTCGATGGAAGAGCATTAACTTTCTTACATGTAAACATATACATATGTATGACACGCATAATTATTTGATTCATAAATATTTCAAACATATTTAAATCGACATTTGTCTCTATTTTTCCCACGGTTCTTATTAATATTCATTGTTAAACTATATAAATTATTGTTTCTACTGTTGGACTTGAGAATGTATAAGGAATTCAACAGCAGACATATTGTATGATAATTCAATTGGCAAAACATTTTTCTAAATTTCCTTACGAGTTGCGTATTTGATCGAAATTGAGGAAAGGGGGAAAGAATGTGAGAGAGACAAGGGGTAGGTAGGAAATAAGGAACAGCTATTGACGATATATATTATATAGGTTGCGTGTTCCGGAGCCACCTTTGACCGAAGTTCACGCCTTTCACGAATATAAGCGAACGTCATCGGTCGTAGTTTTTAAAACTGATGTTCTTTTTTATCTTACATAATGAATCGATATATCGACTAGTACTTTTTTACATATGTTAAATAAGTATATATCATAATAAGTATATACGTATATATACGTAGATATGAAAGCTCGAATTACATTCCTACGATCTATCTGTCTCTATCCTTTTTTGTACTTGATCGACTTTGACCTTGTTCTTTCTTCGTCTAAATATTAAATGAGAATTTCACTTGTCGCCTATTACCAAGAATTTCATATTCCTAGTAGTAGTATTAGATGAGTTGCTGCTTTTTACTTTACACATTTTGCGACGTATTTCATCATCGTCATCATCATCGTCATCATCATCATCATTATTATAATATATATTTCTCTCTATATTTTTCTCATGTTTAAGTAGTAACTCAAGGATACATTTAAGGAAATAATTTGGCTGTCGAATAGCTATAAATGTTCGAGTCTAAAGGAAGTAAGTATATAAGAGAGATGGTGGTATGAATACATGCATGTATGTATATACGTAGTAGTATAGTAGTGTAGTAGAAGGGATCGTATGATTCTCTTATGAGGACATGTGCACCCGTTATCGCTTCAGGCTATATGAATGATTATACTTATAATGTAATATTACGTTATTTGTGTATGTTTCGTTAATTGTTATTTTTTTGTGTTGTGTTAATATATATATATATATATATATGTTACGTATAATTTCCTGTTCACAAATTTTTGTATAACCTCGGAGGTCAAAATCGTACTATTTAATGATAACATGCGTTCGTTTTATTAATGGAAAAATAAAAATAAAAATAAAATAAAAAAAATAACATAGAAATATATTCTTTGGCGAGCAAATGTTAAGCCTTTATCAGTGCGAGATAAGAAAGCAATTATTAATTGATAGTACAAAATAATTAGAATCATCGGTTTAACAGGGCAAGTTTTAATTCATTAATTTGTTGATATATCGAAGCTATTCGAGTGTCATTATCTCGTAACATGCACATATTTAATGAGAATCACGCATCAATCCCGTTTTCTCAACGTGTACAATATACTAGAAATGTTTAATCTTCAAATTTTACGTATCTGGCAATTAGATAAATGGATATATATATATATATATATATATATCCATTATATATCCATTATATATATATATATATATATATATAAATCATTCTATTATCTAAGACTATATATCTATTTTTTAATTCATTTTTAATATATATTTTTATATATATTTTTATAATAACGATATTACATGAAAGATAAAATTAATTTGTTTTATTGTTCGAGAATACTGTGTGCGTTGCATATAACTCTGTATTTGACCCAACGCGACACACGTTATCTCTCTACGTAATATAAATTTAATAAGGCATCATTAGTTTTCATAATAAGGGCTTCAGTATAGTTCATTCCCTAGATCAAATATTATTATGCACATCCGCTATTTTGTTAAAATTATTGAGGCCATTTTTGCGAAAGATTAATTTATCTTTCGCTGAATAATAAATTTCAACGATTTTAAAAAAACCCATGATCAAGGAAATAGAATTATCTAAATATTTATATTACAGTTAATTTTTTCTTTTTGGCTTGCAAGCCTTGACATTTGTATAATAATCAATTCATTTCCTTTCCTCATCGTTTATCTCATTGATATTTTTTATCTTTTATGAAGATTTAATCTTGCAATTCTTCTTATCGGCACGTTAAGAACTGTTGCAAATATAAAAATATATAATAATCTAAATAAGATATATACACTTATCTATCGTTAAGATTTTAAGATATATATAAACGATAATATCAACAATTTAAGAGATTATCGTATTTATTTAGAAAACTAATTCAAAAAGCGATTCTTTGGCTAAAAGACAACTATTTCTAGCTTGATTCACCTTTCTAACATCCGACTTTCTTTCTTTCATTGTTAAACGTCACGTGGGTATACCCTAAAGTTTATTTTTGATTCGTTGCACAATCACAACAAATAAAAATTCACTTAAAACGAATTCTTGGATTCTATCAAAATGAATTTGGACTGTAAAATTGATAAATTTAAACAACTTTCTTTTTTCGAAATTCTTTCCTTAATGCGATGTTTGTTTACTGGGAATCACAACATTAAATTCATCTGGAATTTTTAGAACGAAAACCAAATTGGAATATCCTATAATGAATAATATTAAGATTATATGTAAAATTTTTTTTATAAAAAGAATATATACTAAATTCAAAGTCATGTTACGTGTATATACATACATATATGAATATATATATATATATATATATAACCGAAAGGTAAAAGAATTCATGTGGCATAGCCTCATTTCAAAGAAGCCACATCATTGGATATCTTCTTGGTCTCTCTCCCGTTGATACAGAGAAAATAAATTGACATAGATCTTTAGCATCCCTTAGTTGCTCGTCAAACTTAAAATTGAATTTAACCGCGTAGACAAGGCAATACATATACCAAACTATGACGTTTTATTCCCGTCATAAGCTATGACTAATTCAATGGACATACACGCCTATACGACGTCAAAGACGACAATAGACAAAGATGAATGATTCTTCTCCGAAATAGGTATTGCTACGAAATAGGATTACACGTTTGATTATGAATTGCCCTAATTTATTTGATTGGTGGATACCTCTGCGCTGTGTTACGGGATTGGTTGCTCCATGTCACGCGTTTCCGAATTGCTATGACGACCTTATTACCCAAAGAGTTTTTTAAGGTGAGAGAAAGAAAAAAAGATGATGATAAAAAAGTAAGCAATGAGGGGAAAGAGAAAGTTTTGATTAAAAAAAACCAGAAAAATAAGAGTTATCCATACCTGCTGTTGTCGACGTCTGAATAATTCATTTTTCAGGGTTATGTGGACTTCGTTACTATATAATAATGTATTTCGTCGAACGAATGAGTAACAAGAGCAATAGCAGAGAGACAAACGTACCAGCTGATTTTTTCGGACTCTTACACTACACTGTCACAATGACGCGTTGCCTCACGCGAGGTAAGAAAAACGTGCGTGATTGGACTTCCTAATATCTCTTCCCCTCTTACTATCTTTCGTACAAAAAAAAAAACAATCGTTCGATCAGATTATTGGGCAAGAGTCACGGTTACGGGGTGGTAGTGGTAGAGTGGAAAATCGTTCGCGTTGATTGGCAGCGCCGCTAGCGTATGATTCGATAAGCTTTCCTGTACCATACATATATTGATAAGTACGATCACGTGACGTATTCGCGAGCGTCATCTCTCGACATATGCGTGACGTAGACACGGCTCATTTGTTTTACTACGTCTTCAAGAATTATTTCGAGAATTTAATTAACTTGCTCACGTGCCTTCTCCCTTCTCTTTAATCCCCTTCCATTCCCTTTTTTTTCTTCTATACAACGCATATAAAATACATGCATAGAGATATACTGATATTATCATTCGTAAAATTTTATTTTCAAGCACGAATCATGTGTTCGATAAGTGCGATTTCTTAATTATCTCCACGACCTTCCATGTTAAATAGCAAATTTTTTATAATACATTTTTCTATCTACTTATTACGTAGTAGTTTGAAAAATTTTTATTCATGCTTTGACCAGTGGCGAAACTTAAAACGTTCGACCTTCCCCGCAAAATATAATTTTAAATTCCCAGGAAAAAAGGCAACTTATATTATATCATATAATGAATATTTATATTTTTATTGGATGTTTCAAAATGTAGAACTTTTTTTCGAAATTATAAATTTATAAGATATTTAATTAATTCTTTTTTTTTGTATCCATTTCATTAGCAATTTTAGCTTCTATTGCTCAATGACATAAATAATGAATTTGCTTATTTATTGTAACTTTGTCACTTGCATTAGCAACAATTTAAACGAAAAAAGAACGAATTTAAATTAGATATAATTTTAGTAAAATTAAAGAATAATAAATACAGAAATTTAAGCCCTTTTCCGACTTCGGGTTCTCCTGCGTTGCAGGATCTTGCATTAATGTAATTTCGCCCCTGCTTTGACATACTGTTAAATATTTAACTTCAAGAATATTCGAATTCAAATTCAACAAGTTATGGCTTTGCTTTTTGAACTGTACGTTTATTTATTTCTTCTTTTTTTATTGTTTTTTTCTTTATTTTAAACAATCAAACGAGTAATTTACATCTTATACTTTTTAAGTTTTTTTTTCCCCCCCACGAAATTACAATAATGCTATTCTTTCATTTTACGTCGATAAGAGACGCAAAATCGTGTAATGTATGTATCTATGCATATGTGTGCATGACTTGAGGTCGCCAATATTAAATATTTTTGTATTTGCTTATCGATACTTTTATCTTTTTCGTTTTAATGTGGATACTTTTTCTAGTTTTTACATACAAAAACTTATAAAATGTATATATATGTATATCCTATTGTATTAGATAGATTTAAAAGATAAGAATGAGTATGAAAAAGAATAATAAACTGAATTATAAATTACATTAACTTTTTACCACTTATTACGACTCGTGAATCAAATAGAATTAATGGATAGATGGATGGAAGGATACAAATTAAATGGAAGAATAAAAATTAAATGGAACCGAAAAAACCGAAACTCTGAAATTATTCTCTTTTTATATAGTCAATATAATATGATAATGCTAATATTATTTTTATTGATTATCTATTAGTCTGACCTCGATCTGTAAAATCATCGGCTAAATAATCTTACTATGGGTATATTATCCAATGAAATTATGTACTTAGTACAGTAATTCCTCCATTTATGCAGGTAATTGGTTTTAGAAAAAAAAGAAAAGAAACGCACATAAATGGAAACCGCATAAATGAAAACATGAAAAACTGTTTAAAATAATGATCCGTTCCATATTTTCTAATATATATTTAGCTTTTATTGAAGTAGAAAAATTTACGAAATAAATTGCATTAAGGAATCTCTGAATTTGTTTTTACATAAAACGCATTGTGGTGATATTGGAGCTTTGATAGTTAAAGTACATTAAAATTTATTCGCGTAAATGAAGACTGTATAAATGGAGAAAGGGATTACTATATTTACATACGTTATGCAATTTACGATGTAAATACATGTAAAATTCAAACAAAACAATTCTCTATATGTTGTTTTAACTAATAATATTGATATACTCTTCAGTACATATACAAAGAAATTACTTTAATTAAATATCGTTCTTATTTGCATATTTATAATTTGATTATGTGTTAAAAGAAGACATATATGTTTATGTGAATAAATACATATTTATAAAACAACGTGGAAGTATATATTTTTGTTTAATAGTTACCAAGGTAACCAATTAATATCGCTTCGTTAACAACTTTCAATGAGATTTAAGTAATAAACATTCTATTTTAAAAGAGCAAGATATCAAGTACGTATATGTAATTATTAAATACTTTAATATTATCACGTATAAGAGTCTTGTTTTATGTCAAATGTAGGAATACCCGAATTCATTGTAAGAGAAAAAGGAAAGATTAATATAGATTAAATCATGATGTGCCGAATATTATCATCTCCGGTGTTTTATCTCCGATTGCATCGATCTTCCGTGCATGGTAAAATATGTCGTGGTATTACTAAATTTCCGATATTATCAAATGTGGAAAATCAAAGATGCATAGATATAAATAGCAATGAAGTAATACGTAAGTTTTTCGCATTTTCATTACCATTATTTTTTACAAGACAATAATTGTAAAATTGCTATTACTTTATTTTATTATTATCATCTTTATTACACTATGAAGAATATTTAATGACACTTTAGCTACACGTATAGCTCAATCACACGCAGCATCGGTAATTAGGGAAACTTTGAATCGTGATGACACTCTACCTTTAATGGAATCAACAAATACTGAAATGATCACGGAAACTTTTGAAATAACCAGTAAATTTTTAAGACCATCGAGCATCGAAGATAGGACACCGTTATCCTTCGATCAAATACCTGGCCCCACGATAATGAAGCTATGGGAGAAATATTGGAAATACGTGCCGCTGTTCGGTACGCAACTGTTTTCCAGTCTGCTAATCAACAGATTCAGCCAGGGTATGATTTGAAAGTTCGAGGGTTGGGGGTTGAAAGGCTCAATTTTATTTTCACGAGACACCATGTAATTTTGATCGTAGTACAATTAATCTTTCCTAGCGAAATTTAGTATAAGTTTAATCCCAATAAGTTTGTTGTATTTTTATCGTATTATTGTGAATTAATTTTTAGGACGATTAAGTTGGAATCGTAACTTTACGCCGATTACATATTTTTTTAATACATATGGTTGTATCGTAAGACTCAACGGTCCATTATCCGGTGATATCGTCATGATTCATAGGTAAACAGCTAGATTTGCATAGATTAATTATTATTTAACATAACTCAAATTTGAGGATTCATTCAGGCCGGAACATATAGAAGAAGTTTTTAAACAAGAAGGTGATGTACCTATCCGTAGTGGTATCGATATTCTTGAACATTATCGTCTTCATTATCGGAAATATCGTCATGCTGGTGCTTTTTCAATGTTAGCATTATACAAATATTCGTACAGTATAAAATATGTATATAATATTAACAAAAGAGACGAATTAACAGCTATTTATCATAGGCAAAGTTCAGAGTGGTTAGAATTGAAAGAAAAAGTACACAAACCGTTCAACATGATTGACTCTAAATTTGTTCAAAAACTTGAAACAGTTTCCGAAGATTTTCTAAATCGAATTCGACAAATACGCAATAGACAGGATGAAGTACGTAATTATGATGTTTTTCCAACAAGTTTTAAATTAAATTCCTAATATAAATATTTAATCGATCAGGTTCCTCATAATTTCAACGAAGATATAACACGCTGGGGTTCAGAATGTTTCTTTACTCTTATATTCGATAAGAAACTTGGATTTATTGATTCAACAGGGCAAAATCCTACTTCTGAGCCAGCAATATTCATTGACGCGCTTACGACCGCTCATAAATATTTAAGTCGTTGTGAAACTGGTTTTCAAGTATGGAGATTTTTTGATACTCCTTTTTCTAAAAGACTTTTTACAGCGTGCGACGTTATCGATGGGTGAGTCAGCGATTAAATTTTTTTATATTGTCTGCGATCGTTAATTATAATTACAATTTATTATAGTTTATTAAATAAATACATTCGTCAAGCACAAAATACGTTTCGTTCACGATCCTCTGAGGATACTCCACCAATTTTAGAAAAATTATTATCATCTCAACGTCTTCATCCAGATGATGTTTCCACTTTATTAATGGACATGGCAATTTTAGGAGTTCAAGCGGTAAAAAATCAAATCAATCGATCAAAAAAAAATCTTGACCAATGATCATTAATAAATTATTCTTAAATTAAATATTTTAGATGACTAATTGCGAAGCGTTTCTTTTATATTTCTTGGCAAAAAGTCCTCGAGTTCAGAAAAAATTATATGAAGAAATAGTTTCATTAATTCCTAATCCGAAATCTCCAATAACTGAAGATCATTTGAAAGATATGACGTATTTAAAAGCTTGTTTGAGAGAAAGTCTAAGGTATGATAATATATTTTATATATATATTACTATTGGCTAATCAACGTCATTTTACGACGAGGTATACATTTTTATTTAAGATTGCGACCTGCTTTTCCATACATTACCAGATTATTACCAAATACGATATGTCTTCATGGATACACAGTACCAAAAGGGGTAAACTAATATACTATATTTTTTTTATTTTAATCACATTTTTGACTAAACAATACGTAAAATATTTTATAGACTTTTGTAATAATGGCCAGTCAAATAATGTCACAACGAGAAGAAAATTTTGAAGATCCAGACAAATTTCGACCGGAAAGATGGTTGACTAATGAAATGGATAATGATTTTCAAGAATATAGTTATTTACCCTTCGGACATGGTGCACGATCTTGCTTAGGAAAACACATGGCGGAAATACAAATGTCCTTGCTTACGGCTAAGGTAAATTTTTCATTTATATTAAATCTTTTATTTTTTTTATCACTTGAAATAAATTTTTTTAGTTGATCCGTGAGTTTAAGATAGAATATAATTATGCTGATATTGGAACCAATTTTTATATGATGAATGTACCAGACAAACCTCTTCGTTTTCGATTCATCGATAGAAATTAAAATGATTATTATTATATTATACGTAATTAAATATGACGAAATGATTTTGTCTGAAGAAGTTGTCCTTACGAGTTAAGGAATGTGAATGATACAGGAACTAACAGTAAGTAGGTATTATATTTAATTACATCGAGTGTTGTATTTATATAGAAACTACGACTTTCTATTAATTATAAGTGTGTTCAGTAATTATTATTACTATTATTTTATTTTAATAAAAGTATGTTATATGTATATATATATATATATAAACTTTTATTTTTTTAATTTAAAATTTATTTGAACAATTAATAGTTTTATAGATATTCCAGAATATTTACAATGAATAATTCGAAAAATTATTCAATTGTTCGATAATAATAATGCAATCTAGTAAAGTCCTAATGTACTGAAAAATTGTATGACATATTATTTATTATTAATTGAAATAATTATATGAAAAATTTATTTATTTATAAATAATATAATTAATTTTAACTATAGTAAAAAAATGTTTATATTACTGACCTCGTAAGCAAAGTAATGGCCAAAATTAAATAGACCCATCCCAGAAAGTTTTAGTGAATTTTGTCCAATTTGTAAAATGAATTGCAAAATCTATATAAAGTGCAAAATTTGATTACACAGTTGTTACATAATTTGATTTGATAAGGTATCTCACCTCTTCTTGTCTTTCTGGATCGTAAGTGAAATCTCTTAAAATATGAAGCGCGTGTTCCGTACGTTTTGCCTGAATTAATTAATATAAAATAATTATCACAAGTTTATAGTTACTTATATATATTATGAAAAGTATTAATTACTTTTAAAAACGATTAAAATATATTTATTTATCATTGTTAATACCTCTTTACAACATTTTTCGATGGTATTATTTAGAAATATCACTTTACTCGTTAATACAATTAGTAAAAAAAATGCTGGCATAATATTCAATATGTACGACAATTTAAATGAAAAATGTATATCTATCAACAACAAATATCCAAGTATAAGTATAAATTGAGATATCATTCCAATGGTTAGTTGTACTTGAAACATTTTGTGAAATTCATAACATGTTTTTGACAATTCTAGATGTACGTGCCTTTAAAAATTTTATAATAAATAAAGTTAGGATATATTTTTTAAATTTACAAATGAATAATAATTATTGCATATTTACATTATTGTTAATAGACTATGTTTATGATGAAAAGTATCAATGAGATATCGGTAATTCGATCTTTTAAAATTTACGCTCGCCCGCGTTACTTTTAATTCATAATTATTATTCGTAGATAAATGTAAAATATATTTGTTGATTTCTTCAAAAATTGTCGCCGCATACCTAAATATATAAAGTTATATTTATAAATAAATTCACTTTGTTTTTCTCAACAAGTTTTTATGATGATTAGTAATTAAAATTTTATTTCACATACAAATTCTTACCAAATAAAAATTTCATATTTTAAATCTGCCAGATTATTAACACACAAAGGATAATTTATTATAAATATCTTAAAATATATCATGATTTCATTTAAGTTTTCCTTATACCATGCTAATTGGATTATATTTATAAGAGTAGAAATTACTATCCATATAATAATATTACGTTTTATTCTTTTACGTAAATTTTCGTAATTATTTGGAATGTAAAGTTTTTCCAATGTATCGTTTATCATAACAATTCTGTCGAAACATCTTTTCCATGTCTGTTACGCAACAAAAATAATAAATTAATTATATGCAATTAATTGATAAGATTTTTATTATAATCGTAATTTATAAAAAATATATATTAATTATGATAAAATGTTTAAATTAGATAATGCTACTTAAGAAATAACATACTTTCTTATAATACAGGAAACAGATTACCATCGTAATTGTTGTAAATAATTGAGAATTGATTACTATAAAGCCTGCAGGTTCTTTACCAATAATCCGGTGATATAACAAATAAATGGAAATACTGAAGACAACAATCCAGGAAATAATTTTATACAAATAAGTAAAAAATACGTTTAGTTGTCCTAAATTTTGATGTTCAAAATTTCCAAGTCCAGACAATTTGAAAATTAATTCTAATAGAAAAAAAGCGTTAGCTAAATTTTCCGACATAGTTGTCTTTATATGATACTACACTCACTGTGCTCTATTGAAATATTCCACACCTTATATCCCAAACGTAATACCTATAATATTCTACATGTATGCTTTTTCTAACAAATCGATCTATTAAGAAGTATTAATGTTTAATGAGATCATCCATTTACGTTTCACTATGTTTATTACATTTAGACGCTCGCCATTATAAAGATTCAATTCAAATTAATTAAAAGAAAATAGTAATGTAATACTGAAAATAACCATCTTACATATATATATGTAGTAAATAACTTTCACTAATCTTACTTCAACAAAATTATATTGTCTTACTAGTGTATAGTAGTTAACTTCATAAGTAGGAAGTTTTTAAAGTAAATTATACAATAATACTAATTTTTTTAAATAATTACAATGTAAGATTTTTCTTCAATTATATCATACTATATACAAATACACAATTTCTTCTTCTTATATAGCAGTAATTATTATATCACGTCATATACACTAATAATCTATTCTTATATACTTTAGAAATTAATTAAATAATATATTATGTAGTAAAAAATGTATAATGATTCAATGAAGAGTGTATTGTATATATCACTAGCAATAAATTTACAAATCCTTTTTCTTTTCCCTCCTTTTTTTTAATAATATATTACATCAAATTCATAGTTAATTAAATTGAATTAGAAAAACTCAAAGTATCAAGGTTGTTTTGCGGTAGCATATTAAGTTGACTTAATAAGTTCTCTCTTTCTCGCAAACACATCCAAGCCTTATCTTGTTCTTTTTTTGTCAATGGTACTTTTCTTTGTTTAGAAAGGATTAACTTTTTATAATTTTCTATAACTTCATTATCCGCTGTAGCAATTTTTCTTTTAAGTGCTTGTCTTTTACTTTCTTCCTGTGCAAGATTTAACAGTCTTTTCAATTGGGTAACATTATGATTAGATAAAGCAGACAGTTCTTGTTGACATCTTTTAATTTCTGTAAGTATTTCATCATCATCTTGATTTTTTTTCTGCCCATCCGAGTCTAGTATGCCTTGTTCTATTAATTCCTTATGCATTCTAATTTCCAAATTCATTGAATTTTGTATCGTTAAATCTCTAAGAACTGGAGGATCATTATTTCTAAATAATTTATTATCCATATTATTATTTGCAACATATACATTTTCTTCTAGTAAGGCAGAAACTAGCCTCTGAGTTAAAGGTCCAGCAATGCCATTCATTTTCTTATCCCCTTTAGGTACTAAAAGAGACACATCCTGACGATTCTTTTTCTTTTCTCTGTTTGGATTGGCTGCATCTTCTTCTTGCAACAAATCATTATGTGCCCAGATTACGCTATAGTGACGACCTAATGGTGGTATTTTTTTATATTCGCTTAGATCACTATGCATTGTAATTAACTCTTCCAATAACTTAATATCATCTGGCATAATGTCCGTACAATAAGGATCTACAGAAGCCCAAAATTTATTAGGCGTATCGTTCTTTGGTAATAATAATTTTGGGACGTCGGATTTAGATCCTTCTATTTTTCCTATATCATGTAGATTTGTAATTGCTTGGTTCCCTAAATTCCCTGATGTTTTTTGTTTTAAAAGTTTAGTAGACACAGATGTTTGCGTTTTGGTGCTTATTTCTTTAGGCTTAAATTTTTCTTCTCTAACTTTTCTATCGAGAAGTGACAAACCTTTTCCACTCTTCGATCTTTTATCTCTACGCTCTTCTGCTGAAGATAAACTTGTTATTTCATCTTGAAGCATTCGATGTCTTACTACTACCGATGAAAGAAGGCTTTCCAGTTCTAATTGCAAAGCATCCAAGTCTTCCATACCTACACTATCTTCTGTTGTACGCTGTAAGATACTAGCATATCTTGGAAGTAGTCGACTGTTATCAGCTATTTTTAAAATAGGTATTGACATTATAGATTCTGTTCCACTAGGACTCATGTCAGCATTAGGTACTGATGTTTCTGCAGTTTTGCCACATTCACGTACTTTGCCAACAGCTTTCTTAGAACTTTGTTTACCTTTCCCTGACATACTCTTTAATGTAATATAATCTAGGTATCAGTGGCAATGATTAAATGTTTATATCACAGTGAATAATATTTCCTGTTCGTCTCTCTACAAAATATTCTATTATGTAGGAAATTATTTCTATATTTTTACATTTAAAATAGATTTACATAAATAACAGCATATTTTTTTGTTTATGTACAATTATTAACAAGAAAACTTGATAACTCGACAACTAAAACGATCAGCATGCACAAAGTACAGGTTAGTATCGTTTGAGGACGCACTTCAGGACACACTTCATGCACCTTTAATAATTTAAAACGATTCTTATTCTATAGGGATTTTTGTTATTGTACATTGGATATTTTTCGATGGTAATGTAAAAGCGGAAAAAATACTATTATTTTCAAATAATTGGTATAAAAATAAAATGATTATTATTATATATATATATATAAAAAGAGAAGTATATTATTATAAAATATAATAAATATATATTTTTTGTATATTTCAGTTGGAAACATTTTTAATATTGAAATGTATTCATTTATTATATTATCGATATCGACGATTTCGACCTTATCGATGGGTATTGAGAAGAGTTTGAAAATGTGGCGCGAAGTGGCGTATCATTCGAAGTTATCTTTCGTCAGTTAAAAGGATCATCGTAAGAGAATGTAAATTCATGGTTCAGCTTACTGCGACTTTTAAGATACTTAAAAATCGTCATCCAAGTTGACAAAGCTGGTGGCTCTTTGTGGAAAGCGAAGAAAGTTACGGAAAAATTGTAATGATTGAAAGCAAGCTTGTGAAACAATCAAGTGTTTGTAGAAATGAATTGCAATGGAGAATCGTCTTTGGATGGTAAACGTAGGGTCATTTCTTACATGGATAGCAAACCTATCATCACCTGTAAGTTCATTTCTATAAATGTTTACACTTAACCTCTTTACAATGACGATCATCAATGATTATAGTTATCAACGCCCCCTTCCTTATATGCACTCGATTTCTTCATACTTTAATACTTTTTATAACGAATTGAATTATTTATCATATTCCAATATTAATTTCTATAAAGAATTATTTTAATTCTTTTTGTTCATCTAAAATAAAAAAACATATGCTGATTAATTTAGAGATTATGAATTTTTTAATGATAGCCTTTGACAAGGGATGTCAAAATTAAATTGTCTTTAATATCCAATGTTTCTAATTATAATTTTTATTTTATGCGATACTTGCGCATGAATTATTATTAAGTATTTTTAATTATTATAGATGCCGGAGATGAAGAATTATTTTCTACTTTGGAAAATGGTTTGCTTCAAGCTATTCCTGAGAGCACAGTTGAGTGGCGTAGATCATTTGGTAGACCGATTAAACAGGTTAAACTTGGAGCAACTTTTTTATCATTTTCCAAAGATATCTTGCCTAATGAAAAAGACTGGCATCTCGTGAATCAGCCAGTATTACACATTTATTGGAGCGAATGTACTGTAAGTAAAATTAAAGTATTTACATATGTATGCATTATTTCTTTTTACTTTATAACATTTGTTTATGTAATACATATTTGGAAAACATAACTTTTAGGATATTGACGTTTATAAAACAAGTGTAAGAGATGACATAGATGCTTGGTTGAAGATATTATCTTCTTATCATATTCAAGACTGGATGATTGTAATAGTAGAAACATATGATCCAAAAAAAAGTACCAAATTATTACCTAGAACTACTGTTTTAGATAAGATTAGAAATGACTTTGCTTCTAAAACCGGTGATAGGTAATTTAAATTATATTAAATTAAATGCAAATAAAAAATATATATATATAACATGATAATTATGCTTATTTTGTACTATTTTATGTAGGTGTTTTGCTGTAATAAATCCTATTAAATATAAATCTCGTTCAACGGAAACTTGGAGAGGATTAATTGGACGTATACGTCATTTGATGCTAACTGCATACGATAAAACTCTTTCTCGATTTGAAGATGTTATAAGAGAACAAAGGGAAAGCCGGAATCTTCCTGGCTGGAATTTTTGCCATTATTTCCTTTTACAGGTAATATTTAACGCTCTAATAAATTTCTATTAAAAATGAGAAACATGATCGTTATATAAAACGAATTTATTTGATATTAATATTTCAGGAAGAACTTGCATTTGTGTTACAAATGTTGGGTTTATACGACGAAGCATTGGTACAATACGATGAATTGGATGCTCTCTTTACACAATTTGTATTAAATTCTAATGTAGGAGGTACAGTTGAAATGTCCCTCTAAGTTATAGAATGTAATTTATTTATCTTCATATTTAAAAGCTTTTAATTTATTGTTGTTTCTTTTACTAACTTTTTTATTGCCTACCCGCTAATCATTAAAATTATTATTAATAATTAAATTTCATTAATATCGATTATTACTTATTTCGATTAATTTTTATTTTGATTTCTTACAGATACACCAGCTTGGCTGAATTTATTCCAAACGCCTCTTAATAATTGGGCTGGTGTAAATTTAAGCAATGGTGTTAATCATCATTTAAGATTTCTATTAGCTGAATGTAAATCATCATTGCTGGACTTTAGAAGTTATTTATTTAGCAGACAATGCGCTATGCTTTTATTCCTTAAAAAGCCATGGGAGGTTTGTGCAATGAAATTTTATTAACATTGGTTTTTTCTTTTAAATCTGATGAAATACTTAAATAATTTTTCTCGCAGGTTGCACAGCGATGTTTATCCTTTATTCACAATACACTAAGTGAATTACAAATTCTAGAAGTTCAACGACCAGAAGGATCCGTCGAGTGTTGGGCTTTTTTGTGTGCGTTAGAAGTATTGCAAGCATGTCAAGAATCAGCTTTTGGTCTAGATAACAATCAACAGTCAGATCTTTGTTCTTTACATACTGCAAGTCTGTGGGCCCTGGCGCGTGATAAGGTAAATTTAACTAACTTAAAATATTTTATTTAATTTTTTTAGTCCTTATATCGTATAATTATATTTTTTGTTCAGTTAGGAGCATTAGGAAAACTATGTGGTCTCATGCCAGGCAGTGAACCGACTAGCGAACAACTCCACACAGTTGTTTATCTTATAGCAGGTATGGGAGATTCTGAACCACAAGAAGAAAGAAAATTAACTCCAATCGATAAACTGAAGGAAGCATTGTCGTCTAAAGAAGTTTTTAAAAAACAATACTTGGAACATGCAGAATTAGCTATGGGTACTTATAAACACGTTGGTCGAATAAGATCAGCTAGATCGATAGGCAAAGAATTAGCCAGATTCTATGGTGAATTAGGAGAAAATCAGAAAGCTGTAGCATTTTTATCTGATGCTTTGAAAACTTATACAGATGAAGGATGGCATCACTTAGCAGCACAAACACAATTAGAATTAGCACAATGTTATAAAAGAATGGACGATGTAGATAAATATATAGAAGTTTGTGCTGCGATATCTTGTACTAATATATTACATATTACTGTACGTAATTCATATTTTGAAGAAATGTTAGGATATATGAAGATGTTAACTTCTCCACAGCCATTACTCACTGAACTTGGACACTCTTTTATAATACTCAGTATGGAAGTTAACGTAATGGATAAAGTGGTGCAAGATTGTGTAGTTAATATTGTAATTAGTGTACAAAGTTTGTTTCCTAGAGAAATCAAATGTACAGGTGCATATATCTCTGTTGAAGAAGTTCAAAAACCTTTGGCTCCTAATAAAAAAAAAGGTTCCAAAGTGGCAGCAGAGCCACCAATACAATTGTAAGTATTTACTTATTAATGATTACATATTATAATTTATATGAGATATGTAACATTTTTTAATGTTATAATTAGGTTGTCAAGTTGTACTATAGAAGACATGAAGCCATTTGATGCAAGCTTAGCTTTATTACAAGTATATTCTTACTTGAACTGTAAAGAAGACAAAAGTATAGGTTCCGCTAGTGTTATGCACAAAAATCTAAAACCTGTGGTACGACGTTCAGATAGTGCTAAACACAGAAAAGCTCCTATAAATACGAAAGGTGACTTTAGCAAATCGTTATCGTGCTCTGAATTTATTATGAAACCGGGTGTAAATATGTTTACATTGACCAGGCGAGTTGATTGTCCTGGATTTTACGAAGTTGGTCAATTGTCACTTATTATAGAAGAAAAGTTAGAATTTCTATCCCCAATTTTAAATCCACGATTATGCTACGAGGTAGCAAAAACTCAACCATTAATTTCTTTAAAGTGTGGAAGAGATTTATTGGCCGGTATTATTCAAGATATAGAATTAGTTATATCAACTGGAAGTATGAGGATAACGAAAGAAATGAAATTAAAATTACGCGCATCTAGAGGATTAATGATACAATTAAATGAAGTAGAAGCAGTAATGGTTAAAGAATTAGAAACGCCACTGCCATCGTGTGAACCATTTCAAACAATAAAATTGGGATTAAAAGTTTTAGCTGAGTTACCACCTAAAAAAGATCCTTCTTCTATGGAACACAAAGTAATTTTTTTTCTCGTATCAATTATTAGAATCAATGGACTTAAACTTTCCTAATATGAAATATGCAAGTGGTATTATTTTTTCAGCTTAGCGTGCAATGTCCATGGGGTACGGAAGAAAGTATCCTTTTACATTTTGGTCCACCATTAATGACAAATATGAAATTGCACACTGCTAAGCAGAGAAAATTTGTTCAAATCATTGTAACAGGGTTGACAAGTCGACTTTTGCAATTATCTGATCCATATTTGGCATCGAATACGTCAATGGATTTAAATTTTAAAAGTTTGAATCCAACTGCTGGTCAACGATTAATGGTAGGTAGCGGAATGAATGTATCATTCATGTGGGAAGTTGAAGTTGGCAAAGATGAGAAAGCTATGGTACCCATTAAGACTGATTTTCGTGTAAAATACGTACCAATTAATGACACTGAGGAAACGAGTAATTTAAATGATGATCCTTTACATATAAATAATTTGAAAAAGCTAGAAAAAGCTTCTAGTGTATATAGATGTAATTTTGATGTCACGGATTACGTGGTAAGTATAAAAATAAAAAATAATAATATATCATAAAACTTTGCTATTAAGTTTTTAAAAAAGTATAAATTTTCATTTATACATATATAATATTTTTCAGACATTATTCACAGTTTCTTCGAAGGTTGAAGCGAGTGGAGGTGGAGGAGAATTTTGCCGTGCTGGTAGTATGTGTCATCTTTATCTAACAGTGACGCGTATGTTGTATACTCCTAATCCTAATCCTCCACCTCAACTAATGTATGAGGTATTAGCAGATCAAACAATGTGGGCTGTTTGTGGCCGAACAGCAGGAATCATTTCATTAGAAGTAGTAGAAAAACAAAGTGTTACGTTAGATGTTATGCCTCTAACCAGTGGTTATTTACCTTTACCTGTTGTTAGATTGTCTCGATATATCCCTGCGGTAGAAAGCAAATCAGGCAAGTACACTAACAAACTGTATTAATATTCTACATAGAAAAATATCATCCTAATATTGTCATTATGTGTGAACAAGACTTATATAATATTTTCTTATCATATCTACAATATTAATTTAATTTTTTTTCTTCTTTTAAGATGTCACCCGTAAGGGTGATGTAACTTCTGGTCCAAGACTGGAGCCATTCAGTCCAGGACAAGTATACAATGCTAGTAAAGCACAACAAGTACATGTTTTACCTGCAGCACCTTCAGAATCTAATTAAGTTTCTAATCTATTCTTAAAGCCATACTACAACACTTGGTTTTTAAAGAATAAATTCTCACTAGGGTGATCAGCACAGTAATTTGAAAGTTCATTTGAAAGACTATTTACTAGTCTTTATTATCTTACAATTAATATGCAAATTTGTTCTTGATATAAAGAATCAATACTTTCACTTGACTGAAACTTGATTATAGCTAAATTAATAATAGCCACACACACACACTCTTTTTCTCTTTACATATATAGGTTGTACCATAATGATCGATCTTCATTCAGTATTTTTTTTTTGCTTTAACTGTAATGTTTTACTTGAAAACGATGTATGAATTAGACAATAGACAACCACAAACGTAAAAAGGAAAAGATTTTAATTTAAATCTTTATAATGAAATAGAATTTAATATCAGATTGATAGACTTACGAACAACAAAATTGAATACCCTTATATTATAAGATATATTTAATGTCTTATAAATGTAATCTTCTTATTTTTCATTTATATACGTTTAATGCTAATTTTCTTGTTCTTTGTAATCAATTTCAAACGACTTATTATATTATTTTATCCAACTAAATTTATTTCTGTCTTGTTTTTGAAAATATTTGCTTTCAATGAGTATTATTTTGTTGAGCGCTATGTATTATAATATGATGCCATAATTATTACATAGCATAAGAATGTAAAGAATTTATATAACGCATCGGGAAGAGAACAGTCGATATGAAATTTGTTTTTATCCAAAAATAGTGAAACAACTTTGTAAAATAAAAATCTAAAAGGCAGCCGATAATTTGATCCGGTGTTAATATTTATTAATAAAAAAAAAGAAGTTTAATTTATGCGTATTTTAAATTGTGTAGTATTTTCATATTTAAAATTTTGATCCTACCATTACTATAGAAGAAATGAACTTAATATCGATTGTTCGCTTTGATGTTAATACAGGAAAATATTAGAATGTAATTTTGAATGAAATATCTATCATTTAGATATATGGTACCTGTGCTCTAAAATATATAAAACTGTTTTATAATTTTTTATTAAATAATGTATATTATCTGCATTAATCACGATAGCTACTTATTCTTAATCCGATAAGTGCTTCTTCGCAATTTGCTCTAAATATTGATCTAACAAGAAAGAAAGAAAGAAAAAAAGAGAAAACAACTCATTAAATCTATATGTACACGTGACATCGAATATTTTCGAGGATCGATAAAAACAGCGTGTATAGGTATACATATATATGTGTGTGTGTGTGACAAAAAAATGATATGAAAAATGAACATTGAAGAAGATAGAAAAAAGTATCTGTATATTATTACTTTCGTGCCAATGTAGGAATTCTTCACTTTAATTAAATTAATTACTTATAGATTTTGTATCAGAGATTGTTTAATTATATTTTCTTTTTATTTTTGTTTTTCTTTTCTGTTTGTTTTTATTTTGCAAACGTTTAAAACTTTGTGATATTTATAAAGATCTTTTTTATATACTAGCAATTCAATTTTCTTAGAATGATATGATGGAATATTGAAATATAATGAATTATATTATATTAACTGTATATCTATAAACAATTAATTATATCTTACTTTATACCGAGAATTATAAATTATGTGGAAGAAAAAAAATGAAAAAAAAGTAATAGAGCAGTAGTGCCTATTAGAGAATTTTATAAAAAAAGATGTCTTACTGGTAATGCTAAAATACATTAATTTTCCTAAATCATCTAGTTATTGGCCAGTGATAAAAATAAATAGTATAATTACATCAACATATGTATATATATTTAGAACGTTCTAATTTTGACATAACAAACTGTTTACTCAATCAGATATGGCCTTAATATATTTAATTCATGCAAATGAATCGTTTCTAGAATACCCCTGCATTTTTTCGACTGATATTAATTTTCATAGCAATTTAAAATCAGATTGTTTATTGAGAATTAACAATGTTGTAATAACTGTATTAAAACATGTACATTTCTGCAAATGCAACTCGAACTATATATATATAAATATAAATATTATAATAGAGAAATAGATAAAATATATTAATGTAAATTAAGATATAAATTTTGTATTAGTTTCAATTAAACGAACAGTTTTTGTAATGACAGAATAATACTATATTTAAGAACTTAGATGTTTCATCAGAATTCAGTATCTTGGTATCTTTCACTGCATTCACAGTTACTATAAATATATAAGAAGAAAATAGAACGGATTTACATTAACAAGTAATTTCATCGAAAATTTATGTCTCGGTATATAATATCATAAAAAATTATGTTCTCTCTCTCTCAATTAAAATACATATATTTACGTTGCCATGTTATTCTGCATATATCTATATAGATTAGTTTTCATTGAATATCTTTTTTATTCAAAATGTAAATAAGATAAATGTTATAATATTCTGTATACGTGATAATTATATATTTTATACGTTATCAGAGCTATAAAAATTATTTAGTATTTATATTAATATAAAATATATATATATATATATACATATATATATATATATATATATAAAATGTGGGAAGATATTTTTATTTGGTATTATAGATCATAATAATTAAATCATCTTTTTTATTGCCTAGTATATATATAATCGATAATAATCGTTTATTACTTAAGAATGTTTAATAATTTTTTTCTTTTTTTTTGTGTATTAAAGTAAAAATAAACATACACAAACAAATTAGTAATGCTTCAAAATACTGAAAAGGATACTGTTATCATATCAAAAAGAAATACTGCAATTATATTATTTTAATATTACATCATAAAGAATTGTTATAAATCAACGTCTCTTTTAAAAAAACAAAAAAGAAAGAAATAATACATGTATACTTGGTACATAGATGCATTAAATGTAAATTGACAAAATGTGAAAGCACAACGTTTCTTTTATAAATTATATATATTCACAAAATAATATACAAAATTATTTTATTTCTTGATTATTGAATAACCCTAAATTTCTACGATTTCTTTTTATTGTTAGTATACTTTTCTGATATATATGTGTGAATATAATTATGTATAAAGCCAAAATACCAAATAAAATCCATAAATCTGTTTTTGTATTATTTGTGGAGCTATCGCATGGGCTTATATTGTAAATGTGAAAAGTTTTGCATATTATATTATTATTATAACAAATATGGTTAGATACTAAAAATGAATGTTTCCAATCTATTCTAATGATCTAATTATACATATTGTTTTGATAATATCTATGTTTAATCATACATCATTTTAGTTTTCATTCTATATTTTCTTATCGAATTGTTTTCATTTAATGTATGCACTTATATTTGGCACAGTTTTCTAGCAAAGTTGTATTATATCTTTTTATCAAAAATATTGTAAGATAAAGTAAGTTTATTTTTTTACCTATAGTACCACAAGTACTATATCTATAGTATATACTACGCTATATATCTAATGTAAATAAAAAATATTTGTATGAAAAAATGATGTATATTACATTGCGAACATGGTCACCAAACAGTACAATATGTACTTTAATTGATGTATGGAATGAAATATTTCTTCCTATTACCATAATAATGAATTAATTATTGTAAATCTTTATCTTACTTAATTTGAAATGGTATTAGTAAGTTGGCATCGGTGCTTGAGTTAAAAGTAAACCAAATCTTCTTTTCAATATTATTCGCTCTTTTGAGAATTTGTCTTCTGGAGAAAATCTTGCTGGAATTTTAAAATAATATGTAAATACTAATTATTATATAAATCTACAGAAAAATATTGTTTTAAATATTACCAGGATGTGCAGACATGGTTGGTTTTCCATTAGGATCAATTTTCTGTAGGATAAATGTAGAAGAATGAATTAATTATTATTACATTATAAATCAATTAATATAAGAAATTATTATCAAATATTTGTTTTTACCTTTAGCGTGTATACACGCTTTCCTTCTTCATTCAAATAATACATTAAATACATTTTTTTATAGGTTAATGAACTTTTCTCACAAATATAAAATCTAATATAACAAATATAAAATCTAACCTCAACTTGAACTCTAGCAACGTGCTTTACAAATGATCGTACAGCATGGCTGATCGTACAGCATGGCTGATCGTACAAGGAGAAATTCGCGCATGCGCACAATTACATTTTATTAAATTCGATAGAAACAAAAAAAAAGAAAACGATATAAATTACAAAATAATACATTTTTAATATTTTATGAATGAGACACTAATATTAAACACTTAAAAAAAAAAGTAAACATAAGAAAATAATAATATTAAATATTTTCTTTATACTTAATCGATATTTTTTTTTATAATAATTCAATTTGCCAAAAATGCTTGCGATTAATTAAACAACAAAAACATTTGTTTTTTTTAACGTAAAATTTAAAATTGCATTTTCGATGTGTATTTAACCTAATGTTTTTTATATCTAAAATATTTAAATATCATTATTCGATAAGATATAAAATATTCATATTGCTGTGACGCAATAAAATGACGTGTTCTATATATACCTTTACCATATAGATATAAACCATTGTAGGCTTAAATGGGGCCTATGCTTACCTGTATATGGTTAGCTTTCGCTCCCTCACATTTCTGCATCCCTGGTTATCCGTGATAAATGGGGCCTTAGATTTACACACTAGGACCTTACGACAGATGTCTTGGTATTTATTAATTTTATATAATACAAATTTCGAGATTTTATTTTTCAATATGAAATTAACTAAATTATCATAATGATAAATATATAAATATATACTATACGTTTACCTATGTTCAGTTGTATCGATTGAAATCATATTTGTAAATCGATTGTTATATTATTTAAATATACGTTATTATTTTCATAAATAATACTTTATTATTTCATCAAATTTTATATTATGTTAATAATTGTATAACGCATTTCGATAGGTTTACAAATTCCCGCTGCTGCGACGCGCTGATCCCACCAATCAAGTGTTGGAAAAGGCCCAATGCTATTGGTTCAAAAATGAGAAGACAAATGTTCTCGACCAATCATATTTTAGTAATACGCGAATAAAGTAAAGTAATTATTGCGTACGTGGAGAAGCGAGATGGATATTAAGAAGTAGAGTGGGGGAAGTTGGGCCTTACTCATAGCTGCAGTTGCCAGTACGCTCTCGTGGCGTGTGTGTTATTAATAGTGTAAACGATATCATTACAACGTTTATTCGATTGTTTTATTATTCTTTTTCTTATTCCCTACAGCATAACAAGGACATACAGCTTTATTTTTCAACGATTTTCAAAACAATTTATTTAAATTTTCGGAGTTCCCGTTTGTTTATTTATCGAAGATAGATTGTTGTTCTGTTTATCGAAAGTAAGAATCGAGATGCGTGGAAGCGTCGCGTTTGACGAATTTCGGCCACGACGTTGGCCCTGAGAGAAAGCAAAGCAAAGTAAAGTAAAGGGTAAGAGGAAGGGAAGAGAAGAGAAAAGGAGAAGGGGAAGAAGTGGAAGAAGAAAAAGAGGAAGAAGGGAGGAAGGTGAAGGGAGAGTAGTAGTAGTAGCGTTCCGGAGAAGAAAGGACGACGATAGTGACAAAGCAAGAAAGAAGAAGATAGAAAGAGAGAGAAAAGAAAGTTGCGTTCCTCTGTGTGTGTTTGTGTGCGCACGTGTGCGGTGTGTCGCGCGTGTATGGTGCACGCGTGCGCAAGTTCTGTGAAATACAAGAGTACAGATCGGATGCAGTGGTACCGCACGCGTATAATACGTAGACGGACGTGTGCATCGTCGACCGTGTCCCCGCGTGTACTTGACAGTGCGGAATCAACAAGTGTCGCCGTTTAAATATCAAATCCCCCGCCAACTTCTACCTTTCAATTTCTTTTCGTTGTTAAGGATAAGACGATTTACGGAAAACCACCAACTGTTTCTTCTTCTTCTTCTTCTTTTTAGAATTGCTGTATTTACTATTTAAATAACACGGGTATAGAAAAAGTAGTTGATTTTCATCACGGAAACGTTGTGATCGACGCTGACACCGGATAGGTCCGTTACACGTCGTCGATCCTACCAAGTGGCCGTGGATGGCCACTTTCGTCGGCATCTCAAGATGGAAGTCGTCTATATAGGTAAGTATTACGACGTTGCTCATGTCACACATACTATCTAATTTATTATTTCATTTTTGTTGTTGCTATTAATTGGAAATTGTGTATCATTATTGTGGTTGAGTGTTTTTATAAACGATGATTTTGTATTTATTTCGTTTGGAAAGGCGGAATGCGGAATGCGGAATTGTGTTTTCATTTCTTTTTTATTTAAAATCGTATAAAAAGGCAACTATTTTTTATAATGTTTTTCTATTTATTTGAGATCACTTTCATTTGATTTATTATTTTATTTCTTTCGTACGAAAATCGTATATCATAATTCTAATTATAAGATTTTATAAATGCATCTTTACTCGGGACGTTCATGTATTTATATGAGATTATTTTCATATCGTTTGAAAATGCGGAATGTGGAATATATGTCATATATGTTTTTATTTATTTCATTCGTTCTTAATTTATTATTTTTCAAATAAATAGGTTAAGTTTCTCAGCAATGTTTACTAATATTATACATTATCACCAACTCGTGTTCATTTTCATATTCTGTTTCGATAACGGTATAATCTAATTGTAAGTTAGCGTCGAGGTTTTGCGTAATCTTGGTTCGTACTTTTTTTATATTTACCGCCATTTCTTCTTTTCTTTTTTTAATTCAAACGCGCCAAATTTTTCGCGCCAATTTTCGTTATTTTTTTAAAAGAATTTTTTGTTCAAAATGGTAGTTCTGGTGTTTGTTACGTTACAAGTTTGTAGTTCTTTTTGTTCTAAATTAAAGGAAGTTTCAATTTAAACGACAGTATATATTTTATCTTATCTATAAACCTTTTGTTCGCGTGACACGTGAAATGCATATGTCAAGGAGAACGGTCAATGTACGAGCCTTACACTGATGATAATTCATGTTATAACGAACGTGCTTTGAAAAATGTAACAATTATTATTAGATTCTTTTTCTCGTGTTACTATTATTTTTATATGTTAATTTAAGTTATTGTATTTTAGATATTTATGATTTAGTTTTTATAATTACGATCGTTTATTATTTACTTTTATTATCATTTTTATGATAATTGTGGTAGGTTCGAAGGCTGGAAAAAGGTTAATTTCAAGTTCGTCCATTGTAATATTCTAATTTCTTTGATAAATTTTTTATAATAATGATAGACAGAGAAACGTAATAGAGTATGATTTAATAATATTTCAGGATCGAAAGGTAATACTTAATCATCGAAATATTACATAATGGAAGCTAAGAAATGATATTATTTGTCTTTGAATTTCTCATGCCTGGTATGCCTTTCTGTAACTCGAGAAATCGAGTCTGAAAAAATTCCTGTAATCTTCTAGCGTGAAGGTTTTTATCAAGCCAATTGTTTACATTTATTTTAAATCATTTTTATATCTTGTAATAGATATCTCATCAAGGATAGAGATAAAACATATTTATAATTTTGGTCAACATATTGATTTCATATTAATCTATTAATATAAAAAAAAAGTAAGGTAATATTTCTCATTATCTTTAATTTACATGTTTATTTTTTTAAATATTTTATTTACATAAAAATTATATAAATTATATATATACTATTTACGTTATTTGTGTTAATTCGTTT
Organism: Polistes fuscatus; assembly: GCF_010416935.1. NCBI lineage: Eukaryota > Metazoa > Arthropoda > Insecta > Hymenoptera > Vespidae > Polistes > Polistes fuscatus. The sequence goes on along the minus strand of NW_025112998.1, from coordinate 5,617,790 downwards.
GAATAAAATTGATGTACTTTATTTTTAGTAAGAAGATAAACATTATATTTTGTAACGAAGCATTAAAATAAGCATCATCTTTAAAAGAAGCGCATGTCACAGGCTAGATTTACGATTGGTGATGTAATACAAGATACTGACATCATACCCAACTCTTTTTGTATTTTAACTGGATTCATGGAAAGGAAAAGTTAAAATATATAAATGTACATGCTTAGGAGTGTAGGATCAAAATAGCTCGCATTTTGTTGAGTATAGGGATCGATAGGTGTGGCATGTGATTCTTTGTCAGATCGATCCAATTCCATTATGTACCTATACAGAAATATATGTATATATATATACACACCTATCTGTTCCGTCCCCGATTCTGTTGGATTTGACTTTAAATCGCGTAATTATCAAAATCAAATGACTATCTTGAAAACGTGTTTAAAACTAGAATTACCTACGATTATATTATATCAGTCAAAATAACACAAATTTTAATTAAATCAAAATGAATTTTACCTTAAAAACGTGTTTAGTATTAGAAACATCTGCAATTATATATCAGTCAAAATAACTTTGTAGCAAATATATGTCACAAAAAATAATGAAGATAATTTTGAATTAAATATAGTATGAAATTACAAAAATTTAAATTTTTACTTAATGTTAATTTAGAATAGAAACAAAACATTAGTCATATCATATATATATATAAACATTTAATATATTTATATTAAAGTATGTATTATGTATTTTATTTCATATTAAAATATTAATAATATTATACATACTAATACTATATAAGCGGATAAGACTAATCATTTTGATTGGTTTTAGTAGTTCTAGTATTAAATAGTTACAGATAGGTATAACATGGTTGTTAAATAGTATCGTGGCTGTGATAAAGATGTTAACGTTATCACCATTAAAGAGTTACTTTCAATTATTTCGAGATCGTACGTAAGGTAGAAAATATTTATCGAGTTTTATCAGGATCGTATAATGAAACGCGATACTACTTTGTATGTGCATCGTATGAGCAACGTAGGATCACCGAAGGAACTTATATAGGTACATATATATATAAACTACTGCCGTCTCTAAGTTCAAAGTCTTCGAGTATGTAGAATAGTATATACCTGCATTCTACTTACTGTGGTGCACTTCTCTAGTGCAATAACGTGAATGAATGCGATATAATACTAATGCGGTAGCATATAGTAAACGATACAGTCGCTGATGTAACGCAAACCGATTAAAACGAATAGAGAATCGAGTTAAGAGAAAGAAAAGAAGAAAATAATAGAGAAAACACCTCTTCATTCAAACAACCATTCCATTATTTCAATAAGTAGAAAAGAATATACTTGACTCTTTGTATGAACACATAGTACAACATCTTTTTGCGAACACTTATAATTAGTATTTTTTGTTGTTTTTGTCTCACTTTCACGACTTGTAACGTAATCCTATGTTATTTTTAAATTAGCATTGTAATAACCATTCGTCAATTTTTTAAAACTAAAATTTACACCAATTCGTGTTTTGTTTATTGAAATTTGTATAAATATCATGTGATAAAAGAATATATTTTTCTTTTTATATTTACAAATTCATAAACTTTTGGATAATTATATATACGATATTTAGCTGAACATCTTGCAAAATTGTTAATTTAAGTAGCATACAGAAGCTCGCATAAAAAACAGTGCTAATTTCTTCATCAACAGTTTCCGCGTGTGTTATTTGTCTGTTAAATATGATATAAAATTAAAATGGAAAGTTATATATTTTTATATTTAGATTGTCAATCATCAGCAGAAACATCACGTTCTTCTCACTAGGATCGTTTAAAGTATATAAAAAAAGAAGGAAGAAAAAAAAGGGTAGAGAGTTCAGTAAATGTAACGTTAAACGTCGTTCACTTATAATGCAACCTTAATCTGAATGCGGAAGTATTGGATCTAGTAAGGAGCTGCTTTTGCACCTGCGGTTTTCTATCAAAGAATAATCTAATCGTTCTATCACACAAGATATCGTTTAGATCGAGCGTGAATAATTACTTACCTAACTAGAAAATGTTCTTTTCTTGCGTTAAGATGAGAGTCTCTTACATAGTAAACGTTAGATCTATGTATATATATATATATATATATATACATACATGGTATAGTCTAAGCTACCTATTCTATTTACGAACGAGTTTACATTTACATATCTAATGAGGCGTTAGTTTCTTATGCATGGCAATTCTACATGCGAGATCTTCGCGACATCGAAATCCTGCACACCTCCTGTTTAACACTTTTATCGCTGATGCTACTGAAACAAGATCGTTTAGCTTAACATTGTATACAATTATAAAAAGAAAAAAAAAGAAAGAAAATATTTATTACTCACAATTAGTATTGCAGTGGTCAATTGTTTAAATAAAAACTGTAAGAATATACAAAATATTGCTTATAATTTCTATAGAAAAATTGTCAAAAATATTATGACAACGCGTGAAAATTATGGTATTATTTATAGAGATATAATTAAATTATAGAAATTTATATATATATATATATTTTTTTTTAAATATTTTAAACTTGGGAAATATCTTTTGGTTATAAAATTAATTGCAATTTAGAAAATTATAAATGTGTTTGAGTGTGGATTGAAAAGTTTTGAGCCACAACAAAGAAAGAACTTTTAATTTCTTTTTTAAGTAAATAAAGAAACAATCTATAAATTCGAAACGTTTGTTATTCGGTTCGTGCAGGTGGCCAATGGTTTTGATCTCAATTAAAAGATTTGTAAAATTTAAAACGATCGGTTAGTTTATTACTATGAACTTTTTAGGGTCAATTAATGTCAATGCGATAGACGACGAATCGGGTTCTGCGTTGGTGTTGGTAACAATAATAATACCGCGATAGAATGGAACATTTGAATGGATGTTAAAGTTTCACGCGTTGGTGATAATAATATTTAGTTTGCTATCGTTTTATCCGAACACGATGAACGTTACTTTTTTAATAAGATGACCACTCTCACGTAATTATCTTGATAAGTCATCGCAGTTTATACGCATATTTATGCACATGCGTGTGCGTATGAGCGAGCGAGCGTGTATGTGTGTGTGCGTGTACACATTATACATAAAACGAAACTCACCATGATCTCGTAGTAGCTGGAATTCTTGACAAATGGTTGCTTGAGATACGAAGTTTACAATCAACTCAACGCACGTTAGAAGCATTCTAACATTCGTTCCGGATGATTACAATTTTCTCATAACCGCATTTGGTTAAAGAAAAACATATTCTGTTTTTTTTTTTCCTTTTTTAATATATCCCTCTCGTATCTTTCGTGTCGATCTTCGAGATCTCCTTTTCTTTTTTTTTCTTTTTTATTATAGATATTATCAAAAAGGAAACACGATATGAACGCTTATGATAACATCTATCTGAATGTTAATTATTTTTTCTTCTTCTTCTTCTTCTCTTCTTCTTCTTCTTCTTCTTTTTCCAGATGAACGAGAAGACGTGCAGAAGAAAACTTTTACGAAATGGATCAACTCGCAGCTGCTGAAGGTGAGTGGTTCTTTTCTTTTCTTTTTCTTTATTTTTAACAATCTTATAATAATACGAAGAAAATCATTTTATTAAATCTTTTCATTGGGAAAGAAGAATCAAGATGATCAGGGGGGGGGAGATAGATAATTATTGTATTTCTGTAGGTAGAGAAGTATCTTTTAAGAATGAATTTATTTTTTTTTAATGAACATTATACACGCAGTAACTAGTGATTGGTTGTTGTCCTCGTTTATCAAGGCCGCCCACGCCACTGTCTTGTAGCATGAGAAGATTGGAAATCAAATATTATTGGAGTTATGAACCTACGTCACGATTACTCCTGAATGTCATGCGACAATCTTACTATCACGAATTAAAAATCATAATCATAACGGATAGAATCGATAAAAGTGTTTATACATTGTGCTCTACGTATTAGTTGTATTTTATTATCTTTGCGTGTTTATCCATTTTACGACAAAAATGAACAGTTCGAATAGATTGTTTTTTCCAAAAAAAAAAAAAAAAAAAACAGAAGAAATAGAAACGAATTTTCTTGTCAAATTCTAATAATAAGGAGACATTAAAACACAAGCCTATACTTTAATACTTTTATTTAAAATATATTTTATTTACAAATAAAAAAAATAGAAAAAAGAACTAAAAGAAATCTTTCCGATCGATCATGGGTAGTGCAACTAATTACATATATTTGCTTTTTACTCGGTGAAAATAAGAGACCTTGAATTACATATTTATCTTTATTTTTCACAGAATCAGCACGAACCGATATCCGACCTGTTCGTCGATTTAAGAGACGGAAACCGGCTTCTGTCCCTCCTGGAGGTACTCACGTCGAAAGTTTACGTAAGTGCTTACAACGATTGTATTGCATGTCCGTGAAAGAATCGTTTCGCAAAAAAGAGTCGAAATACTTATATTATATACTATAAATACATAGGTATTTTCAAATGATAATTAATAATATTCGTTTTCTTCGGGGGTGGGGGTGGGGGCTGGGAGGAGGGTTTTCTTTTTTTTTTATTTCTTTTTATTAACTTTTTCTTTACCTTTTTATCTTTCATCGTAAAATGACTATCTTTGCTTCGAGGATTATTATCTTGATGACAGTTCACTGACATACGTTTAATTACGTTCACGTCAAGTTTTAAAAGGATACAAGTTTCGTCCATCAAAGATACTTATTTATTCTCGTTTTTATTTGTAGTAGTAAGTATTTCTCTTGAAAGGGAAAGAGGACAAAAAAGAAAAAGAAATAAAGATACGCGCCGTCCTGTGTCTTTTTCTAGTTCACGCAGGTGTTTACACTTTTAACTGGCAGATGTATGCACGTGGAACCAGGCGACAGTTAGTTTTTTCAAGTTCAAATATTTGTAGCATAAAATTATAGAAAATAAAAACGTACTATGTTAGAATAGAAATTTTGTTTTATTATAACATTTAATAATGTCAATTTATGTTATATTATTAAAAAACAAAATTAAGAATTTAATTAAATAAGTTATTTTCATATTTAATTATAGGAATGAATATAAATAATTCCTGCATGACGTATTTATAAAGTAATATTAATATTTTTATCTTATTATTAAAAATCTAGAAAACTTTTCAATCCATCCTCGTACGTCTTCGTACGTTCGATTTAATCATATAAATTATTTCGAATGTTCAGTACTTGTTAGTATAGTTGTAATAGTTGAATGATTGTACAGATCTGTAACGATACGCATTTCAACATGCACAAATCGTCTTTATTAATTAGGGTAGGAACATTTCTCTTAGCTGACTGTACGCTAGTCGTTTCTCTATTCATTTAATTGCGTGAGTAAATAGAAGACGAGTCTCCATAACCGATCTTATTGTGGAGATAAATGTGTTCTAGATTATGTTAGTTTTAAAAAAGAGGCTTCAAAGAAATATATATGTATATTTTTTAGTCTTATTTTTATAAGAATTAATTGGAATCATTTAAAAAATGGAACATAAGATTTTACAAATTTCTTACGTTTAGAAAAATATTGTTATGACGTAATAAATATAAATTTCTTTTTTTTTTTTTATTAATATATACAAGTATGAATATTATTTTCAGAAAAGAGAACGCGGTCGTATGCGAGTTCATCATCTCAATAATGTTAATAAAGCATTGCAAATCCTCGAACAGAACAATGTAAGTTTTTATTTAAAAAAAAAACAAAAAGAGTATCGAATATATTGGATAAATATAATTTTAGGTGAAGCTTGTAAATATTAGTAGCAATGATATCGTAGATGGTAACCCAAAATTATCACTTGGTTTAGTATGGAGTATTATTTTACACTGGCAGGTATGTCATTACAATAATTATCAATTTTTCCATAGTCTTTTGGGAAAAGGATTATATTTTTGTTTTGAAATTTTAATGAAAAATATTTACGTAGGTACATTATCATCTAAAAGATTTGATGACGGAATTACAACAAACGAATTTAGAAAAGACTCTTTTAGCATGGTGCAGACAAAACTCTCAGGTAAAATATCGTTCGCCCGTAGAACTATAGTGACTCGTTGTGTATTGATTCAGTTTTTTTTTGTATTAAAAATATATGAAATTCGCTTTTAGAGTTATCCTGGTGTCGACATTAAAAATTTTACAACTTCTTGGTCAGATGGATTAGCGTTCAATGCACTTTTACATCGTTGCAAACCACAATTGTTTGATTTTAATGCTATTTCCCGAAAACATCCTAATGCCAGATTAGATCATGCATTTCGTTTTGCCGAAGAACATCTTAGAATAGAACGACTTTTAGATCCGGAAGGTATTTGAGTTACTACGATCACTAATTTTCTTCATTTATGTCATTTTATTTCTATTTCCTTTTTATTTCTTTATTGTATTCGTTAATTATAGATGTGAATACGTCGGTACCGGATAAGAAATCAATAATGATGTACGTAATGTGCTTGTTTCAATGTTTAACTCAATCCGGAGACGATACCGGTGATTTGGATTTATCGATTACGAGTGATAGTAGTCCTGTTACAACACCAGGCACCGAGGTACGCTTAACACTAAATTTACCAACAATTTAAGTACCTATTTGTACAGTAACCGGTCAAATGATCATTTAACGAAATATTTATTATGTACAAGTGAGTGCAGATAATGAATTATACGAATTTTGAACTAGTCCATTTGGTACTGGGTTAATTAATCAATAAAATAATATTTATAATTATAATTGTTATAAATTATGTGTAAAGAGAGAATATTAATTCCAAAGTTAAAATTGGTCATTAAGATTATCATGAATCATCGAAATCAATCAAAGCGATTGGTAATTATAGTTAAATGAGTGTTTCTATTGATTTTTCTTTTTTAATTTCTAAATTGACATTGAAAAGATGTTTAAAAAGAAAAAGCTTTATAAATAAAAGTTTTTTGATTTTTTTTTTATTTAGGAGAAAAAAAACGAAGATAATTTTTACTGCACTGACAGAAATAATTATAAATTGGTTGTTGGTAGTTTTAGTGTTAATAAAATGAAATTTGTTGGATGCAATTAGGGAATGCGATTAGATTAGAATATATTTCCATTATAGAACACTTTAACTTTGTCAACATTTGGAGCGCCAACATTTGGAATGCCAACATCACGTCCGATGAGTCTTGCAACGAACGTTTCCGTTGAACTCGGTGGTTATCAGGTCGCACTCGAGGAAGTTTTAACGTGGTTGTTAGAGGCCGAGGATAAGTTGAATCATGCGCCGGAACTCGGTACGAATTTGGAAACGTTGAAGCAACAGTTTCACGATCACGAAGCATTCTTGATTGAATTGACGGGACATCAGGATGGGGTAGGTGCTGTTTTGGAAGAAGGTGCGAGATTGTTAGCCGAGGGTGGTTTGCACAAGGACGAGGAACATGAAGTACGCGTTCAAATGTCCCTCCTTAATTCCAGATGGGAGGGACTTAGAATGAGGGCGATGGATACTCAAACTAGAATTCACGAGGTTCACATTTCATTCTTTTTCTTTTTATTCTTTAAACCCTTATCACTCCAACTGTTTGCTCAGATTTTAAGTATCTTACTTTACCGATATTACACAGTCAAATTTACATTCGGGCTATGTAAATTTATGTTCAAAATATTCTTTTTGTAATGTAATTAAAATTAATTTAAATAATATGACTTTTTAAATACATTTATTTAATATAGAATTAATATTACAAAATTCTAAACTTTCTTTATTCAGACAATGTCTACTACTAATGATGCATACTATAATGACTTATTTATTGAAATGCATTTCAGATTTGTGAGAGTAATTCTTGGAGTGATAAAGATTAATAATGGATCCACTTTCTAGATATATAATAGAATCAATAATTGTATATGTAAATGATCATTGTGAATCTCAGGTATTGATGCAAATGCAGCAGGCACAAATAGATGCGCTTAGACTATGGTTGACGAAAACCGAGGATAGAATTTCTTTAATGGTTGGGACAGAATTGAATCAATCTAGTTTGGATGAACAAATGAAACGATTAAATGAATTAGAACAGGATATTAAAGCGCAACAGGATGTGGTCGATAGTATGAGAAATATTGTCGTAGTAGTTGATGAAGAAAACTCGGAGGCTGTTTATACGGAAATGGAAGATCAATTGTCAGCTTTGGGTGAAAGATGGGCACACATTTGCCAATGGAAAGAGGAGAGGCGTCAACGTCTTCAAACACTTTCTTTGCTTTGGCAAAATATTATCGATGATCATAAGAAACTAGTTGCTTGGTTAAACGAAACGGAAATTACGCTTAAACAAATGGAAGCAAATCCGGCTAGCGAGATCGGCGAAGTATTAGAAAGAATAAGAAAGTTGCAAATATTAAAAATGGAAATGGATTTAAATGAAAAGAAAGTAATATCCTTGCAAGAGTCCATGCAAGAATTGGATAATCAAGGATCTTCTCCTGATAGCATTAATATGTTAGAAAAAATCGAAAATTTGCAGGATCGTTGGGACGCTGTCGGACAAATTATGGAAGTTCAAAGCCAAAGGGTAACAAATGTGCATTTTTAAATTATGATGAATGTTCTAATTGAACGTGCATTTTGATTTTATTTCATTTTCTTTTTCTTATTTATATTTTTCATCATTGCATCTAAACAATTTTAAAATATATGCAAATGATGTTTTTTACGCTTTATTATATATTTATTTATTTATTTATTTATTTATTTATTTATTTATTTATTTATTTATTTTAATTCATTGATGTTAATATTTTATTTATCGTTTTTTTATAGCACATTTATAATTTACATGACGCACGCATATTGTGATAATATAATATTATGATGATATGTATATGTATATTTTCATTTGTTTCAAATTTTTCTAAACGATGTAATTAATATCGCGTGTAATTAACGATTTTGCGTTAGCGAAAAATGATTGTATTTAAAATTTCACGCTACCACATTGATCTAAAAGATATTTATTCATATTTTTGTATTACTTTTATAATAAAATTATTATTTTCTTCATAGAATTTGCTTTCGTTTTTTTAAATTTTTTTTTTTTTAATTGTTGTATTCGTATACGTACGTTCTCGATGTTTTGATTATTGCTTTTTAAAAAACATCTACGATAGGAGAAATTATTTATAGGTGAAATTGATAAAAAAAAAAGAAGTAGGTAAAAAAAATCAGTTGAAAAACTAGATTCTAATTATTTTCTTTTGTAATGCGTTTAGATCACTAGTTCCGGTTTTGAATTTGATTTAAAATCTGAAAGGGACACGACTGTAATGAGTAATAACGAATGGATGTCGGAAACGGTAACGAGTATTGCATATAAAGAAGAAATTGCAGCAACGGTACGTCTTTTAAATAAAAAATCATCACACTTGTGTGTTATATCGTTTATATAGTAGAAGATTATTCTGAATCAGTTTGATTACTTTAGTCGACGCCACAGAACGATATGAAAAAACGACGTTTAGACAATACGACCAAACACGAATTTGAATCGGCATTACTTGGGCTTTACAAATGGTTGGATTACGTTGATTTGGAAATTGGCCGATCTGAGGGTGTTTTTGACGAATTAAGTGTTGACGAAAAAAAAGTTGTCTACGAAGATACTTTGGCAGATATCGAATTGCACAAAAGCGAATACGACAAAGTTCTCGAATTAGGAAAACGATTCGTCGAGGAATTAGAAAATACGAATGAGTCAAGTGAAGATGCGAGAAAGAAATTAGAAGATATTCAACATTGTTGGTCGGCCACTAGTAATCGTTTACAAGAAATTAAAAATCGTATATCTTATTTGGAAGAAATCAAAAAATTTCGTAACGAGTTGGATAGCTTGAATATGATGTTAGATAGTTATACCAAATGGTTCGAGATTAATAAAGCTAATAATCAAATAGATATTTTCAGGGTAAGCAGAGGTACTTCGTGTTACCAATGATTTTATTTATTTACGTCGAATTAATATTTTTTTATTGTTGTTGTTGTTGTTGTCTATTTAATTAGGTAAAAATGAAATCGATGAAATCACACGACGAACGTGTTAAAAAATTAATTGACAAAGTTAAAGAACTTTCCGAAAGTAATCACTCGGTAGCCAGTGAAAATAATAAATTAAATGCCGATACAAATACATTGTTTTCTAATTGGGAAAAAATGCTAAAATTGTAAGTGTATAACTTGAATATTAATTAATAGAATATTTTTGTTGTATTCATTTATTATTAATTACAAATATAATACAAATATTAAACTTTTAGATTATCCGATCGTTTAAACGAAATAACAGATAAAATCGAAAAAATTCCACCTAAGAAATATACTGAGTCTATCACGAATCTGATGACATTCGTTAATAGCGTCGAAAGTTTATTATTATCCGAACATACTATAATATCTGACAAAAAGACTATGGAAGAACAAGTTAAAAAATTCCAAGATCTTGCTAACACATTGAAAAAATATCAAGATACGTTTGATTACGTTAATTCAACGGGTCACGAATTAATAACTAAAACTACCGACGATACTCAAGCGCAAAAGTTGAGAAATGAATTACAAGATCTTAATACTAAATGGAGTGACATTCCAATAATATTGGAAGAAAGACAACAGAACCTTTTAAGAGGTAATCACACGAATTCATTGAAATGAAATGATTATTAATATTGTAAATTAAATATTATATTATTTTCGTAGATATTAAATTATTAGAAACATTTGACAAGGAACTTTTAACGTTGGAAAGTTGGCTTGACAAATCTATGGGACATATAGCAGAAATATCAAAGAACACTGATTTAAATGACATCAAAATGACGGAATATAAATTAGAACAGGTGCGAGCATTTTCTCGAGAAATAGACGAAACTAAACCGAAAGTAGAGACACTTCAAATATCAACAAATAAATTACTTGAAAATTCCGAGCCTAACTTTGCCAGTGTATTGAATAACAAAGTTGAAGATATTTCGTGCAAATGGAATACGGTCACGGACGATGCTAAAAGTTTGATTGATAAATACGAAGCGGCTTTAAAGAAAAACGACGAGGTGAGTTAAATAATTTCTTTGTTTTTTACTTATAAATTTGATCGAAATACTTTTAAATCATTTGAACGATCAGATTGTGAACGGAATCGACGATTTTACTAAATGGTTATCGGATTTGGAGAAAGAAATACCAGCAGACATTAAAATAACGTCATCGGTTGAACTATTTCAAGTTCGCGGTCGATATCAGACTTTAAAGGATAAGATTGATAAACGCGTTGAAGAATTTAGGAATTTAAACGAAATGGGAAACGACAAACTTTTGAGTTCGGAAGGTTCATCCGTTAAAGAATTAGGAAGAAGATTTACTTTCTTAAATGCACGCTGGACCGATGTCACGGATCGGATTTATGAACGTTATAGACATTTACAAAATGCTACACACGAATACGGCGAATTTCGTGCTTTGGTTGCTCAAGAGAGTGACTGGTTGGATAAATTAGAAAAAAGATTAAAAAAGTCAACGAAGTGTGCTGCCGACGCGGAAGAAATTTCCGAGGAACTTGACGTAAGTTTCAATTTATTTTTATATATAATTCTTACTATATTATTTATTACATTTAAAAAAAAAAAAAAAAAGCAAAAATTAATATAAATATTTCGTAAATTTATTCAATTAAAAGGATCTTGAAAATTATATAAGAAATCATCCAGAGTCTAGGCAAGAAAAAATTCAAGAAATTGGTAAGCAACTGGTTGATAGTAATATCATGACGCAATCCATACAAACGGACGTAGAAGCTTTAACCAATCGTTGGGAAAATCTAAACGGACAGGTACGTTCTTTTTCTCTTTTCTTTTCTTTTTTTTTTTGTACAATACATATGTGTCTCACCAATATCAGCGATATTAATTAATGGTCAATGATGAATTGTAAATATATGTTAAAAAAAGCTTGGAATGTTAAAAAAAAAAAAGAGAAAAAAAAAGAAAAAGAAAAACAAATGTGCGAGAGAGAAAATTGTATTAGAATAGAATCTAACCATCGAATATGAATACGTTTATAATCGCATGGAATCATACGGTATGCTGTGAATTTTTACGTTAAAAGAAATAATAGTTCTATTAGTGTTCGTAATAACGAAAAAAAGAAAAAAAGAAAGAACAATGGTGAAAAAATATTAGATTCGCTTGATAAAAAGTTAAGCAGGAAGATAGAGTTTTACTTTGAGTAGGCAGGTCAACGAGCGAAGCTGTTGGAAGGATCGGTGAAACAAGCGCAACAATCGGAAGGCCGAATTCTTGCTCTTCAGCACTCCTTAACGCAAGTAGATTCTGTACTAACTGCACGTCTTGACTGCGATCTCACTGCCGATGATTTGCCACATGATTATCAGGTCTGTTTTCTATATTGTTTCTTTCTATGTACACTCAACTCTCATATAACACGGATTTAAATTAATTCAATGTTGTATTTAAACAAAACAGTATGCAGACGAAAACATTCGTCTGCATATATTGAAATGTGTTTTATAAGAGAGAGTTTAATATGTATGTGTTTTATGTTATATTACATACGTGTTCGTTTTTAAATCAAATTAGTATCAGTTACTTTTTTCATTTTGGTTGCTAATTAATTGGTGTGTTTTAACTAATTATACAATCTCCTTATTATTTAATGCTTTCTATTTAATACACGTTTCGCGATAGATAAGCGTGTCAACTTGTGCACAATATAATATTTTATTAATAAATAGCATGAAATGTTTTAAAATTAATTTCTGTTTAAATTAAGCTTCGTTATAGTTAATATATATATATATAGAGGTCGTTAAAATTTTTACAATATATATAAATAATTTACTCGTTAGATCAGATATACGATTGATCTTCAATCATTTTTTAACCCGTCTTATTCTCGCGTGAAATTTTACCAATTTACTTTTATACGTGTAATTATGCGATATTCTCACAGAAATTGATGCAAGAAATGGAACATCAAAGTGCCACGCTTAAAGAAATGGCAGCACAAATTGAGACGTATAAATCGTCTGGTAAAGAAGAAGCAGCTCACAGACTCGAAGAACAAATGACTCTGATCGAGCAAAAATTTGTCGAAGTACAGAAAAAGTTTCAACGTTTTCGTTGTTCAACTAATTTGGAACCTAGATTATCTCGTGCTTTAAGAGAACTTCGAGGTATCGAAGAAGCAACGTGTTTGTTAGAATTATCATCAGAAGATCCGGAAGCTATCGAAGGACAACTAAAACATTGCTTGGTAACATTATCGGTTTAGAATTTGTTTTCTTTTTTTTCACAGTAAAATTCGATCTAAATGTTGTGTGTAAAATTAATTTCATATTTTCAGAGATTTTATCAAACTTTAAGCGAAATTAAAAGCGAAATCGAGAACATCATAGTTGCTGGTAGAAAATTAGTCGAAGAGAGGAGTGTCAGCGAGCCTGAAAAGTTTTCCAAAAAGATAGATACACTAAAAGAATTATATAATAAGGTGTATAAATAATTCGATTGTTTATATATATATATATATTATTTTGTAATTTTAAATTGAATTTTTTTGTATCCTCTTTTGTCTATTTTTATTTTTATAGCTTGGATTACAAATTACCGAATCGAAATCGATATTAGAAACGGCGTTAGATTTATCTCGTGATATATATAAAAGTTTGTCTTTTATGAATATTTCGTTGGATAGTATTAACAAGGAATTGGATGCGCAAAAGAATATGCTTGATTTACCTGTTAATGCGATATATGTGCGGGTATGAAAAATTAAAAATATACAAAATAATGATTACATTTTAGAATATTTCGAATAATTTGTTGATTATAGAAATTGATGAATTATTGTTTACAATTATATAGGAAACTTTGACGGAAGTACTACCAAAATTAAACGCGGTTAAAGATAAATTGTTAAAATCACAAGATGAATTTTTAAAACTATGCGACCCGTCTTATCTCGAACAATTGAAAGAAAAATTATCCGACGTTTTTGTTAAATTAGCTAACACGGAAAGAAGATTACGTCTTTGCAGTAATTCTGAGGTACATATTTCTTTTTTTTTTTTCGTTGAGATTAATTTCTTTGTGATTTAATGTTAGTATAATTATCGTTTTTTTTTTGTCTAAGGAGGAACCAAATGTTGATGAGATAAAGGCATGGTTGTTGCAAGTTGAAGAAAAATTCAATAGATTAGACACGATCCCGATGGAACAATTAACGGAACATCACTTCGAACAATACAAGGTAAATAATGTCTACATTTTGTTTAAACATAACTTGAATTATAGAATGTCTTGTATTTCATTAGGCAATACAAAGTGAAATAATAGAAGCGAAGCTTAAAGTTAGTCAACTTCAACGTTATGCATTTTATCCGAAAATAGCAGAAATATGTGATAAGTGGGAAGAAATTTCTAATAAAATCCAAGTACGTGAAAATGTTTATTATATAATTTTTTTTTATATATGTACATTTAATTATAAATTATGAATTCATTTTAATGTGTTGTTATATAGAATTTTTGATTGAAACGTTTATCATGCACTGCTTATTCACTCATGGCTTTTTATATACCTTGCTTTACACTTATTTAACGTTTGGTATATGTAATGCTTGTGCTTACTATAGTACCATTACGTATATCTTTTACAAAGAATTTTTTTTCTTCTAATTAATATGCATTAAAAAAGCTCTATTTTTGTCATTAGTAGTAGAATATTTAGATTTGTAGGGATGAAAGAGGATTACTTAGCTTGCGTACAATGAATTTTTCGTATCATACTAAACGTGTGTTATATTATTAAGGGTATCGACAAATTTTGTTTTCTTGCGTACAAAAAAAATATATAAAGAAGCTGATTAAAAATTTGTTAAATTAGAAAAAAAAAAGTAAGAAACGGTAATAGTATATAATACATTTTAAAAATAATTGCTTTAATAGAAATGAACACAAAATTTTGGTCTATATCCTTAATAATGTAAGTTAGAAATTTATGCGCGCCTTTTTCGTTTTATTTTCATCACAATTTATATATTTTCGACTCCATTATATATATTGTATATAAGATTTCGATCTTACATTATAATCAAATTTTTATTTTGATCGTATTATGCAAATATATATATAAATATAATTAAATCAATAAAATATATGTATCAATTTTCGCTTGTTGATGTCGTACCGTCCAAGAGGTGGCTCTGCCTATGTAAATAATGTATTATGCGATTTGTACGATTTTTGTACAAGTCATTTGGTGAATGGACAATATTATTACACGTATCTGCCATCATTATTTACGATATATATATATATATATCTATATATACAATAAATACTTTTTGTCTCTCCCCTTTTATCAGGATTTTTCTTAACTTGATGAAGAAAAATTTGGGAAGAAATGTTACGATGAAAAAAGAAAAAAATAATTATGAAAATAAAGTTAAACTCTTCTTCTTGCATCGGTGATGGATAAACGCAAGGATTTCGGCTTTCACATACTCGCACAATGAAATAAACGCATTGTCGCTTATTACCACACATCTGTATACTTGGTTATGCTTATTTTGATATTGTCACTTCATTAACATGCTCCTCTCTAAATCTAACAATCATTATCATCATTATTATCATCATTATCATTTCCTTCATGAAATCATTTTACGTATAATATTTTCACAGGAACGGATCTACGCAATGAAAGACAATTTATTACTGAGAACTAAGAAAAATAATATTAATAACAACAATCATAATAATAATAACAACAATAATAATAATAATAATAGTAACAATAATAATAATCATCATAATAGCAATAATAATAATAATAATAATAAGGGGAGAGACAATAACGGGAATGAAAAATTATCTAGAAAATCCGAACAAAATTCAGTATATTTAGTTAAAAAAGAAACAACATTGTTGGATGAGAACAATGAAGTGTATGGTATCGGTTATTTAAATCCTGCATTTGACGACAATCAATGTACGATTATACGAACCCCTGAAAGTTCACCTATCGAAATTCCACATCGAAGTAGAAAATCATCGACTAAATCTGACAAAGTTAAAACTAGAATCGTAGACGTTAACAAAGCTGTTAGAAGAAAATTAGACATGAGTTCGATACCCGACGTTGTTCAAACATCACAGCCGCAGAATGTACACATCGATGATTTACGCGACACTCGTTTTTTGGCCTGCGATATTCCGCAAACTTGTACAACAGAAGAGGAAGAATTTTTCCTATCCAAAAATAGTACATTGTTCTTCAAAGTGTCCACCAATACTTTGACCGCTACGGATTCTAAACCGTTTCATACGTCAAACGTACAACCTAATCCTTTCCGTATCGTCGAAGTCAAAGAAATGGAAATAGTTAAATCTGTTGCTTCTCCTGAAGATCACGTTATTTTACCAAGTGCAAATGTCAGCGCAGGTTTATTACCATTGGCTGTTGAAAGAGTTGAAATTGTTGAGGATACAGAAACAGAACCGGAGTCTATAGACACTGATACGGAAGATAGAGAATCACGAGATAAAGTATCAACTGCGGTTGGCATAAATACTGCTGGAATTGTTGGTAGGAAAAAAGAATTGATACCGATTTTGAAAAAGAAAAAATCTGGTAGCGAACAATGCAAAGTATGGAATGTTAAAAAACTTACTCTTAAATTGGATAATACCAATAACGAATCTAATTCGGGTAATTCGAACGTTCAGAATACTTTAGAAACTAGAACGAATTTGATTGATAAATCTCACAAATTGGAAACAATTGCGAGTCGTTCGTTGAAGGATAAAGAAAGCGTTGCGGAATATTTGATTCTTGATGATACCTTGAGAAAAAGTGATAATAATAAAATGGTCGAATTTCACGAAGATACGATTAAGAAAAATGATGAAATTGAAACGATTAAAAGGCCGACTTGTGATCTTGAGAAATTACAGTACAGAAAGTCGCCATTATTGAAACGTATCAGGAGTTTCTCGAAAGATGATACGTTGGAGGATTGTGACAGTTTTTATGGAAGCGACAAGGAAACTGACGATGCATTAATATTTTCAGACGATACTGAAATCGATGTAGCTAGTTCTAGTTCCGAAGGAGAAGATATTAATTCGGGAGAGCATGTTGAGCACCTCTTGGACAAGGTAATTTTAAATGGTCAACTGGTCAAACCATATTGGCTAAAAACATGTAACGCGTTTTTCCATCGTTAGGTTAACAAATAATAATTTTAATAATAATAATAATAATAATAATAGTAATAATAATAGTAATAATGATAATAATAATATTTTATAACATGCGTTTATTCTATTTCTAATTATTATTAATAATATTTCGCATAGGTTTATCGCTACGATTTAATTCTCCTCACTTTTCGTTTAACATTTAAAACATTATTTTCATTAAATTAACGTTTTCATTAAATTAACATTTTCTTTTGATAGATAAAACTTGAACATTCGCAACAGGTATTGCCACAAAAAACTGAACAGAAAACTTACTCTGAGAAAAGATCGTACGGTCATTTTTCAAATTCGTCACGAGCTAATATAGAAAAGAAAATTTTAGAATTTGAAAGGTCGGCACAATTGATGTTAAATAGAATGGATGTTATTTTGATGACTATTACTAGCATCAGTAACGAGAAGGATCCTACCAAACGTCTTGAGGTTCGTTTTTTAAATTTAAATTTTTAAACAATTAATCTTAGTGAAAATTACTTCGTAAAAATGAATACGTAAATTAAAAACATGTGAATATAATTTAAGGGGAATTTTTATTCAATAAGAAAATAAAATTGCAATAGTAATTTTTACGAATGATTAATTATCTGGATTTAAACAAAAAATTTTACCGTATTTTTAAGTAATTATTATTATCATCATTAAATATTAATTGCAGACACTTAAGAGCGAAATTAGTATGCTTGCTCCCGATGCTGCTGCATTGATTAGCAAAGGTGATGGTTTAGTTATGACAGTGCACACCTTGGATCCTGTACGTGCAGAAAAAATAAATAATGAACTTCAAGATAAATTAAGAAACAAGTGGCATCAAGTGATGACCGAAACCGAATCACGACGTATCCAAGCTCAAAGAGCTGAGGAAGTATTAAGGCAATACAACAGAATCCTTTTGGAATTTGAAGAATGGTTCAGAGACGTACCACAAAAATTAGAAGAGGCCAACAATTACGAGGGACAACTGGAATCGTTTACTGTCGAATTTGATGCCAAACAAGAATTAATTCATAAATTTAATGAGTTGAGCGTTGAATTGAAGAGATTGAACGTTGCATTTTCGGAAACTACTCGTTATAATATTAATGCCAAGTGGCAAGAAATTAGTTCGCAATTTAAAAGATACAGTGGTAGCAAGGATAAGGATAAACACGTGACTGATAAGAAAATGGAATTGGTAAGTATATTAAAATGAAATGCATTATGTATTGGTGGTTGATTTGGAAAATTCGTGTCGATTAAACAAATGTTATTTTAAATATATATATATTAAAATATAAAAAATATAACACTTTTGAATTTTGTTTAAAAGAATCTACGCGAAATAAATATTATTTTATTTGTGTTTAGGATGTTGGAGGACCAAATGCGCAAAGTATAATAACGAGAGCAAATAAAATAAAGGAAGCAACATTGACAGTGTCAAGATCTTTAAATTCTGCACCATTGAATGGAAAAGACTACGAGTTATTTAATAATCAAGAAGAGTGTTTGAAAAAGATAAACAACGCTATAAATATACTTAAAACAAACTTGGACGAGTTGAGTTCAGCTTCGGAAAATATTGCACGTCAATCGAAGAAGGAACAAGTAGAACATATTAAGTGTTTGATCGAAAAATTGCATGCTGATTGGAACAGCATCAACGAACGTTATATCGAGAGATATAATCGTTGGAATAAATGCTTCGAATCGTGGAACGAATTTCAAAATATGTGTCGCGCATTTTCCGAATGGTTGGAAAAAAGCGAGGACGCATTAAAAAAATTACTTTCCTTGCCTCATTCGAAAGTATCGAAAACGAAAATGTATGAACTCGAGCAAGAAGTTTCTCGCATGCAAAGAACCAAGAATAATATCAGTGCTTCCTATGCTGACATATCGAGCCGTGCTTCTTCCGAAGATGTTGCTGAGTTACATAACACGATGGAGAATATCAAACATAAGTGGAATCGTTTGTTGACTGAAATCAATGCATACAAGGAAAGGTACGCAACAGGTTTTTCCGTTTAAATCATATCTTTTCATTCAGTATTAAATTTAATAAAATAAATTCATTATTTTTATGATATCGCGTATAAATATTTTTATATGAAAACTTCGTAAGCATTCTATGATTAAATAACAAGTTACACATTTTCGTTTAGAATTGCATTCATTGTAATTATTAAATAAAATCATTCTTTTTTTTTTTTATCACTTTTATGGTAACAAATGTTATTTATTTTTGCAGGAATTTGGCAATCGAGAAAAAAGTTTCAAGCGAAGGTAGGATTACAAAGGCTACTTATCACGTCATTGAACAAGTTAATTCGTTGCTACTTTCTATGGCTAATCCATCTGATGAAACATCACTTTCGATTAGGTTGTCCTTGATCAAGGTACGTTATTATTTTTTAATAAATTATTAAATTTTTTATGTAATCATAAAAATATGAATATATGTATATAATAATACAAAATCGTTAGAATTTTGTAATGAAATGTTTGATCTCTTTTCTACAATAACTGGTGAATATAATTTAATGCATTGTTACAATTAAAAAGAAGTATAATACGCGAATCCTAATAATATCTTCAAATTTCATGAGTTGACTGCGCAAGCGAAAGTGTGCCAAGATATAAATAGTATTAAACTCTCACTACTGTTTATCTTACGTATGCAACTTACCGATGCATGTTGTTTCTTTATATTTGTCTCGTTTATTAATTGTAAACGTGCATATTGGAAAATATCGATCGTTAATTAAAAGCGTGGACCAAATTATTTTTTTCAAGGCCAGAGAGGAAGAACTTATTTCGAGGAAAAGAGATACACAGGTACTCATGAGTCAGCAAAGTAGTCAACGCGGGGAAGATGTGTATAACAAACTTTTAGCTGATATGGATAAGGTATTGTATATTTCTAATTAATGTTTATCATCAATTTCAGTTTGAATGTTTTAGTAAAAATGATTTTCATTAATTAGGCAAAGTCTAATCTTTCGAGTCATCGTGAATATGTCGAAAGTAAACTAACTTCTTTAAAAAAATATATCAACTGTTTGGACACCGTAATGACATGGATTATGGAAGTCCGTACGAGATTAAATATCGCACAGGAGTTACCTCAAAACGAGAGAACCGATGTAATTAATAATATTAAGGTGAGTTTGTTCATTACACGTTACAATGTAAAAAAAAATGTAATTTATTTTGATGATATGTAGCTTAGCGTGGTGGATCGTGAAATGGAAGTAAAAGATGTACTGGAAAATTATACCAATCTGGAAAAGGAGTGTGAAGCAGCCAAACAACCAATATCTATCGAACTACAAGAAAAATTGAAGAAATTGAGAGAAGATTGGCAATTTGTGAAGAACTTTAACGAAGGACCAAATCGAGAAATAGTGACCATTGCATCGGATGCGGCTACTGTACAACCGAAACGTGAGTAATTACAACATTTATTATTCTTAAGGAAATAATTGAAAGATAATCATTCTACGAATATGTTGAAACAATTTTTATTCTAAACAGATTGAAATTATTTTTTGTTATCTTTGTTATTTTTAGTAATTTCTTTTTTATCACGAAGAAAATAAAAGTATCTATCGTAACGCGAATAAGCCGAAACAACTTTCATTCCGTTGTATATAATTTTTTGTCGGGTTACTCTCTTTGTTGTTTTAGTAGTCATCTCGTGGTAGTTTTTATCGTTCCTCCTTATCGTTTCTCATCTCTTGCTCCATTTGACATGCTCAGCCGTGAAATTTCATTGGTACCGCAAGAAAGCTTCCATCGAGTCGTGGGTGGTACGTTCGTTCCGTTCTCGTGTTATACGCGTCGTTTCCTTCTGCACGTTGCACGTAGCACAACACGTACCACAACATCCCAGCATAAAGACACAGCACGTGTATGTTCTATGTAATTTGTTACGGTGGTTTCGAGCGTTGATGGGAGGAGGAAGACAAGGGGAACCGAAAGAAAGAGGCTGACTCGTTGGATGGATGGATGGGTGGATGAAATAATGTTCTTTACCCTGTATGTGAATGAATCAGTGACCCTCCTCGTCACTCACACAAACAGACAAGTTTTTCTCGTGTGTTGGACACACTTAACCCGTGTCAAGAATTACAAGATTTAACTTTTCTTCTTCTCTACGTTTCACCAAACTTTTTCATTTTTCTTCTGACACTTTTCAAACCGGTTGTTAGTATTCTTTTTTTTTTATAACAATGTGATATTCTGTTTTAATAATTAATTACTTAAATAATTAATAATTTGATCGTATATATGCGTTGGGCTGATTTAAAAAACTTTTAATTATTAATTATTAATTGATTTTCTTTTTTTTTTTTTTTACTTTATCACAAGTAACAACGATTTATATAATATCCTAACGATGGATTTTTGTTTGCATACGCGCGTGGCTTGGAATACAATGGGAAATGATGAAGGATGAAGAATAACGAGCGTAAAGAGGATCGTACGTGTGAATGCTTAATGTTTCTTAATAATCACGTTTATCCCCTCTTTCTGTGTTCATTCTATTATATTTAAATTTTTATCCTACACTATATTTCTTCCCCTTCTTTGTTTCTTCTATTGGTGTGTCATCCTGTTGATTAATTTATTTTTCTTTTTATTTTTCTATAATCAATTTCTATTTAAATAATACGATGATTGTGCTCCTGAAAGTAGATTTCATTTCGTACTTTGTCGATAATGTTTCTAACTAACGCCATCTATTAGTAACAAATTATTATTAGGTATCATTGAAAGGTAACAAAGTTTTTAATAAACGCACGTGTAAAAAGGGTTGCCTTTTAACGGGGCGGCACTGTTAAACAACGTAGTAATAAAATGTGTTGTTGCGTATCTTGAAAAAGTAAAATTTATTAACATTCTCAGACTTCAATTACGATTAAAAACGTACTTACTACGTTGTTTAAAGTGCAATGAGTTATTTGCGTGCTCGTGCTTAAAAAGTATTATGATAAGGTGCACGATATTAGAGATAGAGAAAGCAAAAAAAAAAAAAGAAGAAGCAGCATAGACGAGGAGTTTGAAGACGAGGAAGAAAGTACAGGAAAACTCAATGTTTCCGACTCACTGACTCAATTTAATTTCCTTCTCTTTTCTCTTTACCCCCTTTCCGTTATTTCTCTCTCTTTCTCTTTCTCTCTCGTTCACTGAGAGAATTCATTAGCCTATCGCAATTAGCTTAACCGTTTCGAAGTTTTCCTTGAAGAAGTTGCAGCAGTTATTATTAAATTTCAATCGAGTGAAATTTCTACGGCCAACCTCTTACATTCTCTTCCCCATATCCCCCATTCCAGTCCTCCTGCTCCCTTAATGTAACATTTAACGCTAAACCTACCATTCGGAGTCAAATGACCGAATTCTGTAATTTATAAAAATGTGATAATTTACAAAATGTAAATTATTCATTTCTAATTAAATAAAAGATAAAATATATCGTTCTCTCCATCCAATTGACAAAAATCTCATTCTATATTTAAGATATGTTTTTTTCTTATTTAAAAAAGTATGAATAGGTATACGTAAAGTGTCGGTAGGTTTAACGTTAATATGTATTTTACGCTATATATTTATTAATCGTATTTCTCGAACTTGTAAATTATAACTTTCTTTATAATTAAATAAAATTATACAATTATGATTCTCAAGTGTAAGATTTCATTAGCGGATCGTTGTTTCTGTCTCGCTTCTTCTTTTATTATTCTTTTACTTTTTCTTCACCCTTTTCGTATAGGAGTGTTACTGCGACTGATAATGAGGTATTCGAGACTGAGGATGACTGAAGATGGAAGAAATGAATTCACATAAATCCACTCGGTGACAGACGCAACCCTTTTTCTCTTTCTCTTTCTCTTTCTAACGATTCATCATGGAATTGGCAAAAGGTTGGATAATAAACAATGGACTCTTCTCATTAACGCGATTTCAATGATAATCACATTTTCATAGTCTCTTATAGCCTGACTGATAAGAACAATGATAAGTAAACTTAGCGAGGAGAAAAGACGCGCGTGAAAAAATGATGAATAAACTTAATTGATAAAAAGAACATTTTCATTCATTTTCATTCGGCTTATATAAACTTGAAAAATGTATTGAAATGTAAATAAGTGAAGCAGAGAGATTGTATCGATGATTTTTCTCTTTGATTTCTTTTTTTAATGAAAGAGAAAAAGATAGAGAGAGAAAGAGAGATAAAGAAAGAAAGAGAGAGAGAGAGAGAAAGACAAAGATAGAAATAAATACGCGAGAGGAAAAAGCTCTTTTCGTTCGTTGAGTTTAATGAAAAACCGAATAATTACAGTTACGTTTGCAGTGTCAGTATTGGTTGGATTAACTTTTATCTTTGGTCAATGGGTTTATTTTCTTCTCTCTTTCCATCTCATATGCATAGATTTTGTTTTTGTTTTGTGGTTGTATATTTTGTTTTTACTATGTTTCGTTATTAATTAATTTCTTCGATACTTTTGGTCAAGGAATTACGATCGATTTTATTATTTAATTTACGAATCATTATTTGCTTTTGATTAACGCTTTTTTCTCCGGTTCGTTATTTTATTCGTTTGAAAATGATTAAAGTTACACTAGAATGATTTAACTTGTTTTTAACAGAATGAGTTAACTTTTGTTCATAATCAATAATTAAATCTTTCTCTCTTTCTCATATACACAGATATATTTCTTTAGTTCGTGACTTGGTTTGCAAGCGAACGAGTATTTTATCGACCGATCGAAAGGGTCATCGTTGAAAATAGGGTGCGTTATCCGACTTTGATGTCGAATTCGATGTCTCAATTCTCTCATGGAAACCATTCCGAATTGGATATCGAATCGGGTGATGTCGATATTTAAAATTGGGGGGTTGGGGTTTATAGAGATGCCAAAGAGATTCTTTGAGAGTAATCTTTACGCGTGTGCGTTAGTGTTATTATTCCGAAGGATTTCAATTTGAGATATTTTTTCTTTTAATGTATAAAAACGTTATAAAGTGTTCTTATACGAAGATATTGATACGTTATTAAAAAAATAATATTCGAAGATAATCAAGATATTGGTGTTAGATTTGCGAAATGCTACGTATGTATTGTACTTTATTTTACTGAATATCGTTCAACAATAGTAGATTAAATTTGTAATTAATCAAAAAAAAGGTAAACGAACAAGTACAGTTGACCGTAAACATCCGTAGATCAATTTGACCGGGATACTATTGAAGTCTCGTGAACATTGCGACCAACATTTCCACCAATTACTAGAAACTTTAATAAAAAGACAAAACGAAGAAAAAGAAAAGTAAATAAAAAACAAAATGTATGTGCTGTTTCCTGTCGTGTTTAAAAGCCACGTTCATTACTTTACCGACAATCAACCTGGTCTCTTTGTGTATGTAGTAGAAGAAGGAGAAGAGAGTATATAAGGGGGGTATGAAAGGGGGTAGAATGGGGATGAGAAAGATAAGGGGGGACGAGGATTTGGTAGGAGAGATAGAAGCTGGTTAAACGCAGGCACAACTACAGTGTCCAAGCTTGTAATCTGACTTGGTGGTGAGTCGTCTGGTTGGTCAGAGTAAAACGGTCCATTAAGACAGGGTAGCAGTTAGTGGGCACGCCATAGGAAACAACCAGCTTGCTAATGCGTTCCGAAGAGAACCAACCCCTCACCCCCTTACTCAGTAAGAGCTGTCAGAGGGCTGGAGGTCAGCATTGAGGGTGATTCTGCGTTTGCCAAGCAAATTTGGATCAGTTATTTTAAGTTTTTGTTTTTATATATAATGAGTATTCGCTAAAATTGTACACCGTTACGTTTAGATTTTCGCTTGAAAACTATTGATGTAAAATGTTTAAGATAAAGAAAATTTAGAAAAACAATACCTCAATTACGTATTTAACGAATTTAAGTTGATAATTTTATATACAAAAAAGCGAATTAAACAATTACGAAAATAATATAGATAATAATATAATGTAAGAAAATAATGTAGATTTAATGTCCTAGCTAAAAATTATACGTGTTGATATAACTGTAAAAACAGGTGAAATATCCGGTTTTTTTTTACGTCTAACGATTGGTCATCCTTTGTTTTTAATGCAATATAAATGTTTTCTGATATTAAAATCAATTCAATACACATTAACACTATTTCTATCATGGTCTTGTGTATATGATAATAATTTTAATCGAAAATGTTAAAAGATATTTTTTGGCACCTTTGTTAGAAATAGTGTTAAAGTTAAAAATTACGATTAGCTTACGTTAGATGTACTTTGTTCTTATATCCAATGCTGCGTATTATCCATATCCAAATCTGTGCGTATTCATATATGACACATGTCACTATATAACACTAAACACACTCGCGCACATATGCATATCACTTGCATAGGAAGAATACGCACTAACACACGCGTAAACGCGACGAAAAATGCATTTTTTACTTAAATATTGTAATATCGATGTTACATCTTCCGACGCTCGAAGAAGACTAACGATAAATACGAAAAGTAGCTAGGAAATATACTCGACAAATACCGAACATACACGAAGATCAATGTATGTACAAATTCGTTAACGAAATTCTAAATAGAATAAAGGTACAAAGACCGGTCGAACAGTGAAAGAGAGAGAGAGAGAGAGAGACGTATATGTAAACAAAACATTTAACGATCGAGAAAGTGTTTTTTCGATTAGTTTAATCTCCTCTCTACTTTCCTTTCTTCTTCGTCATTTTTTTAAGCGTACCGAACGTGTTTCGGTTTATGTATTACTAATTTGTTTATATTTTTTATATTCTTGTTAGGTGTACTACGTTTTATATGCGATGCCATTAGAAGATTATATATGTATATGTGTAATGGAAATAACATGCGTAATAGATAGAATTTATTCTTTGGAATGTTATATAAAAAAACACTCCTTAAAAGAATTTTAACTTAACCTAACCTAACTTTAACTTAAGCTAAAAAAAAGGCTTTAGAAAACATGGTTGGCAGCATAATAAACTCTACTTTTATTTTTTTTACGCAGAGGAAATTTTATCAGTTCCATAGTATATATTAAAAAATATTTATTAGTCTTTTTATTTTATTTAAATGAATCTTATCTTAATATATATTTTTTATTATATATTAAAATTGTTTTTTTTTGTTTACCAGACATCGTTAGGTGGTCAGTTTCCAATATAAACATCGTATTTAAAACGAAGTACAATTAACGTGATTAATTATCGATATGTTATTAATTAGAGTGTATCGTTAAAAGAGGCGAATATAAAACATTGTATTTAAAGTAAATGAGAAGATGATTGTTGTAAAAAATGTATAATACGTTATATATGAAAACGTATAAACACGCCTCGTCGAAAGCCGAGAAGAATGTTTACAAAATGGGGAAGGGAGAAAAGAGGATAAATTATAGGAAAAAACACTTCCTCGACCGTTGAATGATTTGTTTATATTCTCTTTTCTCTCTCTCTCATCTCTCGGCCATTGTTTATATTCCATTGTTAACAGATTTATTCTATGAAGAATATTACCAACGAATTTGTACATACATTGACCTTCGTGTATGTTCGGTACCTGTCGATTGTATTTCGTAGCTACTTTTCGTATTTATCGTTAGTCTTCTTCGAGCGTCGGAAGATATAACATCGATATTACAATAGTTAAGTAAAAAATGCATTTCTCGTCGCGTATACGCGTGTGTTAGTGCGTTTTCTTTCTATGCGAGTGATATGCATATGTGCGCGAGTGTGTTTAGTGTTATATAGTGACATGTGTCATATATGGATACGTGCAGCCATGGATATGGATATGGATAATACGCAGCATTGGATACAAGGACAAAGTACATCTAACGTAAGCTAATCATAATTTTTTACTTTAACACTATTTCTAACAAAGGTGCCAAAAAATATCCTTTGAAATTTTCGATTAAAATTATTATCATATATACAAGACTGTGGTAGAAATAGTGTTAATGTGTATTGAATTGATTTTAATATCAAAAAACATTTATATTGCATTAAAAACAAAGGATGACCAATCGTTAGACATAAAAAAAAACCGGATATTTCACCTGTTTTTACAGTTATACCAACACGTACGATTTTTAGCTAGGATCGTTTACTCAACATTATTTTTGTAGTTGTTTAATTCGCTTTTTTGTATATAAAACTATCAACTTAAATTCGTTAAATACGTAATTGAGGTATTTTTTCTAAATTTTCTTTATCTTAAACATTTTACATCAATAAGTTTTAAGCAAAAATTTAAACGTAACGGTATATGATTTTTAGGAACACTCGTTGAATATATACATATTTTTAACCGATCTTACTTGTTTCTTTTTTTATTTGTTTTCATTATTATACATTTTAGAAATTATGATTCTCCTTTTATTTTTTATTGTTATTTTTGTAGTTTTATTTGTAGCATTTTCTGTACGTTGTTGTTGAAAGGTCCGTGTTTAATTTTCTTATCTCCGTTTTTTATATTTTTTTAATGTTTTTTATTATTTTAGTTTTCTTTTCACGAAATAGCATAGCGTAGCGTAATTAATTGGAGACACTGGTGTCCAGAGGGAAAACTTCGTTGGGCTAAGTTCCGAGATGAAAAAGGATATTTCCTTGTGGTTACATATAACCTTTTTCTTTTTGGATTCCCTCTGCTGGACCACCCTAAACATACACATACATTTTTCTTATCTCACCGATATATTTATTTTAAGTTGGAAAGTAGGAAACTTTGATTTTACGTTTACGCGATTACTTTAACAGGTAGACTTGTTACGTCTTTCGTATTTTAACCGAAGAATTAATTTCATTGGCTGAAAGAGAGAGAAATATATATATATATATATAGAGAGTGAGTTTAGTTATACCAGGTTTCCTTTAAACTTCTTTGAATTGTCCATTTTCTCTACTCTTAGTATTTTGTTCCTTTAAATTCATCTTCTCTTTCTCTTTCTCTCCGTGTTGCACTATTGAAACTTGGACGTACTTTGTCGTACTTTCGTCGTACTTTGGTGATTTACTTCTCTTGTCAAGTCAAGTCTTCTATTGATTTTACTCTGTCAGTCTTTACTTAGCAATTCGTAACGATTAATGAAATTCCAATTGTTCCCTCTTCTCCTTTCTTCTTTTTATTTTTTTTATTTTTTATTTCTTTTATTTTACATTCTTTGTGCGTTATTCCCTATAGTCTCGTTAATATTGTTCGATAGAAACAACGGTGAAAAGGAAATTAATAATCACAATTGTTAAATGAAGTGAAATTAAATTTGAAATTGATTTTATTTACGATTAAACGAAAATGCAATTTAATTTTCATTATACACATTCGCGATGTGAAAATGAATATATATAAATCTGTTGTATTATTAATGAATTTCAATCCGCGAGTACATAAAATTTCAAATTAAATCTTTCCAATCAAACATATCTTTTCACATTTGTTTACCTGTAATATATTTAATGAGAGAATGAAAAAAAAAAGAATAATTTCTCAAAGTCCGCACGATAATTAATTCAATAATTCTAAAGTTAGGTGAAATTTGAACTAGGAGGATGTGTTAAAATCGTGACGTGGAATTTCGTACGGTATGTTCTATGAATGAAAATACGATCCTTTATATTAATAGATCCCAGGGATTCCCTTCTCTCTCTCTCTTTCTTTCTTCCTCTCTCCCTTTCACCCTCTGGCTTTCTGTCTTTGTCGCTAGAAACTTTAGAACGAGGTACCCCCATAATAGCCAAAGCCAAGAAGAAGAAGAAGAAGGAAGGGTGGTCTGAGAAGAGAAGTGGGTAAGGGAATAGGATGGTGGGGGGGGGTGGAAGGTACGAAGCAGTTTGAGAATCCGGACTTTCCACCTAAAGAGGGGAACAATGAACAAGATTAATGGTAAATGACGCATGCGTGCTGATTAAGAAGAAGGGTAGAGGGGGAAGAAAATGAGAAAGGTGGAAGGTTCTTCCTGTTACGAATTCCCGACAAACGATTTTCAAATATGAGATATTAACAAATACAATTTCTACTTCCCACCATCAGCTCGAGTTCTAATCTTTCGTTTTCTAGATAGAGTTGTTGTCAGCCATTGTTCTCCTAGTGTCTATATACACGTTTAATGGAAGACAAAAGATGGATGGCCGTTCAGTTCGCGTGTTGAGATTTAATTCATTTTCACTGTTATTATACTAGAACGTGCTTTATGATCGTCTAATGGTGATATCATCTCTCTCTCTCTCTCTCTCTCACACTCATTCTCTTTCTCTTTCTCTTTCTCTCGTTCTCGTTCTCATTCTCTTTGCAAAAGTAACGAGATATATAGGTTTTGATAACAGAATGCCAAGATAAACGTATCACTGTAGGATGATATCCTGTAAACTTTTACTACCCTTTCGTCTCGTATTATAATTTTTAAATTTTATTAAAAAAAAAAAAAAATAGATCAAAATTATTCGTGAATAAAGTTTAAAAAACTCGATATACTCGTTGGTATAATTTATTTATTATTTATTTAAAAGAAGATTTCTATGGGTTCTTCTAATTGATAGAAATGAAAAGTAAGCCTAAAACGATGTACCACTATGAAATGTTTTTATTTTTAAATATTTTTTTTTTTATCATTTTCTTTAACAATCTTACAATTTAATATCCTTTTAGATAAATAATTTAAATGCATTGATGATTATATATATATATTTTTTTTTTATTTTTTTTGCGAGAGACAAATTTCACGAGTTCCTAGTTTGAAGTGTGCACCCGGCACCACGTTTGTCCCATAGCTCTATGACTCCCTTGTAATCTCATGGCGAAATGAAGAATAGGATATTGAAAAATCCCTGGCTCTTTCATTGACATCCTTTATTCTTTTCTATCTTTCTCTCTCTCTCTCTTTCTCACTTTCTGGCTCTCTCACTCTTTCTCTTTCTGTCTATCTTTTTCTTCTTTTCTTTTTTTTCTTTTTTTTTTGTTTCTCCTCCCTTCTGGCGCATCTTCTTTCTCTACACTCTTTCACTCTTCGTCCCCTAGTTGGTGTTGGAAAGCACCTCAGGATGAATATGCGAGGGTTCCACGGTTGGGTAGCAGGTGCGCCACGTAAATTTATCGCGACGAAGTGCTTGACTT
The DNA here is from genome assembly GCF_010416935.1 of Polistes fuscatus. Classification (NCBI taxonomy): domain Eukaryota; kingdom Metazoa; phylum Arthropoda; class Insecta; order Hymenoptera; family Vespidae; genus Polistes; species Polistes fuscatus. The sequence continues at coordinate 5,587,270 of NW_025112998.1, read as the reverse complement.
GTGAGCGTCGCATCTCTGATTTGGATTGGATAAAAAAAAAAAGAAAAAAATAAGACAAAAGATAAAAATAAACAGAAAAGTATATCATTCGTGCTACGATCCCGGTGTTCAGTATTCGATAAGTTATAGTAATAAATCGTCATAAAGTAAAGTATATATTATTTTGTTGTTAATATTGAAATAAAAAATTGGATCTATAAAAAAAATTAGGACAGGAAGGAAAAAGAAAAAGTTAATAGATTGAGTATAAAATGATAAATTGCAAAAGTATATTTTTAGGGTTAATATTTTTGATAGGAAATAGTCGAAGGTCTGTCTGTAACGAAATAAAATAAGAATAAATAAAGTATAGTAAGAAGTGTGTAAGAATAAAATGTTAGAAAAGAGAAATATGTGGAATAAAAGAGATCGAGAAACATTTGAAATCAGTGTGTGTATGTACCTCCTCAGGGATGTCTCGTAAATCGTCTGATTCCATTCCAGCAAGTGTTCACTTTCTCTCTCAGGCGCATAGAAGAGATCCAAGGAAATCCTAGAAAAATCGTCAAACCATGAAACAAAGGTTTGTTGGTAAGGGAAGAAAAGAGGGAAAGTCATAGCTTTTATTTTAACGACGAAGATCGTACGGATTCGAACTAGCTTCTTTTTTCTCTCCACTTCTTATTCTTCTTCTTCTTCTTTTTCTTCTTCCAATCGTATTCTCACTCCTCTTATTGGAAAATCTTATTTATTTTATAGGGTGTCGCAAACAAACCATTCCTCATACCTTCTCTTTATTCTTTGTCGAATAAAAACAAAAAAAAGAAAAAAAAAAAAAATCCTTTACAATGTAAAAAATTAATCCTAGTAAATTATTTTTGCATCGATTATTGTCCAATCAAGTATAGAAAAGTTGTTAAAATTACATTTAGTTGTAGGTTACATTAAACTACATTTCGCTATCAGATTATCATAATCAATATCGTATCGCGTTATTATTCCTACGATGCTCATCTATGTATAATAATTATTATTCTAACCGTAATAATGAATGATTAATCATTTTTAATCTCGTAATCGATACTTTTAGTATCGATTTTGTCAAACCGTAGTAAAGAAAAAAAAAGTTAGAGTAGATTTTTGTTTTGCCATTCTCCCTCCCTCCTATTTCACGTTTTCGTTTTCTTTTTATCTCGCGTTTGATATGGCGACAGTGGAAAGAAATGTCCCAACGGTGGGAGCGTACTGAAAGTGGCTGTATCTTCGTGTCAGGAACCGGAGTCAGGGATGTTGGGTGACATTGACCGCGGGAGAAAGAACACCCCCTGCGATGATGCCGGCTACGAGGTGGCCGTGATACGCTTTCCCATTGGTATTAGTATTAGTATTAGTATCAGTATTAGTATTAGTATTAGTATTAGTATTAGTGTTGGTGGTGGTGGTGGTGGTGGTGGTGTGTACTGGCTTTACTCTACCAGTCGGCACTCCGAAGGTTTTCGCTGGCGCGTGGAAACGGCGCGTGGAAACGGCGCTTGCGTAGAAGAAACAGTATTCTGGTTAGAACCGGGTGGGTGACTTGAAAAAGGGGCGACGGGGTAAAACACAGTACGTTCCCGGACGACTAA
>NW_025112998.1:4982806-4984407 GCF_010416935.1 Polistes fuscatus | reverse complement strand
TTCTTCTTGTTATATTAACAATACATTTATTATGTGTACAAAAAGAGCTACGCGATAATGATCCCATGTTCTCTACATATACAATTGTCATTCCTTGCTGATGTTATTATATTAATATTTTTTTTAAATCACAGGTTATTCGGAAAAGTAATCATCATTTTGTTCTTTTTATTTTTTGCTTTTTTTTTTTCTTTTTTATTAAACGAGTATCATAGCTTCAACGTTTCAGACGTTTATAAGAGATTTTTATTATTTTTTCCTTTCTTTCTTTCATTTTGTCGTTGGAAAGACAAACATTCTATAATATTCGTATCAAATTGTAAATAAGGAAAAACCAAATGTTTAACGAAAACGATTAAATTAATAAAAACATTTTTATAAGTCGATAGAAGAAAAATGAATTTTCATTTCCTTATTTCTAAATTAATATTACTACGAAAAATATATTTCATTAAAAGTATAAGAATATTTATCTTTCCTTTGGAAACTAAAATAAAATAACTTTCAGATCGTTTCATTAGGAATGAGTCTTATAAGAGAATGTTTAAATAATAAAGTTGGACAAAAATATTGAAAATAAATGTTGATCAAACTATCGAGCTTAATCGATGTTACGACAATCGATTTAACTCTTTGAAAAAAACAATGAGTAAAAATTAAAACTAATAAAATTAGTACAAAAGTAAAACTAATAAAATATGAGGGGGGAGGAGGGGGATCCCTCTACAAAAAACAAATTAAGTATAATATCTAATAATATATAGATATATGTGTATGTATAAATTTAAATAAAACTATTGACCACGACTAAAAAAATATCATGAAAATCATCTATCCGTATAAACTAATATACATATTTTCTAATATATATATATATATGGAATATATAAAAAAAAATTATACACTAAATAAGCCATCGAAGCAGGAATATAGGAGTATTATTTAAAACTTACTCCAAAGAGAATTTGATAATGAGACAGAGAGAGAATGATTATTAATTAACTAGTTAGCTGTAATTGACGAGTATATATACTTATCACGAAGAAATTGGAATATTTTGTATTATCGTTTCATTTTTGCGACACAATTTATGTAAAATTAAACACCTTACAAAAAGAGTCACCACAGCTAACTGATTAAGTAACAAATTATAACAAAGTGAGTATACTCGTCACTAAACAAAATATTGCCATTTCTTCGTGACGAGTTTAATCGTCGATCACAGATATAATTTGTTAATCAAAGAAAAGAAAATTTTCTATCTATGATAAAACTAACGAGATAGAATATAAAAAAAAAGAAAAAACAAAAAATAAACGAATAATAATAACATTATATGTGTAATAATAAGTAATACATTGTCATGTTTCGATATAAATACTGCTTTTATATCACCTAACCAGTCAAACGATGAAAAAAACAAATTAATAATTTAATATTTATTTGTAAATGGGGTAAAAAAAGAAATAAAAAAAAAAAGTACATATGTATAATAATTAATTAACAATTAATAATTAATCCTCGTGTTTAATCGGAAATATATTATAATAAGTAAGAAAGATCGATGAATTTCGAATCTGAGTGAATAAGAAGCTTTCTCT
>NW_025112998.1:4102806-4275306 GCF_010416935.1 Polistes fuscatus | reverse complement strand
ACATCGATCTCTCTTTTCCTCGCATTATTACCGAAATATCCCGAAGACTCCCCAGGTCAAAACCGCACCTGAAGAACCTCGACGTTAAAGTTTTACTTTTTTATAGTACAAACACTTATTTATGTATATATATATATATATATATATATATATATATATATACATTATATTATACATACATATATATATTATAAGAGGGGCCCTACTCACGATTCAACTATAACCGAACGACGAAAACCACGAGAGAGAAGAATAAGTGTCGGTAAAAATGAAAGAAAATAAAAAAATCCGTAAAATAAAATCGATTCTCTATCGTGGTTGAATAGAACATTTTCTTTTTTTTTTTTGGCCTTTTTTCTTGTCGAAAGAAGCAAAGCGCGTGTATGCCGAAACGAACGAGAATGAATATAAAATGTGCGAATGAGAGAAAAAAAAAACTAGACTTTGTGTATATTGCGTGAGGATTGGTAAGAGAATAATAAAATTATAAAAGTAAAGAGATAAAAAATCTGGAACGAACTAACGTGTACGAACGATTATAGAATATGATTGAAAAATACGATTAGGGGATGAAGAGTTAGCGAGAGAAATACCGGATGACGCGAAGTGTACTAATATTCTAAAGTAATTCTAATGGTTGACTTAAATTAATAATTTGATAATTAATTGATATTGTAAATCGTAACGACGTAGACGTGTAGTTTATTAATCAACGAGATTGACGTAAACGCGCTGAAATGATCGATCGGTATGACAGGATGATTTCGCGTACGAATGCGGGGGTGGATTTGGAGGAGCAGCGTTTTTTGAAACCAACAAAAAAAGGAGGAAAGAAAAAAAAATGGGGAAAAACGAAAATGGAGAAACAAAAGAGACTTTTTTCAATATCGATGCGAGGAAATAATTCGATTTCATTTTGTAAGCGCACTCGAGCGTTAATTACTGAAATATCATAATTGCTTATTAATCATGTGAAATGAAACATGAGCATTTATGTTATTCCAAGGGTTTGAGCGAGTCACGATGACTAAACTTCGAAAATGTTACACAACCGTTGCGGAAGGTCGCGAAATCAACGAAATATCGATCTTTAACGAACCATCGAACGAATATAGTATCGAGTAGGCGCGGCCACGCGCCAAATACCACCAAATCATCACACATTTTTAATACCAAGTACTTTGTACAAATATATCGAATCGTCGTTTACTCGGGCCGCGATCGTTCTCGCGTTGTCTCACACGTTGACATCGTTTAGAGGGTTCGCGAAAGATCGAAAATCATTTGCGAATGAATGAGAGAGTGCGAGAATACAAAAATATATATATATGTTTATATTAATTAGTATATAAACGTCGAGCTCTTCTCGACCCTCCCCCCTTGCTCGGGCTATGTTTTTCTTTTTCATAATATGGACAGGAAAGGGAATTAAGAACAAACAAACAAACAAACAAAAAATAATTAAATAAAGAATGAAAAGAAATAAAATATAATAATTATAATAATAAAATAAAATAAAATAAAATAAAATAATATAAAATAAAATACACAAGAAAAGAAAAGAAAAGTAAAGAAAAGGGAAAAAAAAATAAATAAATAAATTAACGCAAGAGATGAAACAAAAACCGAAACGTAGTCGTATAAGTAACGTGTAGATATATCATAGTTAGATACAACGATCTCAAATGAACACGTTAATTGTGGATTGTCGTAAAATAAAAATAAAAAAAAAAAATACATAATTAAATAAATATAAAAAATAAGATCGAAAAGAATAAAAGCGAATAGAATTAACTAAGAAAATATGAAGGAAGTCTCGCGGCTATCATGGATGAAAGAATACAAAATAAGTAAAGAGGAAGAAGAAAAAAGGGAAGACAAAGAGCGAAAGTGTGTGCATATTGTAGGTGTGTGAGAGAGAGAGAGAGAGTGAGAGAGGAAAAGGGAGAAAGATCGAAAGATAGAAAAAAAGAAACGAATAGAGTTAAGCGTGAATAAAAAATCGTCGTCTTAATAACGATTGTTATAAAGAAAAAGAAAAAAGAAAAAAAAAGAAGAATAATATGGTTGAATCGTGAATTTGTGTAAACGTTCGAGACACTTGCCCATCTTTTCTATTATAAACGTTCGTTGGCCGAGCGAAAGAAGTTTTAAAGCTTCATTTTTGTACGTTTTTACGTTTCCCTTATATTTTTCGCTGTAGTCACGTAGTTTGCTCGACGTTAAACACACAAATAATGTAATTTACGTTTAATTAACGATTATTCGCGTCTGTACAATCTCGTCAAAGGTTCGTTTAAAAACCGAAACGAGATATATAGTTAGGTTTAAAGAAAAATTCTAAGTATCGTCGACGGTCTCGTGTGCTAGTTGTTAAGTTTTTCGATTTCCGAAAAAGAGCGTAACCCGACAGCCATGAAAGCCGTGCAACAATTTTATTCTCCACATTTTTGTTTGTTCTTTTTCAATCGGTTAAATCGAAATCGTTATTAGAAACGATTGACATAATCGTTCTCTTCGTCGCGTTCGTTAATACGTCGGGCATAGATTTTCATCGGAATTCAATAACGCGAAATTAAATAAATGATCACAGAAATACTTTCAAATAGGGAGAAAGTTCGTAATCGAAAGTTTACTAACTTCTTCGTTCTAAAATCGAATTATACGAATCATTTGAATATTTAAAAAAAAAAAAAAAGAGAGAATATAAATAAATGAAAAAGAACGAACGGCTAATGGCTCTCGGGTGTCGACTCCGATTTTTTTCGATCTCGCGACGATCCAAATTTAAGCATCGAATCTCGAATATTTTCATTCCCGGCGCGATACAACGAAGTATCGATCGAGGGTACCGATCGTCGCGGAATCGAAAAGAAAAGAAAAGAAAAGATAAGAAAAATAAAAAGAACAAAAAAAAGAAAAAGAAAACGGAACGGGGGAGTAACAAAAGTTGCGAGGTAATACCAAAAGATTAAATGCAAAAAAAAAAAGATGGTACATATAACAAAAGAAAAAAAAAGAAGAAAGGATTATGAAAATTAAAAAGAAAAAAAAAAGAAAAAAGCAGACGTAACTAATAAGAAACAAATATCAAGAATGAACGAAAAAAAAAAAAAACAAAAATACAAAAAAGAAAAAAAACTAGCGAGCACACACCATTCGCGCGTTTACACTCGTATACATTACACGTACACGCAGACATATAGACATACTAACAGACAGACAGACAGACAAACAACAAATAACACCGGCGAACGAATCGTTATTGCATTTTTTAGTAATTAATCGCACCTAAATAATTCGTAAGAGAATCCGTCGACTCTCTTTTTCCACAGTACAAGAAACAATGGTATTTAAGAGTTTTCATTTTAGTCGCAAAAGAAACTAAAACTTTATGGATAATCGCATACATATATATATGTATATATATATATACATATATATATATATATTTCACGCGCACGCCGTTGTAAAACTTCTTAAAGAGAAAAAGAAAAAAAAAAAAAGAAAATGATAAGAGATAATACCCTTCGCATAAGCGGCGTATGAGAATAGAAAAAGAAAAATTGATCGAAGAAAGAAAAAAAAAAAAAACCGAAAATAAGAGAACAAATATCTACCAACCTTAACCTACCTACCTTAACAACAACCTTACTTACTTCTCTTGTAAAAAACGCGTTCAAAACGCTCTATTCTTTGTGTAAACTCTCAATCGTCCGTCTTTATACTTTTCTTCGCTTTAAATGGCGAAAAAATCACCACCTTTCATCGTCGTCGTCGTCGTTGCCGTCATCTTCGTCGTCGTCGTCGTCGTCGTCGTCGTCATCGTCGTCGTCATCGTCGTCGTCATCGTCGTCATCGTCGTCTTGTTCATGCGCGCGCGCGCGCGCGCGAGCACACCCTCAATCAGTTCCACACCCCTTGTCTTCTTTTACTTATTTCTTTCTTCTAATTTTATCGCGATAACACACTATTAACGAGATAAAACTGAAACTATATATAAATATATATATACACACAAAATATGATAAAAGAAAAAAGATAATAACGAAGAAGAAGAAGAAGAAGAAGAAAAAGAAAAAAAGAAATTAACTACGAAAAACAATAAGGCAAGCGATTAATCTCCTTGTTCACATTCAACAAACCTGTTTTGATTCGATCGATCTATGCTTTCTCGCGAACTCCCCGAGAACTCCAAGACGTACTAACTTAGAACAAATTGTAGACAATTTATTATTAAATAAAATGACAAAATAAAGCGACATTTGAAACGAAAGCGAAATTACGCAAGACGATCTATGTGATATTACAACCCCTTTTATATATATTTTCTTCGTTTTATTATATTTATTATCTTACGACAATCGTGGCAAGTGAAAATGAAAGATTAATTATTAATTACGAAAAAAAAAAAAAACAGTAGGTAAGAGAAATGGCACGTAAATATACATACATCAACAGCACCGTAATTCATTCTTTCAAATAAAATATTGCCGAAATATTTGCATTAATGTACACGTATTTATTCCATCATCAAATTCGTTCGTATTAAGTTCATTCGTTAAATCACGAAGTTAAATCAATAAACGCAATAAATTTTTAACAAAGTTTTATTTTTCAATGAAAACATTTTGATATTCAGAATACCGAGCGTATTTTAGAATCGTCTTAGAATCGTCTTAGAATAGAATCCATTGGCCAAGGTAATAAGATCAATGTCAATATAGGAATTGTGTCAGTCTACAGACTGAGAAGATATATTTTTATAGGATGATCTGAGAATTGCAGAATCTCAGTACGATAAGGTACTTGGAAAAAGAACGTGCAAGGCGTCTGTGACACTGATTACCGAGAATTACTGCAATTTCCTTGATTTTCTTCTATGTGAACAAAACGCGAACGTTTCGGAAAGTAGAGCGTGCCGTTAATAGTCAGACTTGCGAAAGATCTTCGATTATCGTTGGAAGAAAGAGGACAAATTGTTGGAAACGTTTTAAAGTCATATTTTTCGTAATATTTTGGAGTATATATAAAATTTCTTTTTTCTTTTCTTTTCTTATCTTTTATTATATTTAATATTGAAAAGTAAAAAACAATGTATCCCTTCTAAATGATTATATCCTTTATCAAGGAGACGGATCCTTAGTTGTCTTAAAAGATTAACTAATGTTTCGGACAATCTCATGTGACTAATGCACATCCGAAATCTAGCCTGACACGTTGTAGGCATTAATCATGATTAGAAGAAGACGAGGCTATGTGTATATGTGTCATCAACTTGTGTCAGACATAACAAATGTTCGCGAGCATAACATCGGGTTGCTTGAAAAATACTTAATGCGACATCTAATTGATCAAATTTACACTTCCCTTGGTAAAGTAACAGAAGATTAGATCCGACAGGTGAATAGCAGAGCAAGATGATTATTATTATTATTACTAAGGAAAATATAAATAGGATCCTACATGGATTCCCTCGCGAATTTACGAAAACATTTGGAATGTCTAATAACGTTTAATAACGTTCTTAATAACGTTAAGATTGGTTCAATGGTAGGTGGGCCAGGAACAGGTTGGTTTTCTCCTCTCGTTCGACGATGAAATAATGCGGCCGGTGTCATTATGCACGCATTTATTTCCACTGTCCCGTGCACATCCAATCCTGGATCGTGATCCATGCGAATGGATTCATTATCTTCAACAACGTGACAAGGCTGTGGGCAGTCTACTAATGCGGCAAGGGACGGATATGACGTAATCTGAGGTCACCCACGCAAGTGGCGCGCGCGATACTCCAGAAAGCGCAGGCGTTTGCACGCGCGTTACACCGAAATAGCAATCATTCGCATTCGATATTAGTTTGCAGTCGCATACTCGTACATTTAATCCTAATCGTTTTCATCAATATTCAATCGGCAAAACTTTCGAACCCCTTTCGACAGGAAAATGCTCGTTTATAATAGAAGATAACTGCGCAATCATTTCCTATTCTATTGCGCGCACACGTGAGAATCGCAAACAAGTCTATAACCTAACCTGAACTCTAGTTAAATCATCGAGATAAATACAACATTTTTGGAAGAACATTTTGATCAGGAAATGAATTATTTTGTAATCTTTCGTCATAACTACGTCAAGTATTGGGGTACTCAAGTTCGTTAAAGAAGAATATATGCATCCTATCGACCCGCTTAATACAATTTGATCTAAACTAAGCGTGGGCGAATAATCAATGCGGTAGTTCAATTTGCTCGGTACAACTTTATGTCAGCAACACTATAGCTTAGAAACAAGTGCACGAGTACGAATGTTTTATTTAGAAATAGACATTTTAACATATCTCGAGAAAATTCACTTATAAAAAAGATTCTTTTTCTATTACAATTTTATTTCTTACTAAAATGTATTTACTTTAAGTAAATAAAATGGATACCTTGAAAGTTTTGGGCTATATTTCAATTATTATGTTGCTATACGCAAACTAACAAATAAATTAATATTTCTTATCGAAATGTCGAAGAGTCGAATAATTTAATACATTGTCATCGATTGTTGCGTAAAATATAAGTTTTGTTTAAAAATAATATTTTTCATTCGATAATGATAATAAAATATTCTCAATAGCACTTATAAATAAAATGATAAATATTAAATAATATTTCATATATTTGTCAGACGTAAAAAAAATGTTGAAAGAGTACTCGATCTTTGATCTTCGTCGACTTTGAAACAGATTAGGAATCTTATCAATACATTACCACCCTTTTCTATACCACCATTCAAAAACTTAAGAAGATCTTCTTCAGTGAAAAGCCAAGCGTAGACTTAAGGATCAGAGGCTTGCTGAATGCTTATTTCGTTCTTCCGTTCGATTTGAAAGAGCACGCGTTCGTTACTCGAACAAATGCATTTTATAAGACGCGATAAGATCAAAGGGAGAGTTAGCATAACTTCGTGAATAAGATTCATCTGGTGTGGTGTTCGTTTTTGAAATTATTTTTTCAAACAAATACCTTGATAAAGAATTGAATTAAATAAGCCGGATCTCTAAGGAAAACACAAAAACTTTCCCAAAATTAATATAAATACATCGGATGTAGATTTATTATTTTAAAAAGAAAAAGAAAAAAAAAAAAAGAGAAAAGAACGAATGAAATATAAATTTGAATCGATATCTTATTCCTACCGATTTCATTTTTATCCTCACAAAGTTGCTAGAATTATATTCTTGTTGTATGATTTGAGCAAAATATACTTGTGCAGAGTAAATGATTGATAGAACGTAACGAAAATGAGTAAAATTAGAATTATTTAGTGTGTTGAAACCGAAACAATGTTGGCTTATAGTTATTGATACCCCCCCCCACACACACACCTGGTCTGTACTCCCACTAACGTGTCAAAGTTATCAAAAGTATTTTCCACGAGAGTTTAGGCGTACTCGAACAAACGTAGAATCCCATAGGCTTCCCTTGAGTGTGCAGACTCCTCCTCGCGACACCTCCTCCGGAGGTCCACTCTCTCGTATCCGCTCGGAATAGTACGAGGAATATTCTCGCTGGTAGACGTAGTCCAGTCGTGTTCGCAGACACTCGTTCGATCATCAAGCAACCGTTGAGCTCGTCAAACGATTTCTTCGAGAAGAATTAATTCGCGATTAATCGATCCCAAAGATCGAGCAGTGATTTCCGTCACTTTTTGAAAATTCATTGAAAAGTGATGAGGAGGGATATGATCGATTGATATTAAAACTGTGATCGGAGTATCGATAAAACAAAGAAGAAGAAGAAGAGGAAGAAAATAAAGTGAAGTAAAATAATAAAGCTATCGTGAAAGTGTCCTAACGTGCCCTAAGAAATTTTTTTACAGTGATTTTGGGTGATAACGAATGTGTAATTTCTTTCATCGTTCATCGGTCATCGTTTTTATTTAGGTGCTACGATAATTGCATGTTACCGTAAACAAGGAGTCGCTTCGAAGAATATTTGAAAAACGAATCCATGCGTTTGTGAGAGGATAACGTCCCTCGATCTACGAGAATGACCGGCACCCGAAGCTTTCTTCAATGGCTGCCACCCTTGCTCGTCTTTTGCCAAGGTAATTTACCTTCCCATTATTTTTCTCTCAATTTATTTTCATTTATTTCTATAGAAGAAAAAATACACTTTCAACTTAATTCTAAATACTACGACGCTGTCAACTTATTTTTTATCTAATTTACATTTAACCTTAGTATATCGTGAAATTGTAATATATAGTTTTTCTTTATACGATTGGATTTATCTTTGATTTAGTCTACTAAAGGAACTTAGTAGTTTTAGAACAATTAGATCGTATGAAGAGAAACGAGTATCGGTGATTTCTTCGTTAAGTAGTTAGGGAGAGCTCGTTTACAATTGTCTGATATCAAGTGCCATTACTACTTGCACTAGTTCGTGCGCTAATTCGATTGAAACCGATTGACATGCTGTGAGAACGCGTGTTTAATTTCTTTCATTTTACTTTTTTATACTTTTTTTTCTTATTATTTCTCATTTCAGTATTCAACTACGGCTTGATATTGGAGGAAGAAACAGAACCGAATTATTTGACGGCTGCTGTCGGAGAGTACGTGGTATTCAATTGTGATCTTGACTTTCCGCACGAGACACCAATCCCGTATATTCTCCAATGGAACCGGGATGTAAGTGTTTAAATGGAATATTTCCGCGTTAGGATAGATAGTAGAACTCCGTCGTAATTCTACGCTCCCCATCTCTATATTCTATTCCAATATCGCAATACAATTTTTTCTCAATTTAGATCGAATCGATTGGAAATTTACTTAAAGCTTTTAGAAAGAACAAAATATAAAATAGAAAGATAAGCTCTTGACATCGTGTTGCTTTAAGTTATTCAAATTTAACGATCAATATTTTTATGTAACAATCGTAAAAAGATATCGATTCTAGTACGATATGTATGGTAACGTTATTAAATTCATGTAATTATATTTTCTTCGTTATGCGGTTTGCGGTATGTTCGAGGGATGACGATAACGATGCATAAACTAGTATTGATGACGGTGTGTTTTACGATCATATTGAAGAAAAGAAAAAGAAAAAACGAAAAAACAATCGGCAATATCGCGAGAAGGTCAGTTTCATTAATAAATTAGTTGTATTTATAATATTAAAAAGTATCGAAGGAGTGGAGGAACATTTGGTTTGGTAATTCAAGGCAGGGTAGGTTATTCTATTTCTTCGATACAGATAACCAACTTCGATAACGTCGTTGAATCGTCGTGGGAACTTTACTGTCGAGCAAGCTTTGATTTCATCACGTTCGTCGTTATGCAATACGAACTCCGACTTGGTCGAAAATATGGAACGCTTGGCGGTTAAGAAAGACATTTATACGTCTTGTTATACATCTTGTTGTGTACACGAACTTGTTCGGTAGATGATATTGTTGTCATGTTTTATTAAACATCATCGACTACTACGTCATCATTTCTTCAAAAACGATCGAAGAACAAACATTGGTACATCGTTAAAATAAGCAACCTTAATCGAACACGATTGAGATTTGCTGCTGATTTTTCCGGTTCGTCTTTCGTTGACGGACGTTACGTCCTACGCGTCAAAAGAGAATGAGAATCGGACAACGGAAACATAGTGCGCGTTGTCACATGGCTAGAACATAAAATCAAGTGGAACTTAACCCGATTGGTCCCTGATGCGTATGCAAAACAGGTGCTCTCTTTCCCTCTCTCTCTTTCTTTCTCTCTTTCTCACTCACTCTTTCTCTCTCATTCTATCCTTATAGAAGTAATTGGAGTACGGGACACAAGGCTGCATTATATTTAGTCACTACGAGTCCGCGACACGAGGGGTCCAACCAGTGGGTCACTGTTAACGCATTGTCAAACGATTAGGGACGATTAGCACTGTTTTTACTAGCCTTGTTTCAGTCCTCCTACCCTAAGTCACGTTTAACGCAAATCTTTAGCCTTTTCCGGAACTTGTCTAGACATACCTTTTTCTTTCTCCTCCGATAAAACATTCAAAGTTGAACAAGTCTCGAATATAATCTAATTGGAAACGTAGGATAGTACTCCTAATTATATTCTCTTTAATAATTAATGAGCATTTCATTCTTAGACACGCTATACGCTTTTACGAAGAATCGCGTGAGCGTTTTCCTCTTCAAAATGACGGAGCTTGTTAAAGATCATCGTTTTCAATTATTATCCGGTTACACGTTGCAATTTTCGTTTTTCTTCGAAGAACCGTCTTCTTCTACTTTTTCTTTTCTTTTTTCTCACTTTGAATACGGTAGAAGAATAAACGACGTAGTAGCTAATCGCAAATAACTATCTAAATTCCACGGATGAAATAAAGTCTTTGCAATCTAGGTCGGCTAATAAATTTCAGTTGACCGAGAAAGAAAATAACGTACAATGTTAGAAGAATTATTTTCTTCTTGGAATTGTTAGAACCGATCGACTTGGTTGTTATATATTTTTCAGGGCCACAGTGTCTTCTCATGGTACGATGGGTCAATGACGTTGGATCCTCGTTATCAAGAACGCATACATTTCCTGAAAGATGCATTATCTCGCGGATACGGTGAGGGTAGCATCAATCTCACCAACATCAGGGAAAGCGATCAGGGCTGGTACGAGTGTCGTGTTATCTTCCCAAACAGGACACCCAATTCAAGAAAAAATGGCACCTGGTTTCATCTTGCCATCGATGGTAAGGACGACACGTTCCTTTCATTTTCATCATAGTTAATTATTCGATTTACTTACTAACTCGATTAAATTCGTTCCTCGTTCATTCTATCTCGCTAAAGCTGAAGGATATATTAACCTAAATCGTGGATAAAACGTGTTACTGAACTGAACTAACCGTGAAGACCTAATCGAGGTCAGCCTACTATTTCGTCTCTAACTGATCTACCTAACAAACCAACGCGTGAGCTTTTTACGACCGTTTCATGTTCCTTTTTCAGCCGTTTGTGCAATGAAACAAAAACAACGTTTTGTTCTTTAGATTTGTTCATTTATATTTTGTTGGTTCTTGTTGATACAAGCTGATGGAACTAATTCGATTGCTTTTTATTCATTTTATTCGTTCAACGGAAACACGAATTTACTATTTTCGGATAAACATTTTTATGAAATAAAAAATAAAAACATCGTTTCTATATATCTTATCATTTTTAATTTGTTGTTTAATATTTCGTGACAAGTGTAAAATTACTCGCGTTACGAGAGACGACTGTACTAATTAATCCAAGCAGAGTTCTGGTTTCAGCATATTAAATTGTCCACTGGATGACTTGAGAGAGCCTCTGAATTACTACGTGCGTGGGTTAATCTTCAATTGTTAGTAACGATATAATGTTAACGTGAAATTTTCAGATTTTAGTGGATTTTCTAATGTATCGTATACTGAATTAGATTGGTTGAGAATGAAGTGTAGCAATATCCGTCTATTGCATTGAAATTGATTTTTTTATTTTACTTATCAGGCTTAAAAGAAGTTAATAGGCTATACTGTGGTAAAAAACGAAGATGTTCATTTGTTAAAATAAAAAAACGAGTCCAACGTGTCGAACAATAATATCGTAGGTGAATTATATTGTATTTATTCCAGAACAAGTACAGATTCGTCCGGACAAAAAAAACACACCTTTTCCCTCGATCTATCGAAACTATCGAACACAATGCATCACAAAGAAGATAATTTTCTCGTTGATCGATTAAATACAATTGCATCCATCTAAAAAGTCTACGTGCATCCGGCTTTTGAGCTCTGGTTAACTCGTGTTAATTTAACAAATGCTAAAATATCAAAAGGAATTTTCTGCACGTCCAATCTATAAATAATAATAATAATAATAATACTATTAATTTATTTACTGACAAAACGCGTTAACGTGCTTTCGCGAGAGATCGTTGATGATTGATACAAGCAAAATATAATATTTATAATCCAGCCTACAATTAACAAACCAACACTGGGCAGACCTTGTTAAATCGTTCAATCCAGGTGTGTCGCCGCTTCCGACAAATGTTCCAGGTGAGACCCTCTTCACGACGCCCCCCGTCAACAAATCCGTCATGGAGGGGGAACCAGTTTCTTTCGATTGCATCGTCAAAGATAATTCCTCTACCGTTAATTGGTTCCACGAAGGTATAGAGATCACGCAAGTAAAGGTGAGCTTAAAATATAACGAAAACAACAAAATCGCATTTATTTAATTTATTCGATTGAAATTTATACAGAAAATGAATATTGACAGTTTAAGAGCTGGATGTTTCGACAATTATTTTATATATAAATTATATTTTGTTAATATAAAGGATCTCGAGAGAAGAGCTTCCATTAAGGAGGACGGAACGTTAGTAATAAGGTCAACTTTAATGAGTGATCTTGGAGAGTACACTTGCGGGGTGACCGGTTGGAATGGGAATCAACAAAATGCCTCGGCCTTTCTCAACGTCCAATGTAATTTCTCTGAACTCTCATGTCTTAGAGATCTTATTTCATTCGACAACGTTCTTTTCTCTTCATTTTAGATAAGGCAAAGGTCATTTATGCGCCTAGAGAAGTTTATCTTCCTTATGGAAAGCCAGCCCTCTTGGATTGTCATTTTAGGGCTAATCCACCGCTGACGAATCTTCGTTGGGAAAAGGACGGATTCCTCTTCGATCCTTACAATGTTCAAGGTGTCTTTTACAGGAGAAACGGATCTCTTTACTTTAGCAAAGTAGACGAAACGCATTCCGGAAGTTACAGTTGTACTCCATATAATGATCTGGGTACCGATGGACCTAGTCCTCCTATCAATGTCGTTAGTATTACAACTAATATATTAATTGTAAAAGCTTTTAATTAATCGTAATTAAACTTATGTTTAACTATTAGCAATATATTGAATAAGAGTCATTTAATTTTTTCATTCGAGTACGTTGAATCAATTTGGTTACGTGTAAAAGACAACGTGACAACGTTTACTAGAGAGACCATTGACCAATTGACGATCACCGTTAAACGCTCTTTTATTCTCCAATTGTGCATCCCTAGAGTTACAGCACTTCTGGACTTAACAAATGGTCTAACGTGCATCGTCGTTAAATTTAGAACACTTATTTATCTTCAGATGGAAATTTAGATAATTAATAATATGAAAATCTTATCAATAAAATATAATGCAGTTAGAGAAAATTGTTTACGTTATATACAGGTTGTCCAAAGACCACCGGTTTTCACGGTCACGCCGCAACATTTGTACATGAGAAAATTAGGCGAAAGTTTGGAAATTCCGTGCGATGCCAGGGATGGAGATCAGAGTCATCGACCCACGATAGCATGGTACAAAGTCAGTTCAACAAATAAATTCTATTTGAAAGTATATAACATTGTAATAAGTCAATAATGATTTAGAAAAATATTAATACAATTTATAGGACGGCTCACCGTTGCCACGTGAAAGGACTATCCTGACAGGTGGTAATTTGACTATCGAAAGAATTCAAGAACAAGATCGAGGATTGTATCAATGTGCAGCTAGCAATGAAGCAGCAACTGTAGTAGCAGATGCAGAATTAATGGTTTTAAATATTCCACCAAGGGCACCTTATAATCTCAGTGCCAACAGTAGCAAAAATGCGGTAACTTTGACGTGGGTGCCAGGTTATGTTAGACCAAAGATGGAATACTCTGTTTGGTAATAAAAAAATTATTTTCTTTAAAAAGTATATGTATATATATGAACAAAAATGTTCATTCCTATTTAACAGGTATAGACCAACCGATATGTCTGAATGGCGAACGATGAAAATACTTTCTCGAAAGATCACTGAAGCTACGGTAAACAATTTGAATCCCGGTAGAGAATACGAGTTCATGGTTCTGAGTCAGGACAAGCACGGTGATGGAATGTTTAGTAAAGCATTACGAGTATTTACCAAACCTAGTACGTATGATAATATTTGAAATAATCGGGATTATTTAAATAATTAATATAACGTTAAATGAATTTAATATACAGCTGCCATGGATCATAACTCAGCATCAGAATTTCGTAGTCCATTAGGTTTGTAAAAGTATTATAATATAACAATTAGGAACGATTAGAAATCTATTCTCACGTCAATGTTTGTTTGAAATTCAGAGGAAGAAAGAATGGGTCCACCTCGTAACGTAAGAGTTCAAGCTACCGTAGAGGGTTATCTTGTCACATGGGATGCACCATCTGAAGGTAGAGGTCAAGTTAGGCTCTACGTCGTAAGATGGTTCCGAGGTCCGGCACAACATTTATATGGAAGAGTTGAAACAACTGACACTTATTATTTAGGTAAAATCTTGAATGAATTTATCGGCGATATCGAATAATCAATTATGAACAAAATAATGTTTATTTGAATTACAGTGAAAACGTTAGAAGAGGAAAGTCAATATACATTCGAAGTAGCAGCTATGTCCCTGTCGGATGATGAAGCTACCAGCGAACGTATAAGTTTAGAGGTACCAGCATATCGTAGAAATCGGGCTATTTCTATGGGAATCGTTGCTGGTATAGGATTTTTAGCAGCTACTTTGGCAGCTGTCTGGTGGGCTAGGAAAAGATTTTGTCGATCGCCCTCCAACGAAAAATGATAATTTATTAACGAGACGACGTTATTACGCATAGATTTTCGAAGCTGAGTTTACGCCAGTGTGAACGCGTTCATAATCCAAAACGCGTGTAATATTAAAATGTATCGAATTGTTTCCTCCACGCATTTATTGTCTCGTCTAATCGTATATTATTGTCGCATTTGTCTCGAATTAGATTTGTTTGGAGAGAAACTATCGAAAGATTCATTTTTTATTTAGTGACATGTTCATCGATTAGAACGTCTGTCGAACGTCGTTAAACGATTAAAGATTTATTCAGGAAGGATAATTAGATTAATCATTGTAATATAATTTTTTCTTCATTTTGATATAGATATCTTATTAACAAATAATAATAATAATAATAATAAAAGCTTAGAGACAAAGCGAAATGTTATCTTATATGATTTTCTTGCATTATTAATTATCTTTAAACATAAATATATCGTAAAAGGCTTTCTTATATTAAATAGCATGTTCTATGACACTTCGATCATTCGATAGAATTATTTCTTTATCGCGTAATCTGTTATAAAAAACGTGATAGATTTTACTCGTTATCTTTTTTTTCGGTTATCATACGTTTGAATTATCTCCAGCATTTATTTACATTTATTAGAAATATTTATGTATTCACGCAGCATCGTTTCATTGACGATTCCTCGATGGATATTTTGTAGATCTGACATAAAATACACACATCCAATACTTATTCAGATCTACATTTTTTTCTATTGTAAATAAAATATGAAATTCGTTAAATGCTCGAAAAAATGTATTGTCGTTCGAATGTTTATTCAATGAAGGTTTATTATTATTATTTATATTATCAAATTTGTCGACAGAAAGGATTCGCTTCATTTTTTTTGCATAAACGTTTCTCATAAATTTCTTCATTAAATCTAATCTAATATAATTAACGTGAGGCGTGACCAATTTCTGAAGCATCGTGGAATCTCTCTGAATCATTTCGACACAAGATCACATCTGGCAATTGGCTGGTGGTAAACGTATTCTTTGTTTCGATAAGATGAAATATTATAGGTTGTCCCATAACATAAACCTACCTACACACGTTGTATCATTTTTCGTATCTCGTCGTCGTACTCGGTGATACAGACAAAAATTGTAATGCGACGAATTATCATCCACGATCATCGTCATACTTGGAATAATAATAAAGTCTAACAAAAAAATAAAATGACGAGTATTTTCATGAAATTTCGTCAAATCCTTCATGATACTTTTATCAATACAAATACAATTTGAATAAATATAAAATATAATAAACATGGATCTTAACGGATTTAATATTTGTGTTAATTGAAAAGAAATATCTCTCTAGTATTTAGTCGTTTTGTTTTCTAAATTTTCTTTTAACAAAGAACATACATTCGTACTATTCAATACATTGTCTTGGCAATTAAACGAGCACTTTCTGCCGATTCAAACGAACACTATGTACCGGCCGATTTATAACGAATAAACGCCCAGTTAAAACTCCCATGGGGATCACTTGAGCAACAAATTTGACAAATGAATTAAATGGATTCCACAACGTTCTCGCGCCTTATCGTCTTGTCTACGAGTTACGATGATTCGTACGATTGTGTTGTGCATAGTATAACGTTCCTTATTTTTTTTTTATTCAAACTAGCTTTTCAATTGAATAAGAGTTATGAACTAATATATAATTTTATCATTAACACGTGATATTAAGTTTATAAATTTGCTTTGGATACATGATAAACTTCGTATTTTTTGCTCCAATTATGTTTCGTAATCTAATCTTCGACTTTACGTCGAAATAAGAAACATTTCGTTTAACTCCGATTGTATGTCTTCAGAACAATATGCAAAATCGTGTAATAAATAATCGACGAGTATATTATAACTTGACAGACACAACTTCCTTATAAATATTTACTAACATTTTTAAAAATTTCTTTTTATTGATTAAAGGACATCGATGAGTCTCATTTAATTATTTAATTATTTAAATTATAATCTAAATTTAGATGAAATTCCTAATAAAATATTAGCTGCCTTCTTACACGAGCTAACTGTCACCGTAGTATTAGTCAATATAATTGATCGCTTATTTAAAATTACGATACGAAATGAATTAATAATTGCATTTCGTTTTTTTCCTTTTTTTTTTCTCTTCTTTTTTTTTTATTCTCGACAATCCACTGACCGTGAAAACTAATTTTATCTTTCACAAAAAAGACGTTTGGTGCTTTGCATGACCTACATTTTAAATAAACACGCCTGTTCAAATTAAAAGACGCGTCTGGAATTTCTAAGCGCCCTAACATAATTTTCACGTGGTGTTTATAATAATCTCGATAAGAAAGAATCTTCCACCGATCTTTCCTTATCCTTTCATTTAGAATTAATTCTCAACGACGTATTCAGATATCGATCGATATAAAATTATTCAACATCTCAATATCATTATTCATATTATTAATATTAGAAATCTTAAAAAAACATTACGATAATTATATTCTCAGAATTAATTTACAAATCGTTATTTATGTTAGCTTTATTTAAATTTTATTTCTTTTTTTCTCCCAATCAAATCAATTATTTCTTAAAATCCCATTTAAAACGAGAAATCGATTCTAATTATTTAATGTAATTTACAAAAATCTAACTAGATGCAACCTAATACTTGCAAAGGGACAGACCGGAATAAGCGAGCCATGAGATACATTGAACTAACACGAATGCAAAATTTCTGACGAAGACGTCAAAGATGTCTATAAATAGAAATAAACTAAGACGTTAGAAACACTAGAGGAGTGCAGGGAACCATAGCACTTCAGAGGTTTACCACCTGAATATTCCACCTCTCTTTCTCTCGTTTTCCTCGTGTTCTTCTTCTCACCGGCTCACGTTACAAGTTCCTATCACGAAGCATATTTTTTAAAAATCGTTCAGCTCGTCGTCTATTATTCCAACATGCGCTTCCGCGCGCATGCGCGTTTTTAATTCATTAAAATAAGGAAACATATTATGGGAAGTAGTAAAACTTGAATAACCGGTCTTATGTAATGATAAATCATAGACTTCATTACCACCTCGTGATTCTGTCATTAACGAGATTATTATTGGTAATAATAAGCAATGGAAAACAAAATTGTTTTTGGCTCAATTTACTGCATCGGCTATCATCCGAAACTATGAAAAATCTCCAATGTCGTAGGTACAAGAAATGTAAAATTAAAAACTCGATTCATCGATTATAGATGAGACCGTAAAAATTTCTTATTATGGAAAAGAAAAAGAAAGAAATAAACAGATGTATAGAACAATTTGAAGGATCGGAAGGGTCTTCGTGTAAATTTGGTGTTCTCTCTCTTTCTCTCTCTCTCTCTCTCTCTCTCTCTCTTCTTTCCCCTCCTTTTTTTAGAGAAGTGTCTATTTTAAACTTTGTAGGTAACATTTCTATGCTGCTTTTTTATGCCTTTTTTTCTTTATAACTGTATCTGCAGATTAGAATAAATTACCGACACATTTTCTTTTTTATTTCATTCTAAGAGAACTGCGTTCTTCTTTTTTTCTTATCATAATAAAATATCATTACAAGATCATAGATATTAATTATTCATTATTAAAATTATAATCAGATAATTTTAATGTATTAATGTCGCAAACAAGAAGATAAAGTAACGTTATAATATTTTGATATATTATAAGCTCCTTTCTTACATTATTCTTATTAATTCATCGGTATAATTTCTTACATCACTTATTATTTACAACATCAATTTAATTTGTTATTTAGATAAATCAGATTTCTCAAAAATTAGTACGCCGATTAATATTATATTCATAAAATACGATTTTCGACAAAAAGAGTGCGGAAGAGAGCAAAAAAAGAATAATATATGAATAATTATAGTAATAATAATAATAATAATAATAATAAATTTTTTTTCGTTCGGTCGTGAAAAAAATAAGAATGGAATTATGTAATATGCAGATGAAGGAATTACGTTAATTTAAGTTTTAACGACACACGAACCGTGACTTCGAAGATTTATTATAATAACCAAAATAAAAGAAAATGTAATATTTAAAAAAAAACACGCATTACGATAAATTAATTAGATTATCTCTTTGAAGAGATCAACGCGATTGGGAAAAAGAAAAAAGTAAAAACTCGATAGAACCAAACGCGTAACATACGAAAACGTATGCCAAACCGAAATGACTCATATAGATTAACTCTATATAAACTATTGTTGACAGTGTAAGGTGCGAAAAAATATTTTTTTTGTTTCACAGATCTGTGTAAAGATTTTATTAGCATCATCGGTTTCGTTTTCCTTGCTTCGGTAAAAATGATTGTAGCGATTTATTTTAAATACCGATTCAATATGAGAAGAAATAACAACACGTGGTTGGTTGGTACGTAGGTTGGTAGGAAGAGAAGGAGGGTTGTGTCGTTTATCTAAAGACGAGGAAGGAGAAAGGGGGATAAGGGGATAAGGGGATGGCGAGACAGTGGGGTTGCGTGTAAGGGACTCAACACGGAGGGAAAATCTTTCTTTCTATTGTGGAGGGGACGCCTACGATAAAGCTGTTAGACATAGCCTGTTGATCCATTACGCTTGCCAGTTACAGACGCGACGGTTGTCGGTGTCGGGTCGCATCGAAAAAGTAAGTTCGGTCGTTAAAACATTTACGATAAATATTTATATACATACGCAACCACAACCACAAACACGCACACGCACACACCCATAAATTTATCTTCTTATTTATGATTTTTCAACAATATAAATGATAGGTTTAAATACGATTTGTAAAGTGATATTTATTTAGTAAGGGATTCATCTAGATGTTTGATAAATTGACTCTACAGACATTTATTTTCTAATATTGTTATACGCTTTTTTTCTTTTTTTAATTATTATTAAATTATTTAGAACGATTATTTAAATTAACGGCTTATAGTAATATTTCTTATAATTTGCACGAGTGTGGACATAGAGGATATGCTTTTCTTTTCTTTTCTTTTCTTTTTCTTTTTCTTTTTCTCTCAAATAAAATCATCTTCTTGAAAGATTTTATTATCAGTTAACACTCATTTTTATACTTATTCAACATATTTCGTTACTTGAGATCAAATGTTATAAGTGACAAAATACTTGTAATTCTAGATAGTTAAATAACGCGTAATTTTGTAAGTGATATTATTATATTATATTATATAAACGTCGTATTAACAGTTTGAAATGCATCTTTGAAGAGATCTTATCGTCGATATAAAGAACGTTGACATTAAAAACGGTTGACGCGATATTGAGTGTTATCGTACATTCTTTTCAACGCTTACGTACTATCAGAAATTTGAACAATCCAACGGTTCAATGAAAATGATAATAATAAAAAGAAATTTAAAGTTACATAAAGAGAAAGAGAGAGATAGATAAAGGTAAGTTTACCGGTATTCTTATTTTATGATACCTCAATTATATTTTCTTTTTAATCAAACCACGAAAACAATCTATATACTATTTCGTGTAACATAGGAATATGTATATCCGATGTTCAACAGTAAATATAGGGCTCAACATTGAAAATAATTTTTACGTATTTTTTATGGGAAATATAAAAATTTATAAGGTCTAACGAATTCATTTAAAACAACATTTTCTAAGACTATTAATATTTTAATGATATTTACGCGACAATATATAAACCGATAATTTTTTTACTCGCAAAGAATAATATGAGTAAGACAAATTTTTTGTATAGTTCGAAGACAAATAACCGATGTACGTCATGAAATCAATGAGTCTGTAATTAATTTGCGAAACTTTAAACGACAAATAACAATTTTTTCACAAGAAATAATAATACTTACTCTATTACTTTTTTATTAACGCAAATTGATTATACAATATCGTAATGAATTATACGATAATTGTTGATCTTTTTGTATTATATTATTATACTTTTTCCATATCTTTGCTAATATAAATTTACTACTATATAAAATATTATTATTCTCTTTTACGATGACAATTATTATAAATATTCTTATACATAATCGGCTATATTAACTCTTATGTAACAACTTTTATATCATTTTAACGATTAAAGTTTAACTGTTTAAGTACCAAAGATTTAAAAAAAACAATTACGCTTTTTAAATGACTTGCGAAAAAATCCAAGCGACACAATAAATTTTATGTTAATTTATGTTAAAAGAATCTAATTTGTGTGAAATGTAAAAAAGGAATTCATTTAATGTTTTGATTTTACGCCAATGTTTTAAATGGTAAATGTTACTTTCAATGAAATATTGTTTGTTCTCAAAATTTTACATATTTTTATTTTTTATTTTATTTTTAATATTATTTTATTTGAAATACTATTATATATATAATAGGTAACAACAAAATACAAAATATATTACTCGGATTATATACAAGAAAAATAACGATGCATATCTTTGCCGTATAATTGTCCGTATTATTCCTACAAACGGTTAACGAAACAAAAATTTAAACAATTATAAAATATAGTATATGAAGTTGATTAATTTTGGATATTCCATATAACAAAAATTTCCATATTTGGCAGGAAAACGCACGACATACGACATATAGTTCGTAATTCAATAATTACATGCACAATTAGGATATACAATTAGTTGATTTTCATATGAAAATAATAACCAATATATTATTACATATATATTATATATATATATATATATATATATATATATATATATATATCAATGACAATCAATTAACTGTAATGAGATATTTAGATAAAATAATAAACAGCTACGCCTCGCGTAAAAAAGCAAACTAATTCTCATATGATTATTAATTGTAAAATTATAAGCAACGATGGGTACGTTTAATATATACTTAAATGAATAATTGTTTCGGAATTACCATCTACTGTTACCTTTGCGGGAGGATATTGGGCTGTGTTAAGAAACTGTTGAGAAAAGTTCCTCAAATCTGTAAAAGGGATCGTAATATCGACATATGTACACATATCAAAGAAATACTAATCTTCACTAATCCTACTATAATTAATAAGAAAAATCAAGTTCAAATTAGACATCTAAATTTATCCTCGAAACAAATATTAGCCTTGGAATAATTATCCGTTGATCTCAAAAGTAAATTCAAATAAGAATATCGAATAACCGACCTTTCTCCTGTTTAGAAAATAATTACCATTATACCAATAAATTATAGCATTTTATTTATAAAAGACGAATAATACTGAAAATCTCGTTAAGAAGAAAAAAAAAAAAAAAAAGAAAGAAAAATAAAATTTGTCTAATTTTATTGTTAAATAGTATCTAATTTTAAATTAGACGCATACATATATATATATATATAGACAATAACACTATCTAATAGAGATAAACAATCATTCTCTTCCCTCTCTCTCTCTCTCTCTCTTTCATAACTTTACTCAAGAGTAAATAATCGTCATTAGGGAGAAGAGGTTGGTTAGATCGAAGATAGTAGGAAGCAGGAGTCAAAACATTACTATTTATGGGTTGCGTCAGGGTTGTGTATATGTATATACATATATGTATATATTCATGTTAAATCAGAAGACGAGACACATATACAATAATGGATAGATTAGATAGGATTTTATCTTTCAGAGACCGAAAGAGCAGTGAGAGTAATAGAGCGGTCAGCAGCAGCGTGAATCAGCAAGCGGAAGAGCTACAGGGTGGGGTGAGGGAGGTAATCGTGAAGGAGGAGGTGGTGGAGGTGGAAGAGGAGGTCGACGTTCATTGAGTTCAGGGTGCACATGTTGAAAAGACGGGAAATAACGAACGTTCTAATTTACAGTCGTCTTCGTCCTAACTGTAATAGTATACGTTATCAAAATGAAGGCTTTGATTATATCGACTGTAGTAATATTAACTGGAATACTCGTATTTGTTTTGGGATATTATTTGGCTGTTCACAACGTCCCCCTCTTTACTCATATCCTTAACGAGGTGAGCAAATTCTATTATTTTTTTTTTCAACCAATCCCCAAAATAAACAAAATAAAAAAGAAGAATAACATTATAGTATATCGTTAAATCGATTTCATTCGACCGGACATATTGTATTTTTTAATTTCTTTTTTTTTGATCCTGTATAATTATAAATTTTTGTAATTAATTTATTTTTAATATAAATATACGAAAGACGAATAATTTCCTCGGATATTCGTTTTTCCATTACGATTTCTTATTGATTCAAGTGAATTATAGAAAATAAGATTTATTTTACTAAATTATTCGATTGCATGCAAGAAAAAGAGATACATTCCAGTACTTATAGTTTTATATCAATATCAAAGATGTAAATCGTTTGGATATGAAAATTTTATAATGTTAATTTGTGATTATTATTCTAAATAAAAACGATATTATTTATATTTGATGTTTTTTGTATCGTATAGATATTGAAATTTACATAATTCTATACATTTCCGAGAACCTTGTGAAGATAATTTGCATCGATATAGCTTTAATATCTAATAAACATATTATATTTGTTCTTTTTCTCTCTTTTCTTTTTACTGTTATAAGCAATTAATGATAGAAAAGTATTCTGCGTAATAATGATCAATAATTATGACAAGGTAAAACAAACTCAAAAGAAATTTCTTTAGCATCAATTTATTACTCATTAAAACTCAATAACAATAATACTAAGTATATACCACAAATTGTTTTGTTTTTTGGTATCATAACTTTTTAATATCCTTGCATTAACTATGTAAGTACTTTTAATATGTTTTTTGCTTGAATCTTCATTTGTTCGCGATTATTAATGGCCGGCATATTTTACTCGTAATATCCATGCAATAAATAAAAGTATGCATAATATCATTCAATTTTTCCAGCAAATGGTTTTATCGGAAAATTCGAAAAGCTACGAATTTTGGAAGGATACGAGAAATCTTCCGCCTATGCATTTAGATTTTTATTTTTTTAATTGGACGAATCCAGAAGATCTGACTCTTCCTGGTGTAAAACCAAATTTAGTACAAGTTGGTCCGTATAGTTTTTTGTAAGTATTTAAAAATGAAATCAAATATCGTTACAAAATATTTCTTAACATTTCAATGACCTCAATAAAATTGATAAAACGGATTGATAATATATATTAGGTTGACAAAAATTTAATCTCAATTTTAATTTATTCATATTTTAACTGATGTATATATTATATTATATACATATTTAACTGTGTGTATTATATTATATTTAAACTTTCTGCAATATGTCACACAGTTAAATGACAATCAAATTTAATTATTGCTTCGATTTGCTCATTATCAACTTCATTGAACTTGAACGTTGGTCATCTTTGAATAAAAAATCAGTGAATAAAAAAAAAAATCTTTGAATAAAAAAGCAATTTTAGAAAAACGTTAGCATTCTGTTAAACAATCAACATCATAAATTTTACATATCTCTTTGTGAACTTTAACACTTTTCTTGCTTTTACGAAAATAAAATAATAATATAGTCGAAAATATATTCATTTTTCCACTGCCCCTGTTAAAATTGATCCTTAACTAAGCAAACAAAATTACGCGCAATAAACTGATAATGATTATCAAAATGATTACTGTTTGATTATAAAAAAAAACGTAAATACTTAATAAATGAATTATTCTAATCTGATCCTACATAAATGAATACTAATGAAAAATCTAATAATGATAAATAAGAAATACTTAACCTCATAAAATGACATCTTAATGAGCAATAAAACCATTCAGTCAAATGGTAAAGGAGTGCGTAGGCGATACTATATGAATTAATTGTTTAATTGATGATTTTTTTTATTTTCTAAAGGAACTTACCGTAATATTTCTATCAACGAAAAGACTCTTCGTCATTTTTTACTTCGCAGGTCACTAACTATCTTATTTGTAATTGACTCTTTCTTATATGTATCAATTAAAAACATTCTTATTATTATAACAGGAGATAAATAACGTTCAACAATTTATTTGATACTTCAAATGTTTTTTACAATTATATGAATGCGTATAAAAAGATTAGAAATATCAATTTAATCTTCCATCTGATTTGTACATCATTAATCGAGCTTCTCATGGGGTAAAAAACATTCACTTAATTGATCACATGAAAAAAAATGTGATTACGTATAACTAAGATTTATACTTTTTTCTAGTAATTATTTAATAATTACGGTATATAGTATATGCATCTAAGCATGTAAACAGATGTGTATTTCTATATACGTGTACCCAGATATATGAAACATTTTACATTGTAATTTTTGCTTATTCATTCGATTGCGATAAAAAATTAAAATACAAAAAAATTGATTGGAACGAAACGTAAAGAATATTTTCTAATATCTCGTTACAGAGAGATCAGGCAGAAGGTGAATATTACGTTTCATCCAGAAAATAACACCGTCAGTTACTTTCAACAACGATTCTGGTATTTTGATCAAGAACGTAGTAATGGAACATTGCAAGATAATATCACACAACTCGATGCCGTAGCAGTAGTGAGTATCCTTGCTCTATTTTATTTATATTATAGAATTAATACGATGATTTATCAATGTGTTTCAGTCAGCCACGCACAAAATACGTAACTGGTCTTATTTCATGCAAAATACCTTCTCCTATATACTTAGTTCGAGATCCGATTTAAGTATAAGAAAAACTGTAGACGAATTGTTGTTCACTGGTTACGAGGACACGTTAATTAACATGGGAAAGGTTGCAGCTACGCAGGAAATGCCACCCTTTGATCGCTTCGGTTGGTTTTATACGGTATGATAATATATTAACATATGATATATTCATTTTTACAATTACACGAACTAATTGCACTGGTACATACAATTACAAATCAAGTTTGATCGAAATAAAATAGACAAATTTTCATTATTCTAAGAAAAATACTATTATATAAATTGGTTATTGTTTATTCTCTATTTAGACGACACTGTTAGGTGGTAATAGTCGTGTGGGGGGGTAATGGAATTATAGATAGTAGTAAATTATTCGCAGGCAAAGCCTTAAATTGCTACTGTACAAGGCGGGTCACGTCTACGTTGAATAACGAATGAAAAGCAATGGGGGCATATTATGTATTAATTTGTTGTGTCATGCGTGCAACATCAATGGTCAGTTAATTTAAGATTGCATCGTTTCGTCTCAGGAAAGCGTTATATATTTATTGTTTTTCAACTTTTCCCCGCTTTATATTGGTTATAATTTTTAAAAATAATCTTGGAAAAATGTGTGGTATGAGCGAAACTAAAAAACAGTCTCAATGCCGATGTTTAAGTTGTTTATCTATGCAAAGTGAATAGTTTAAAGATAACACATACATACATACATATAAACGTGTAAAATGTGCATAAATAAAATAAAAAAATAATTCTGCAATATCGCTGAGTTAGCGTAGAATATATTAATAATAATATCTCAATCTGTTCTCTTATCAATCTGTTTAGAGAAATGGTTCTGTTAACTTCGATGGTAACTTCAATATGGATACCGGTAGTGAGGACATCAGTCAATTAGGTGTATTGAAAAAATGGAATTACAAGGACACCACGACGTACTATAAAAGTCCTTGCAATGTAGTCGAAGGAAGTGCCGGTGAATTTTGGCCACCGGATCAAATCGAAGCTGATATCAGTTTATATAGTCCGGACATATGCAGGTGAGAAAGTTTTTCGTTTACTTCGAATATATTACAATTTTTGCAGTTAAAATTTACGTACGTTCGAGTAGTATAAGAAATATATTTATAATATTAATTATTACATGAAAATTTGAATATTTTCATATTTTGCAATTGAATGTTATTTAATTATAATACATTTAGTTACATATAATATTATTTAATAATTATATAATTATTTAATTATATTGACATAAAAATGTGTTCTTTTATTTTTACGGACAACAGATAGCATTGAAAAAAACCTTAACCTCTATAGACTTTATTCGTATATATTAACCTTCCTGACGTTGCTATAATAGGATCGGTCAGTAATCTCATTTATTTAACAGATAGGTACAAATTTAAGACACTTATCGGTGGTTGTCACAGTGCTGAGAGTACGGTCATGCTATCCATGCTTTTAAAATTTAACCTACTAAAAATACAATTTGTTTTTTTAACGATTTAAAAAAAAAAAGAAATCGTTGGTTCTATTGGGCAAAGTATAAAAAAACCTCGACGAGTTTTCTTTTCTTTTTTTTTTCTGAGATTCTTTGTACGAAAAGAAAATAGCAGGCACAGACTTAAAGTATCGCTGTTCGTTGTGTATTTGTATTCACATAATTTAACGCACGTACTAAACATTTTTTTAAATTTATCTTTTTTTTTCTCTTTTTTCATACACGCGATTGCAAAATTTGATATAAATTTAATAATATTTTGCGTGATTATATTATAATAATATTTAATTATATAATAATATTTTACGTGATTTCATTGGCCAGCAGTTATCAATCGCTATCAATAAAATATGATATGCCATTTCATTATTCCAATGTTTATGTAACAACGTTTATATAATAATTTATATCTTTATATATATATGTGTAAATACTGAGATGATATTTTTCGAGAAACAATTGCTTCTACTGTCTACTTTTCCAATTTATCAGGTCGTTTTGTTTTAAATTTTTTAAAGGAATATTTTTACCTATTAAATCGAAAACATTTCTAACGTTTTGAAATTGATTATACAAAAATAAAATATTAATTCAAAAAGTTACTAATTTTTTTAAGTAAAATGTTATGAATAATCATTGGAAAATCTAAGACTACGTAATAAAAATAGTGTAACAGTTTTCTTAATACCTTTTTTATTAATAATTATATTGTAACTATTAAAATTATGTAAATGTAAGCCTGCGCAACATTCATTGGAGTCATCTTAACGGTAACGTGAAAAAAATGTATATGTAATATCGGTGAAGTATTAAATAACAAAAGAAATTATGATGGAAAGGTTGATATAAAATACGTCGAAGTAATCATTTTCTTCTCTCATTATTTTGTTAATATTTCTCAATAGTTTATTATTTCTTTATCTTTACAGATCATTGACGTACGAATTTGAGAAAAAGGTTAATTATATGGGCATCGTGGGTAATAAATATACTCTCGGTAGAAAAACTTTAGGAAACGATACAAAAAAACGCTATCCACACGACCAAGC
The DNA here is from genome assembly GCF_010416935.1 of Polistes fuscatus. NCBI lineage: Eukaryota > Metazoa > Arthropoda > Insecta > Hymenoptera > Vespidae > Polistes > Polistes fuscatus. The sequence continues at coordinate 4,247,414 of NW_025112998.1, read as the reverse complement.
TAAGTATTTTGAGATTACAACTACGACTGAGGATTTCTTCGAGTCTGACTACTCGGCAGAGGCTACCCAGACGCCTCAAAACAACGAGGATCCTGACGTAGTTAATTTAGGAAATTGTTATTGCAATGGCGAATGCAATCCTAGTGGTTTAATAAATATAACTTCCTGTCGTTACGGAGCACCGGCCTTCGTCAGTCTTCCTCATTTTTATAAAGCTGATCCTATGTTAGGTAATCAGGTCGTAGGGATGAACCCTAACGAAGAAGATCACAGTTTCTACATCATTTTAGAACCCGTAAGTTATTTTGTATCTTAAACGAGTCATTTTTAGTAGGAAACTATAAATGGATGAACAAATGTTTACTCGATTAAATACAGGTGTTCAATTTTTATCATTCGTTATCTTTGACCGATAACAATTTAATAATACCAATTTAATAATACAAATTTCAAAGTCTAATCAATTTCTAATACAGTTAAACGCTAATAATTCGATTATAGTAATTTAACATTATTTATTTATCGATAAAAAATTATTTTGTTTAATCTTCCAGGCTACTGGAATACCTTTAGAAGTAGCTGCTAGATTACAAGTCAACATGCTCATACAACCATCGCATACCATTTCGTAAGTACACTTTTTTAAGCTACAGGGAAAAGTCGATTTAAAATTAATCGATTAATTAATTGAGAAGGTAAAAGCTTTTCATTCCTAATTAAGAATTTAATGTTACTTTCTATATCTTTCTAGGCTTTTCCAAAATGTCCCAAAGATGTACTTCCCAATGATGTGGTTCTCTATGAAGGTAAAAGCCCCTGAACAATTTGCATCCGAATTGAAAAGTTTGTTTGCACTTAAAGACTTAATGTTGTGGTCTGGTGTATTCTTAATCCCGACTGGAATTACCATAATATTTTCGACATTGGTTTATCTATACTTCAGGAGAAATACAGTTCACGTGAGTCGATTAGTTTTTACTTGACATAAAATATCGATATCTTAATTTCTTTTTTTTTTTTCTACTTTTTTTTGTTCTCTCTTTTGTTCATACAATTAGCAAGGAATTCTTAACAATAATATTAATGGTCCTAACGCGATTGGAATGTATGTCTTGAATAATAGAAGAACATTTTAGGAACAATTAAGGATGGAGAACTCGAACAGTTCTTCAAAGAAAAACGGGGAATCTGTCTACTTGAGCAAATTGAATCCCGAAGAAGACACTCACGTTAGAAGTAATAGTCAATTGTATCCGAAACTTTATTGATGAGTTATTATTTTTTTATCTTTTATCAGATCATCATACTTGTGCCAATAACAGTCGAATTTTAAGATCTATTATCTTAAATCCGTCTACCAAGTCTCTTGAAGACAGCTTTTTTGATTGAGCTTCGACATTTCTGACCAAAAGGAATGCTTATCCTTATTAAACAAATTACCGTCCTCACTCAAATCGATAAAAGATTATAAATATAGATGTGTAAATATATACATATATGTATATTCGTGTATTTATACATATACGAATATTTTTATACTCTTATTAGAAAGAATGCGCAAATTTTGCGTGGTTAGATACAAATTTTTAAATTAATAACAAAAATAACGATATATCGTCGAACTTCGTCGTTTTGTACGCTGAATATACCAATGATTAAGTTTCATTTTATTTTATGAAGATTTTACAAATATTTTATAAGCCATAATCCTCTAACATTTAAATACATTCCTGATGTAGAAATTAGTGTATGTAAATCGATCAAGATTATAAAATGGTAGAATTTAAGACTGAAGCATATTTTAATAGTTATGATTGTGATTATTATTTTATTAATGAATGGTAATACAACAAAAAAAATGAAAAAGACAAAGTTTTCTAAATAGAGTTCTTAAAGACTCATAAATGTCCGAACCAAATATTGGATTTATCCTAAAATTAATAATGTTATTAAAAAGAAGAAAAATGATGACAGAATGATTTCTATTGGTTATTGAAAAAGATTAATTGGTTACAAATAACGTCGTTGTGCCTTGTAAATTGTATTACAACAATTATTAAGAAATTGTTATTAATAGTGCTATTTTATTAATAACAATTTTAGAGATTATTTTCAATATAATCTCTAATAGATCACACTTCCATTTACATAGAATACATTTTTTAATTAACATTGCGTATCACTTCTTATCTTTGGTATTAATGTTTTCTGCGAAGCCTCGGAACTTAGATATTTTTCATTAAACTATTTGACGTTCGTGAAAATTGGAAAATAATAGACAAACAAATGTTTCATTAAAAATTTGCATATTAAATTAATTGTCATATCAAAAGGAAAGTTTTGTTGAAATATATTTTGGCCTTGCTCTCTAGGAAAACATTTATGACTCTCTTGATGTGCAATGTATTAAAGAATCAAAATAACTACGTTTACGTATTTGTGTTAAACATTTTTTTTTACACTCGAAAATCTATGGTTGAACGTATGCTTAGAGACATGTTTACTAGATAGACACGAATACGGGAATTTTTATAGTTTTTATACCTGGTGTAGTGCAATATGACTATTTAACAGCGTTGAACAAACCTCATAAAAAGATAGCGTAATAGAAGATTATAAAAAATTATAAACTATTAGAACTTACGAAACTGTCCACAATTTAATATAACATTATAATTTTATTTTATTTCTGCCATTAAAATAAAAATGCTATTATGTTATATATTTGGATTTTCTCTAATAGAATTATAAAATTTTTATGTCACGAAATATTTACGAACAATTTTATTCGCAAGTATAAACTTGCTTGTACACCACGCTGTTATATTTAATTATAAGATTTATGTTTCTGTAGCATTAAAAAGTTGGCATAGAACCTCAAGAACTGAACAAAATGAATATATGCATTTAATTGCTAGCTATTTGCAAATTCAAAATCCTTAATTGCTAACTTTTTTAATTAATTATTTAATTATTTATTGATAAATGAATAAGTGCGCTAAATTGCTAACAAACTGCTTATTTAAAATCCATAATTGCTAACTTTAAAAATTAATTATTTAATTACTTATTGATAATTACAAATGTGGAAACGTCATGAGTTGGAGATTCTTTTCAAAGTGCGCTTGCGCCTTGAATTTGTGGTTGCGCATGCGTATAACATATTTTAATAACTTTTTAATGCTAGACAGAAATACATAGAAGCTCACAAGCCCACTTTTCGCGTAACCACATTCATCTTAGTTACTAACCTGACCATCAATGGGCGATAGTAGATACTTAATGCGATGACGGTACAATACTATAAAAGAATGCAATATTCTTTGATAGTATATATAGTATAGTTATATTGTAATATAGAATTTTATATAATTATATTTAATTTTCAATATATAAACATGTGTGTGCCTTCAGAAATGCATTTATATATATATTTTAAAATGAAGCAATTTAAGATACTCAAATAAAAAAGAATCCAGAAGGTTTGATGATAAATCCAACGATGATGATCACCTGTAACAAGAAAAAAACTATATTAATCATACAATCAAGTGATACAATAGCCTGACATATAAGTGGTCCAATTCGCAGAAGCACTTTTCAATTGGATCCTTTATTTACTTTTTATCAAATCTCTAATTACCGTTGCAATAAAATTAAATTTAAACCCTATTGCCCTAGTATAGCCCTAGTATGCCTTAGTTGCCCCATTATTAACACTTTGCATTTAAAAAATTAAATAATATCGAAGAAAAGCAGAAACTTTGTCATACATCATATGGTCTTACTTTTTTACTTGACCATTTTTATCTTTTATCTTTACTCTACTTTGTATTTACTATACATATATAACAAATGAAGTATTCAGTAAGAATTATTACAGAGCAAAGCGTTAATATACTTAATATTAAGTAAGTATTCAACGTATTCAGCTATCTTCACTTTTTCGAATAAAAATTCATTTTTAAGAAAACGCGAAGATATCTGAATCGTGCGATACTGATTTAAATCACGCGGTACAGAGCATCAGCAATATATGGAAAAAATAAAAGAAATATTTAAATGATAAATGAAATATTTAATAGTTTTCTGAAATATTCGCAGTTGATAAAGTAAATTACTTCTAGTAGTAGTAGTAATCTACCTTTATCTTATCGACTAATTAGTGAGCAATTAAGTGCACTTATATTAATTGTCTTCTGCTGTTGCGGTTCTATGCCTACTTTTTTGTGCTTCAAACTTTACAATTAGATTTATGAAACACACCATTTTTTTAATTGTTATTATATGTAACTCAAAAATTCTGGAAAAAAGAAAACATTTTATTAATTCGCAAAAATAACTATAGTTTTTAATTAAAAAATATTTGCTGCTGTTAGGAGTGCTGTCATAAGATAAATAATTATCAAGTCATTATGAAAAGTTCGAGTATACCAATTCTCAGGAATTTAAACCAAATATATGTCTAATTCTATTATTTATTACACGTCTGATGAATTTAATAAAGAAATATAAAAGTATCAACGGAGAAACCTAAACAGGTTATTATAATACCATTCAAAGCATTAGGGTGAACAAATTTTTCGATTGCAAGCAAGAGCAAAAAAAAGAACAAAAAATACTAATATAAATAAATGGTAATAATAATAATAGTAACAATATAATATATGTAAAATATATATTAAATATAAATAAAATGTTACGATTCGAACAATTTTGAATTTTTCAAAAATAAGGAAAGAACTACAAACACGTCTAGGTAGAATTGAGATATTTCTAGAGAAATGGGCCAAAGAGAAGTGGAGATATTGAAAGAGTAGGGTTTCGTGTAAATGACAGAAAAGATTTGAAGAGAAATATCTTCCCTTGTAGAGGGGACACTACTAATAAAACTGTTAGACGTTAGCCCGTTAATCCATTAGGTTCACAAGTTGCAAACGCAACACACGTTGAGTCCTATGTTTCAAATTGAGTTCGATCGTTGGAACAATTACAAGTATATTTAAACACGCCTACGCAAACGTACAAATAATATTTCTATTTACCTTAGTATTCAGAAAAAGTGATACGATTTACAGTGAAACTTATTCATCAATAAAGGAACTTATCGGTAAATATTTTTTATAATTATTTTACTAGTATGATTATGATTTCGTGTCAATTAATCATTTGTTTTGTGTAATTTGAAAGATCGAGATTAGACGTTAATATAAGCTTTTTTTTTTACAAATATGATAATCTTGAGATTTTGTTCGGCCAATTGACGTATTGGTTATAGACAAAAAATATTCGCACTTATAACACTTTCAATTAATTTAACAAGCAAACTTAAATAAGAATAATGAATGTTTTCCAGTTTGTTTATTTAGTATTGTTGAAAGGATACAAACGATTCGTAGTTATATATACGAAGAAGATTCAAAATTTCTTACTTACATTAGGAAAGGTGAATAACACTTTGTAAATCTTTAAGAAAAAAAAAAAATAAACATAGAATGATCGGAGATACAATTAGAAACATACAAAGATTGAAAGAGATAAGCAATCGTTCTTCTCTCTCTCTCTCTCTCTTTCTCTTTTATCTTTATCTCATAAATTTAATGAAGAATAAATATTCTTAAAAATAAAGAAAAAGATAAAATCAAAACGTTGCCGTTTATGAATCTGAATAGAATTTATACGTACATATGTATAATATACATATGTATACATTGTATATATACATGTGAGAATGAGTGAGAATGTAATGAATGATAGAAGTAAGCAGAAAGTGGATAAATTACTATCCGAGACCGATAGTCACTTCGGGATGACCGAATGTTTGACAAACTTTGAAAAAATGGGTATGTGCGGGTGGCAAGAAAGTAAATATTTTTTTTCTATTCATTATCGTATATCCTTCACCTTTCATATGCTTGTTCTTTTCTTTTTATTCTCTCTCTTTTACGAGTTTGAGTTATTTCTCTATTAACATTTTTTCATACTTATACAATACTATCAAATTTTACCGAGTTTTTGGAGTCAATGGCACACGGTTTTTATTTTTCCGAACAGGTCATCCATCGATATTACTAACCGTGCTCATGTTACTTGATCCTTGGTGCTTATATATTTGTTTGTAATTTATTATTTAGTTTTTTATATATTATTTCAATATACGTTGTGTTTGGAACGCTTCCTATATGCGCGTTGAATCAGAAAATGAGAGAAAAATATGTCATAACGGATTAAATTAAAAATAGGATTTTATTTTTCAGAAACTGAAAGAACAATGAGAGTAATAAAACGGCCACCACACCAGCAGTTTAATTAAGGGAAGGGAAAAAATTCAATGTGCATATGACGAAAAGATAGGAATTATTGAATCGATTTATTTTACGACGAATTATTTTAACACTCAACTGACCAATCACCGAAATGAAGTATACTACTAAATGGTTACTTGAAACTAGCATTGCAGTAATCATCATAGCGTGTTTGGGTTTCGGATTGTATTTAACATGCATCAATATACATAAGGATTACGTTCTGAGAGTGAGTTTTTTGCTTTTAACAATAAGTATCTATAAATCCTCATTATTAGTTCGTGATTAGTAAAAATTAAGATTTTTGACATGTAAAATTTATGCTATTAATTACGATTAATATTATATTTATTAATTTTAATATTATGCAATTTGTGCAGCATATTATTCTTACAAATAATTCAAAGAATTTCAAATTTTGGTCGGATACGAGTAAATTACCTTCTACGCATTTAGACTTTTACTTTTTTAATTGGACGAATCCTGATGAGTTGACTAAACCTGGAAACAAACCGAATCTCGTTCAAGTTGGTCCGTATAGCTTTATGTAAGTATTAGAAAATGAAATCAAATATTGTCTAAGTCAATGGTACCTAAATTTTTTCTATTCTCGGCGCCCTTACTGAATCCAGGTTTTTTGCATTTTCTGCAAATACATCTTGCATTATATATTATAAAATATATATTATAAATAAGTTTCTTTGGTTTTATTTGAAGGTACATTTATTAATATGAAATAAATGATGTATCAATCTTACTCAAAATAATTTTCATTGGAATCCATGACTTTTCGACAACTCTCACACAAATTGCCAATTCCTTGAAGAATAAATGCATTTTCTATAGAAAGCTAGATAGTCATAAATTCAATTTTTAACTTTTATTTCGTTTCGGAAGCGAGTACCCGAATGGTCATGATACAAAGACTGGAAGAGGTAAAAATCTGATGACGTGCATCATTCAAATGATGCAATTGTAGTTTATACAGGTCAGCCGTTATCGTATTTTCCTCGTCAACAATTATCTGAGGCCATTCAGAACGAGGTTGGTCGTCTGCATAAAAATACCCACTTTTAAGCCTTTTGAACCACTTTCCACGTGTTATTTTGGATACCATATTTTCTGCATAAATTTCGTAAATTATTATTTTACAATTCTATGTAATTATACGTTAAAAAATAATACGTAAACAATACGTTAAACAAAAAATTTGTTGCTTCTTCCGCTTGCTTTTGCTTTAATTTCGTATAATGTAAGAAATATACATTTTAATTGTATGCTATCAATGCGCATGTTGCTACGTATGTGGTTATTGATCGCTTCTTAGATAAACTAAACGTAACTGTTCAGTAGGATATTTGCATAGATAATAAAAAAGCACTTAATTTATGAAAACATTGATTGTTTGTCTTTTTTTTAATCGTGATAAGAGCTTCGAAGCTGTATTTATTGCTCATTCGTTCAATCATTATCGAAAAGCAAAAAAGAAGATAATTAATATAACGAATTGTTAAAAGATATTTTCTAATATCTCGTTACAGAGAAATCAGTCAAAAGGTGAATATCACGTTTCATTCAAATAATGGCACAGTCAGCTACTTTCAACGACGATTTTGGTACTTTGATGAAAAACACAGTAATGGAACATTAGAAGATAAAGTCTCTTTACTTAATGCCACCGTAGTGGTGTGTATCCTTGCTATCTTTTTTTATATTATATAATTTACATAACAATTAATCAACGTGTTTCAGTTAGACGGGCGCATAGTACAGATGCAACCATACTTTCTTAAAACTGTTTCCTACCATGTTAGTAAACGACCAAATTTATGTATAATAAAAAGTGTTGGTGATTTACTCATTGGATACGAGGAGCTTCCATACCTTAAACATTTTCATGAATTTCTATATCTTTCTAAGGTAATACCAATATATATTTACATATGAAGATATATTAACACAATTACACAAACTCATTGCATCGATACATTTAATACGGATCAAGTTGATCAGAATTTATTACGAAATTTCTTGAAATTAGAAACAACAAATTCGATCGATTATTTTATATTTGAATTTACCATAAATTGATTACTAATACTAAAATACTTTCTTTTTAGATGAGTCGTTTGATATTTACTTGACGTAGAATATTGATCATTTTTTTCCATTTCTTTTTTTTCTTTATTTAGCCTCTTGGATGGTAATAGTCGCCACGTAATGGAATTATAGATTGCAATAAATTATTCATAGGTCAAGACTTATTACTGTCTTGTAAGGTTTACATCTAATATCGAATAAAACAAATTAGGCGACATATTTTGTATTCATTTGTTACTTAGCTAATCCAGAAGATGATCTGTGTAAAGTTTGTGATAATAAAGAATAATATTTTTATGAATTTTTTTTTAGAGAAATGGTACAGTGGATACAGATAATTTCAATGTTGCCACTGGTGAAAAGAACATTAGTCAATTAGGTCTTTTAAAAAAGTGGAATTACCAGAATACCTCGTCATACTTTGAAAAAATTTGCAATCAAATCGAAGGAAGCATTGGTGACTTCTGGCCTCCAAATCTAATCGATTACGAAATCAAATTATTTATGCCTGAATTATGCAGGTAAGAGAGTTGTCCAATCGAAATGATTTTTTTCCTTTGAGAATTATTATGTCAAGGGAATTAAAGATTTTCAACACGTTTATAAATAAATTCCCTTTTCTCATTTTTATCCCTTCTTTACACGCAATTATATAATGATAAGATTTGTCCAAATTAAAAATAAAAAATATATGAGAGAAATGTAGAAAAAAATAGTTAACAAAAAAGTCAAAGTTCTAATTTTTTTGTAACTTTGTGTTAATATTTAATAATTGTTTTTTTATTCTTTTATCTGCACAGAGCATTGATATATGAATTTGACAAAACGACAGATTATATGGGTATAGAGGGCTTCAAGTATACTCTGGGTGACAGAACTTTAAAAAATGATAGAAATATATGCTATCTATTGAAAGTACCAAAAGGTTTTAACTTTAAGAATCTCATTGAAATTTGCCAACCAAAGAATATGATAGAACAATGTTATTGCGGTAAGGAATGCAATCCGATTGGCTTCATTAATATAGGATCCTGCCGTTACGGTGCACAGATCTTCATCAGTCTTCCTCATTTTTATAAAGCTGAACCTAGGATAAGTAATCAGATCGTAGGAATGAGCCCTAACGAGGAAGAACATAGTTTCTACATCATTTTGGAGCCCGTAAGTTTTGTTCATATTATTAGATAAGTAATCTTTATTAAAAAATTATAAATGCTTGAACAAATGTTTACTCCATTGAAATTTGTATCATTCATTTTCTTGACCGATAACATATAACAATAATTACCATTATATAATTGTTGTTAAGAAATGATTTTTTTTACAGTATACTGGTATTCCTTTGGAAATAACAAAAAGATTACAAATCAATTTACTCCTTCATAGATCGCCTGATATTTTGTAAGTATATTTTAAGCAACAGTAAAAAGATTAATTGTTTATAATTTAATCAATTAGTCGAAAAAAAAGAAAGCTTTTCATTTATTAGTCAAAGTATTTGGTTCAATTCTTTATCTTTTCCTAAGATTTTTCAGCAATGTTTCGACGATATACTTCCCAATTTTCTGGTACTCTAAGAAGATAAAATTACCCAAAGAATTAACTTCCGAACTGCAAGTGTTAATTTCATTTAATTCCTTAATTCTTAAATCATTTATCATAATTATAGTTATAGGAATACTCATATACTGCTTGGCCTCGTGGTATCATAAATTCAATTGTATAAATTATATGGTGAGTAATTTGATTTTTTACTTTTAACATATAATATTGATCATTATTTGTCTTTTCTGTATTATTTTTTCTTTTTTATTTAACCTGAAATCGTTTAGAGAGTGAATAACGTGACAATTGAAACAGATACGATTTTATTGGATGACAACTAGCAAAAATTGTTAGGTAGAATATACACAATTATAGTTGGAACTCTCAAGAATGATACGTGTGTACTTGAACAAATTGAATTCCGATGAAAATGCTCATTTTAGATGTGATCTTTAATTTTATCCGAAATTATATTAGAGAATTTGTATTTTTTCTCTACTAATAAGTCATACTTGTGCCTACTATGATCGAATTTTACGATCTATTATTTAAAAATTGTCTTTTATTATAAAAATATATTAAAGACAGCGTATTAATCGATCTCAATTTATTTTTTGACCAAATGGAATACTTATCCATACTAATCAAATTATGGTCGTCATTAAACTTATCATATTTGATAAAATTATACAAAAATTGATACACATATGTATTTATGCTTATATATGTATCTTAACATATATAAATACATATATATATACGTATAAACGTGATACGTATATATGTACATATGTTATATAAATGTGTAAAAAATAATCTTATGTATACAAATATATGTTGATATATTAAGTATTGAAATTAATTCAGTGCCATAAATAAATACTAAATTTATTTTTAAAAGGCATCAAATTAATTTCGTTATGTAAATGCGTAAGATATTTTTACATGTATATATATTTATATGCATATAGAATCACTTTTTCTATAACATTTGGAATAACGCGGGAAAATAAGCAATGTCTGTATTAACAATTAATTATATTTGCATCATCAAATGTTTGTAAATTGAAGGAACCAACGATTAATTTTCTTTTCATTTGTCTAGAAACACTAATATTTTACGATATTATTACTAATATTTTATGAACGATCATTTTCGTACATTTGAATACATTCTTTTAGTAAAATTTTAAGAATTTAAATCGATTAAGATCGTAAAATTCGATAATTTTTAAATATAAAATAAAAATATTAACAGTAGAAGAAACAAAAATATCAAGTTGGCGAAGTATGCTTCTTATATAGTCTTCTATATAGCGTTCCTAATAATTATAAATGTCCAAACAAAATATTAAATACATTTCTTAATCAAAAATGTTTTTAGAAAGCAGACAAAATGTTGACAGAATGATTTGTGCCAATTGTTCGTAAAAATTACTTGGTTATAAATATCTGTTTACGTTGTTATCCTTTTTTAATTATGAATTGTGTTATAATAACTACGGAAAAATCGTTATTTATAACATGATTTTATTAATAACAATTTTCTTATATATTTTTATTAATTTTGTAATTATTTTTAATAACTTTTAACTTATATATTTTTACCCATTTATATTACTCACTCATACAAATTTTAAAATTATGTACAGACAAATATCTTTCTAATAAAGTTTTTATAAACTGAAACAACACTAATAACAAAACTAAAAACAAACTTTATTTTATAAAATATTTGTCTATCACACTCAAGGAAACATTTGTAATTATTTAGGAACGCAATGTGTTAAAGGATAAGAATACTACGTTTGCGTATTTGTGACAGACATTATTTTTATACTCTTGTCTTGGCATTTTGACTAGATCTGCTAAAACAATCGAATTCAATTTTAATATCTATAATGTATTGCAATTATTCTATTTACCAACGTTTTGCAAACATTAATAATATATTATTCAAATAAGATTTAATGTAACGCTATTGTGTCTTGTTGTTAAATTTGTTCAAATTTCACAAAACACGATAACTATAATTTATTTGGCATTGATTTCTGTATGACATTAAATTTTAATTAAAAAATTTATCATTTTCATTCTAATCAACGATTTATTCTTTTTCCTCCAAAATTGTAAGAAAATATTTTGAAAAAGTGTATCTTGCGAACTCGCTATTTTTACAATCGATATTTTAAAGTAGCTTCCTGAACTACTTGCAGTTGATAAAGTAAATTACTTCTACGTTTACACTTTTACTTAATAATAAACTTTGCAATTAAATAAATGGAACATAAATGTTTTTATTTTTATAATATTATGTTTAAAATATCTTATGAAAATAAAATATTTTTTTTTTATTCATTTGCAAAATTAACAACTTTCTCTTAGATACTTGCTGTTGCTATGAAAATTTGCAATTACTAAAAGTTTAAATATACTAATTCGTAAGAATTCAAAATAAGCATCTCTGACTTTATTAGCAACTGCACTTGTCATGAATTTAATAAAATAAAAAAAGCGAAAGAATATCGACAAAGAAATCGTAACAGATTATTTCTATACCATTGGACAGTACATAGACAATATAAGCTTTAGCAAGTAGTATCGCTAAGATACTTTTCTGTTAAATAATTTAGTATGACTAAGAAACTTCAGCTAAAACCGTCTATATATCTTTCCCGTTTCTTATTTATAAAACCTTCAACTTTATGGTAAGTCTAATATTTAAACGATCACCTATATAACAAAAATCATTATTTTTATTGTAAGTATGATACAAATTTAACGCCATTAACTTGATCTAGCACCATGAAGTATGCTTCGTCATTTCAACATTTCCAAAAAATATATAAAAAGAAAATAAAACGAATTGAATATATTATTTTTTCTTATTTTGTTAGTTGGAAATAAATTCTCAATAAATCAAAAACAATTAACTAACACACGCATTTGTAAATCCAACAAATACAGTTATTCTTGCCGAACCTAACCTCAAATTTCTCAACTGAAATGCGTTAAATTATACAAATATAAAAAAGGAAAGCCACGTGGAACCCACGCGTGACTGAAGCGAAACTTCATCACTTTTTCATGTTCGTAACATTACTGAATTATTTGATTGTTTATTTATTTATATGAGATGCAAGAGGCTTACCCAATTACATTTGACTAACAAATTTAATAAAATTATAGTTTTATAAGATGCTTATTTAAACGGTAGGAAATAGCGCTGTATACATTAAGATGTCAATTTTCTGAAATATTATAGATATATGATAATTAAGAAAAGAATATCAGAAAAATACAAAGTATAAGAAATAAAAAAAAAAGCGATCAGATGCTCCTACTTTTTGTTCAGTGTCGTTTCATTAAACGTTGTCTTTACGTACATCGTCTAAAGAAGTTTTATTTAAAAAATAAAAATCTAACATTAAATGAAAATTATAAGTTTTATATAAGATGTTCTGACTTCGTATGCTGTGTCATAGTATCAAATTAAATCTTGAAATATATTTACGATGACTTTCGCCTATTAACGTAGTTGAACAAATGATTGAAGACCGTAGTGATCAAGCATACTGATCGAGTAAAGATGTGCACTAGATAGACTCGTTAATTGATGAGACACGTCACCATTACTCTTCTCTCGATCTTCGAAATCTGTCACCTTCTTTTGTTCTCTCTCCTTCTCTCTCTCTCTCTCTCTATCGAAGTGGAGCATGACCTCGACTGCTAAGCAGACATTTACACGTTTTGCGATACGGTCGCTTGCAACGAGAATTGTTTACTTGGAATGTTAAATATGTAAGTAAACGAACGATGTTGTATAAATACATCGAAACGACCACAAATAATTTTGCATCTCTCTTTCCCTCTTATTATATTATATAGCATCATTTCTAATTATGATTAAACAAATAAAATGTCAAATTAATAAAAAACGCATACACGTGCGCAAATATACATCTATTTATATATGTATGGTTTAATGTACGTATTTGTGACCAACAAAAAAAGAACACATTAATAACAAGAATTTCTTTATTCACATAAGTATTTTTTTTAAAACGATAACACCAAAGTAACTTATCGTGTAATTGTATGCACATGACAAGATAACGGATCTTATTACTGGCTTATCGTTTGTTTTCATTATTAGATATAAAACTTTTTTTTTATTTTTTTTTCTTCAAATGTCAACGTACGTAAGCAAATGTTGGATATCTCTCTTTATCATAGATAGCGCGAGAAATTTAAAGAAAAAAGATGAGTATTATTGATGCGACCATTATCAACCTTATCGAATATTTAAAAAGGCAGAAAAAAAGTTCGAACGCTTGAAAATTCTTTGTAACCATATACAACTAGGAGCTACAAGAGAATGTTAAATAATACACGTAGAAATACGTAGTCGGTTTTCTCTTTGTTTGAAACGTGAACAACATTTATATTGCGGTCGTTTAATTGCACTAGGAGAAAATAAAAAAGGAAAGAATAATAAAAAGCAAACAAGCCTTTTATTAATATCACTACTCGTTTTGTTATATATACATATATCTATAGTTTTTAGCATAGTAATTTGTGTACTTAATTACAATGATCTAATGATTCAGATAATTATTTCCAATGAATGTTGTTTCGAATGAAACACTAAATATCTAAACCTTCCCGATACGAATTTCCAATTGTTATCATATCATTTATCGATACAACAAGAAGTGGACGAGCTTCAATTAATAATTAATTACGTTTCGTGGCAATCTCAAACCACAACCACCGTTTATTAATTCGTTTATTTTTATATTTTTTTTCGACAAATAACATAAAGATTAACAAAAAAAAAGAAAAAATACTTTAAACGAAATTATTTAGGAACACAAATTAACAAGTTTCGCACTTTAGACTTTCGTTATAGCGTTAATAGTTAAAATAAATATTACGAACAAACTGACGTTCAATATATAATATTTTCTAAATTATACAAACTGAACATTGCTCATATTCTCTAATCCGTAATAATTTCATTAAAATGGATATATTAATAACAAATAAATTATTTGATTACATATTTGAAGGAGAAAAAAGTTCTGAAGAGAACTTCGCAATCTATTTGAATTAATTGTAAATAAAATTGTTAAATAGTTAATAGGATTGCAACTAGTCAGGAAAATCCATTACCTTCGGTCCAAGCATTTTTCAATTATTCACCAACCAACTGAAGTTTTCTAATGAAAGGGTGTAAAAGGGAGATGGTAGGACAGTGGTAGAGAGGGCCCATCATTTCGTTTCCTAATACGAGTCTCGTGGCTTTGTTTTCTCTTCTTGTTAAAGGGTTACATAAATACATTAGCGTATAAACGAAAATTGGAACGTCTAATTGTCTCGACCACCCATCCGTTTCGATTACCAGAGGAAGAGTTTATTTATTTTTTCTTTTTTCAAGCCAATTTTTCGAAATCTCTCGCTTCTTCTTTCATCATTCTCAAATGAAAGAGTAAACTTTCATTTTGGTAGACGAAAAAAAGTAGGAACTGACAACTTTTCGTTGTATCAAGAGAGCTGCTAGCATTTCACCATTACTTTGGATGGTCTCTCTCTCTCTCTTTCTCTCTCTCTCTCTCTCTTTACTTTTTCTTTTTTATTTTTTCTATCTTCTTCGTAGGAATACCAAAGATCGTAAAGATTTCAACAAGTCAAGAACGATCCTTCTTACTTAGCTTGGCCCATATTTTAATGGATGAAAACTTTATTTTTTCAACGTTTCTATTGAAATCAAAAGTTTATCTGTTCATCTTATTATTTGTTTGTTTGCTAATAATAAACTTAAAAACTAATAAATAAAAATAAAACGTAAGAAGAGCTTTTAAAAAGCTTAATATAATTGCTACCATATCTACACGCGATGAAAAAAATATGTATATATAATAGATACTGACACGCAAAATTTTTCGCACACTCTATTAATAAGCTAATGTCGTAATTAAAAAAAAAAAAAAAAAGAAAAAAGTTTTTAACGTGCAATTATGTTGTCGTCGTTGTTTTAATAGATCGAGTTAATTAGAAAAAATGGTCTGATGAAGCCTTTATAAAAGGATTTATCGCAACCACGGGAGGAGACCACAAAGTCTCGCGAAAGTTCAAAAGCACTAAAGGGCCGCAATTATGCTGTTAAATAAATAAAACACCCATCCTAGGAAAATTGAGCATAGACGTGGACGACAAAGCGCGAACGCCTAGTTGACTTATTAATTCGATTGACCCGCCATACCAGTACGTAGTCACGAACAATTATCGCATATTTATCTTATTTTTCTTCTCTTATTTTTCTTTGTCTTACTCGACACTATACGAGAATTCCCATAGGGGTAAACTTCCTCGTCAGCTTTCTATAAAATTGTCCGAACCTTTTGTCATTACATTATTCTCGAGTGTTCGCCCAAGGGATTCAATAAAAAGAAAAAACAAACAAAAAAATTAAAAAAAATAATAACAGGAAAGAAGATTCGTAGAGATTAGGAAATGAAAATTTGTTCATTTTATCTTGTTTTTTATTTTCACTTCTTCTTCTTCTTCTTCTTCTTCTTCTTTTTCTTCTTATTTTCGACGAATTAATCCAATCGATGAAGGATAAATGAGAATAAAATGAGAATTGTATCTATTTTAAATGTAAACTAGAAATTCCATACTCGTTATAGATGGTAGTAATAAAATTAACATAAGTATTTCCATAAATTAATGAAATGCGGTTTGCTGTAGCATAACTAATATTGACATATTAAATCCAAATAGTTGAAGTCGAACATTTCGCTAAAACGCCGTATTTCTTATTCATGAATTCATTGAACCACCGGGAGGAGGCTAAGGTCGTCTTGCGCGTTGAACGTGTTCCTCTTTTATTTTCCGGACTATTCGACCCGAGAGACACGATATAAGTATAGGTAAACGTAAGTTACTTTCAAAATAATTTCAAATTATTTAATACTACGAGAAATGGCAATGGCTGCGCCTTATTCTTTCAACCTATGAAATAATATTACTTTGTTTATATTTTTGTTTTATTTATTTATTCGTAAGACGTCACAAGGCAAGAAAAATATATAGAGTAGGTTAGCAATTAGCGAAAAAATCGCACTCAACTTTATTTTACCCCTTTTTACTCTGATCGATCAAGGAACGAACCCTTCTCTCTCTCTCTCTCTCTCTCTCTCTTTCGACAGATGTTTAACCCTTCTATTTTCTTCCTCGAGAACGACCCTTACCCGTCGCACTTGTGTTTAGGGTTCGTCGAATACGCCGTCTAACACATGTCGCACGCACGAGTGCAATTTTAGCGAAAAAGACCGAGGAGTATTAACCTAGGGGTTGTTGTCGAACCATTGTCTAACGCTAATAACAACATCGACTCGCGACACACCTTGTCTGGAACCTTCCTTTCAATACTCTTTCGAAAGAAAATTCACGTCAGCCCATACGAGCTCTCGAAACATTTTTAATTTAACATAAACAATTTGATTTGATTTGATTTTATTTTCTTCAGGCTCGGATATTTTAAATCTTTTTTCTATTTGTTATAAATCGTTTAATATATTAATATATCGTATCATTTAAACTATCCCTTTTACACGAGTTAGAGTCACTTACCTACGAGCCTACCTTCTCAAGCTTATCTAATATTATCAAAGAGGTCGCGTATTTTTTACTCCTTGAAGTTAACAGCACACAGTTTCGGTTCATCCATACACTTTACTAACCATGCTCACGTTTCTTTGACCTTACCGATCTGACCGAAACTAGTAATCCAACTAATAAGTTAATATTAAAAAATATAAAAATATTAAAATATATAAATTCGACACACTTTAAAATATCCATTAATGCACATTTACGAATTAATATAATAACAAAATAATCCTCCCCGATAAAAATATATATGTTGAAGAGATATTCATCGAATCAGCCGCCGAAGAGGGAGGGTGGAGGGGGGAGGAGGCTGGGAGTATTTCTGTAAAAATTGCTTTCCAAAGGAATGACTCGGTTCAATTTCGATCGACGAAATAAATGGAAAAAAAAAAAATAGAAATAAAATAAAAAAGAAAATAGAGAAAAAGGATAGATAGACAAGATCAGTTACGCTAGAGCAGAAGAAAAGCTCGAGGAGTGAGTGAGTCATGTTAGTGGTAGGAAAGAACGGAACGGAACGGAACGGAATGGAATGGAACGGGATTAAGTTCACTCGTAATCCATCGGAACTATCCATCGGAACTCACTCTGATACTTTGCTCTGCAGTCGTCGAGGAATATCTGTCTGCCTCTTGGCCTTTCTTCCTACAATTCGTTCGAATCGCAGATGTCGGACACATGCGATGCCTCGAGGGATCTCCGGTGACGGAAGATAACCATTCCACACATAAATGCTAACACACAGAGAAAGAAAAAGAGAAAGAATGAAAAAAGAAAGAAAGAAAGAGAGAGAAGAGAGAGAAGAGAGAACAGAATCCTTCTGTGTTGTACATCGATATCTGCCATTCGAGCTCTTTTCACTGTCTGTGGAAAAAGCTTTGGCTCTATTTTTCGAAAAGTTTTTTCCTCTTCTCTTCTCTTTTCTTTCTTTCTTTCTTTCTTTCTTTCTTTCTTTCGTCTCTTTACACGTCCGTGATTTTTCCCGCTTACTTCCCTTGTCTCTCGAATTTTTCTTTTATCATTTCTTTCCCTTTTCTCTTCTTTTCATTTCTTTTCTTCTTTTCTACGCTTTTTTTCGAATAGAAAAAGATATACGATATTTGTTTTTTAACGTCGTAGGAAAAAAAGAAAAAAAGAAAAAGAAAAAGAAAAAGAAACTTCGACCGATTAACGAATGCAATTAAAACCGAATACGATTAATGTCGAGAAGTCCTTGATGAGTCACACGTGACTCATGTATATATAGAGCACGTGTCATCGAATGCTTATTTCACGCGAGTCTAAAACCAAACTGTTCTTAGCGAATCGCGAATGAATTGCGACGGAATGTGTTTTTTTTGTCTTTCTCTCTCTCTCTCTCTCTCTCTCTCTTTTTATTTTCCTTTTTTATTTTTACCAACGATTACGAAACCCAACAGCTTTTCCATTGACATCGTACGTAAACGATCACAATACACGATACCAATTTTTCCATTCGAATCGATTGTACGAGCAAACTCGCTCGATGATATCCACCTTGAGGAAGAAAACGCGAATAAAAAGCGCGATAATCTCCCCTTACATTTTGAAGAGAAAGAGAGAGAAAATACGGAAAAATCAATCTAACGCGGATCAACAAAATTCTTTTGGCAAACGAGGTAACCCATCGTACCGGTTTGCTTTTAAAAACTCATGCCACATCGATGAGAAAATCGAAATTCGTAGAACGTGCTTGTGTGTACGGATAAAGAAACCGTTCGTTCCCTTGTCCCCTTTGCGTGTTTCAAACCAACCGGACGTTAGGCGTACCGCTTAGGGTCCCGTTTAGGGTGGCCCTGGAGGACCCCGTTTGAACACGTGTGCGCATAGTAGATAGCCTAGTTGGGGAAGTAGGATGAAGGGAAAGATTCGTGAGGGAGAAGGAGAGAAAACGAGAGCAACGGAGAAAGAAAGAGAAAAGGTATACAGATGACAGATGCCAAAAGCATCGGTGGTGACGTTGGCAGTGCTGGTAAAAACGCACGATCGACGCGCCTAGAACGCTGGTATTATCGTCTGCGCGCCAGGATTTCAACGACGATTGCTGCTGCTCGACGTGAGACACGCGGTGAAGAGAGAGAGTGAGAGAGAGAGAGAGAGAGAGAGAGAGAGAGAGAGAGAGAGAGCGAGAGAGAGTTCAGTCGTTTCGTGGCTGCCGAGTTGACCGGGCGTGTCGTACCAGAGTTCTCTTCTCAACGAGCTTTTCGCGCCGGTTTTCCGTATTTCACATTTTTCCCACCTTATCATCGTTCTCTACTTATCGTCTACAAATCTGTCTCCACGTTTCGTCAAACTTTCTCAATCAAAATTACCGGAAGAATGGATTGTACGACGTTCGCGAAGATTCTCTCGTTCCTAACGCTGATACGTAAGTTTTCCAATTTGAAAATTTGGTTAGAAGAAGGGCTCTCTTTCTCTCAAACTTAGATCCTGATTTTCTTTTTTCATTCTTTTCATTTCTTTTCTATCTTTTTTAGTATTGATATTATTTGAAATTTATATTCATCTATTTTGAATGTTGGAAGATACAGGATTAAAAGTGTGTGCGTGTGTTTGATCGATTTAGATCCTTGAGAAATGTCATCCGTGGATCCGAAACTTAATAACTTCGCGTGTTTACGAGCTATTTCTATTCGTTCCTGGAGTGTAATTTTGAAAATTGTTCGTTTCATTGAACGATTAAACGATGAAAAAAGATATTTTATATACTAACTATAGTTAGGAAAGAAAGATATTGATTCGTCGTGCCTAACATCTATCGAGGTGTTTTAATAAAAGCGATGTGCATTTTAATGGAAAATGAATAGTTTCAAATCTAATGTTATTTAGTTTTTACGATCGATATTTCAAAATCCGAAAGGTTTCGGGTTTGCCTTTTACGTAAGTAATGATACAACTATACGATACGATACGACGAGCTTCCCTGTCGTGTTTGTTCGTTAAATATTTATTTAATATGCGTTAGAACGGATACGGGGAAACAAGGAGGAGAAGGGGAGATATATTCGGCGTACGTGCTTTCAACGTATTACAGCTTCCACTTCGCGATTACTATGCGAAAGAGGATGGTGCAATAAACGACGATACCGTCATCAAAATCACAGAGGGTAGATTTTGATCTTAAAGAAAGAAATATGAGGAATGAACGATTTCCGCTTAACAACGACGTCGACTCTAACGACAACGCGATCATTCTCTATAACTATCTAAAACGTATGGGAAACGTTGAACAGGATTTTCTTTTCCTTTTCCTTTTTTCCTTTTATTTTTTTGCACTCAAATCACGTTAACAAGCACGACGCTTTAACGGTTCGTAAAAACGGTCTCGGTGAATTTATTTTTCACGAACGATAAAAATCCTTCCCTTCCTCTTTTTTCTCCTATAATTTTCTTTTCTCTCTTCCGATTTTTTCCCTTTTCTTCCTCTCTTCTGTTTTATTTTTCTTTAACCACGCTTTTCTTTTTCTCTCTGCTTACCTACCGACTCTTTATCAAGATCCGCAAAATCTCTACGTGGAGGTGAAATACGAAGGAGTCGTTTAAATTTGATCTTGTGGAAAATTTCTTAAACCCATCCTCCACCCACTTGCCCACCTACCTACCTACCTTTACATTTTTCGATGGAAAAATATAAAAGATAAATGAAAATGTTCTAAGGTTTATGTATATAACAAGTTGTTCATCGCGACCTTAGAACTAAGTACACGTATATAATATAAGATAATATACATATACGTTATGTTATAAATGCGAGTCACATGAAACGTAGGGTACCTATCGTGAAATTACTTACAAGTTTGACCTACGGCGGTTAAGTTCAAGGCAACAAAGGATTCGCACAATGGCTTCGTTCGAACTGATCGGAAAACTTCGTGCCACGTTCCGAGTTACAAGTTACTTAAGAAAGGTGGTGTACTTTTAAAATGATTATAGACTTTCTCGATGAACAAGATTTTTCATTGACGTAAAACAAAAAGAATCAAAGCAAAGAAAAAACAAAACAACTTTTTTATATTCCACGGTGAGAAATAAAACGAACTTATGATGATATCGCGATTCGTTCCTTCTTTTCGTAAAAATAGATTAGCAATGTGTCCGTGGTCGCTTAAAAGCGTTAAAGTTACATGCCTTGCAGAAATAGTACGAAAATAAACTGTTTTTAACGTTCCTTTGCTGGATCTACAGGCACTCAAAATTCTAAGAAAACGCGAAATAACTCTAGAGAGAAAAAGAAATAAAAAAAAGAAGAAAGAAGAAACATAAAATTTTACTTTGAATGAAAATTTAAAGTCATTCGCTAGATGTAAAATGGAAAAATAATTTCTAATGGGAATTTCTCGTTGTATAGCAAGGAACTATATGAATATATATATTCTTATCAGAGATATTAATCTCTAATAATAGTTGTCATCTCGTGAAAAAAAAACAAAAAAAATAAGAAATGAACAATAATTCATAAGGAAAACTCGATCAACCGAAAATCCTAAGAAATATAACGACCGTTCGATTACGTGATTGCTCGTTGACGTTCTAATATATATATACCTGCTAATGCTCTAATGCATTTCATTTATCTATTTTTGTCGCGGCTCGCCTATCTATCGATTTTCTTTGTTTCTTATGTATGAAACGATCTCTCATTAAAAAATTCCTCAAATAAAAGCTTTAGGATTAATAAACCGCATTCTCTTCGACGTTCGTTTTCCAAGTTTATCGTAAATGGAAAGATAAGCCGTAAAATTCATCAACAACACGTTTGTTTATGTTCTTATCACTTACTTACTTAGGATAACACAACTCGAAGATTTCCGATCGTTTTACAAAATATCGATAATCATCCTTCAAATAACGCGTTGCGTATACATTCTTAAATAATTCTATGATAATAAATAAATTACACGAAAGTATACGTATTAGAAATTACCATTTCGAGAATATCGATTTGATGAATAATAATCGATCGATATCGACAATAGTGTTTAATCGAAAAGCTTTGTAAACTTTTATTAGAAAAATTACAATACCGACTGGAAAAGTCGCAGACATTATTGAAACTCGTTGGTTTGCGTTAGAATTTCAATGTAGTTCAAAGTTTGAAATGAAAGGTATTAAAAAATCGATAAGCCGCTTGGTATACATTTACTTTTTCGCACATTTTTTTTTTTTTTTTTTATTTTCAGGAGATAGTGTCGGTGATGCCTAAATGTAGGTCGGGCCTTGTTCTTCCTCGCCGTGAATTTAAAAAAAAATAAAAAGAGTGAGTGAGAGAGAGAGAGGGTGGGGTGGGGGGAGGGTTTAGGTGGAAAAATAAGACCAAGACAAACACCGTGAACGTTAACGAGAGTAACCTGGCTACTCTAATTAAGAAGCAAACGCTATCTCGCGACTAGTCGTTAATTCTATTACCAATGGTGTGCCCATCAGAATTGAGTAATTAAATTCGAAGGAGAAAGGAGAGTGCGTGACTCTTTCGAGATATTATATCAACTTTATCTTGGTAATTTCGAATATTAAGAGTAGATGAAACGTTAACGAGCTACGATCTTTTTATTTCTTCTTTTTTTTTTGTTTTGTTCATTTTTTATCTCTTTCCACACGTGTATACGCATACATAGATCTACGTATAACACGTATGCGCGAAAATACTCGTTTCGTAGCTTTATTTTGTAACAATTCGGGGAAAAACAGTGGCGCGAATAATCGACCAAATGGAAATCAAGCGTAAAAGGTACACACACCAATTCCGAAATGATAATTTCGCACGGTTTGTTAACTCTTCTCGATCGAATTATCTATAAAACGCATGACGCATGAACGTCGCGAGCTCAAACGACTGCTTTATTATTATACGATGCATGGTACAATATCTATTTCATTTGTTTGTCCTCTTTATTAATCGTAAATCCAACTAAAGGAGTTTTGGGTTAGAGTCCACAGTGATTTTAACTCTTATCTCGCATAAACGATAAACTGAATCACCGTTCGGTGTACCGCGCTATTATTCATTAGGGAATATCACTTGGCAAAACATTCCTGAGCTATTTTTAACGAGAGAATATAAAAGAAAGGTAAGAGAAAAATGTTCAAAGCAAAAGAAATAAAATAAAATAAAATAAAATAAAATAAAACGAGCGTAAAGTACATAATTCCGGTCATCGTTTAAAATGACAGCGGAATATTTTTCTTCTTCTTCTCCTTCTTCTTCTTCTTTATCTTTTTTTAATTGTATCAAGTGTGTTGGAACCTGCGTTGCAGTTTGTCTCTACGCATTAATTACACCTACCAAGATAATTACAACCAGCCTTGTGAAAAATGTATATAAATATATATATATTCGTGTTACTAACTTCATTTCTTCTCTTCGCTGTTTAATTCTCCAAGGGAAGAAGAAAGCAGGATACAAGAAAGTGTTATTATTGTTCTCGTAAGTCGACAATCCTACGAGGAGAAAGTTACGTTCCTATTGGGATTGCGCGATTCGGATCGTATTATGGTTCCGATTCGAAACGTTGAAAATCGATATTGGTGTGACACCTTTTAATTTGCGGTCTGAAATGAAGATTTTTTTATAAACGTATATTAAAATCATAATTTATATCTCCTCGAACAAAGTTATACATAGATTTCCGAGCAACGTGTATCGTCAACCGGTTGTGTCAAACTCGAATGATCTATCAGTCGCGGTAGCATTCTTTCGTGACAGAAATTCATTATTTTCTTTCGATCATTAGAATTCATGAAACCTTGTTTAGACCTCTCGACTATTTTATATTCTTTCACTGGCCATTCTCTTTACAAAGATTATTATGCTCTTCATCCTCCTTACGCTTGTCAAGTTCAAACGGAGATTGATGCCCCGTGAATAACCGTCGAGTTATTACACGAAAAAAATAACACGTCTACAAATTCTCGGCAAGTATTAGGCGTAGAAAATCATTCCGGTGTCTTGGTATTAAATTTATTGCATCAAAATCATCATATTTTTTGTTCGTCGAGGAATTCAACAAGTTGACTGTGAATTATGAACCCAAAGTTATTCAAAATAATAATGCATATTATTTCGAGAGATAACAAACGTACGATTAATTCGTAAATAAATCTTATATTTGTTTTTAAAAGTATCAAATTAATTATTACGCTCGATACTTGTACGTATTCATAAAAAAAAGAAAAAGAAAGTAATGTAAAATGTATGGAATAATAATAAAAAATTAATTGAAAAAGAAACTCGGCGTGGCCTCGTATGATTGCAAATTAAAAATGAATGGAAAATCATTTTTCAAGGAATTTTAATTTATCGTCTATACCTCTATAATATTAAACTTCCTCTTTTGCGACATAATGTAAATTGCATGACGCAGCGTCTCATTGTACGGAACGGAAATATCGTCCGTAAATATCTCAAACGTCGACAAGTTTAGTCGACAATTCACAGCGAATCCGACACCTCGTATATACTACATATAAATACATAAACTTACGTACTAACACATATACATAGCGATCATTATCCGCTCGGTACGTTGTACACAAATCGATTAACACATTTATCATTTACCTTATCCTATCTCCACCATCTTTCGATTTACAATGTTTAAGAAACGCCAGTTTATAAGCAACGTTCACGCTTGTTTTTACTATAAACAACGTAAACGCAAAATTTCGACTATTCGCGGAACAATGTTTCTCGTTAGTCCCTCACGCGGAATCATCTCGAGTACGGATTTGGAAAGAAGGTGGAAAAATCCTTCTGGATCTAACTTTTATTACACGCTTCACTGTAATCATCGTTAATGGCTACGTTCTTATGCATAGATCGTAGCTCGCTTTCCTTTCGAGTGGCAAGCGAATCGGTGCAATTGAATATTCATGCGAGAGTGCAATACCTTGCTCCTTCTTTGATAAGATCGTAGTCGAGTAGTCGAATTAAATTCTTCATGTGTGAATATATTAAGAAAATGAGATAAGAAGAAGAAAAAAAAATTAAAAAAACTAAAAAACAAACTCAAACAAAACTTTATACGATCTATCTATTAAAGATTAGGAATGGTACGAGATAGAGTTAGTATTACATGGGAGAACAAACAAAATATAACTCGAGAGAGATTATTTGTAGAAGATATACTTGTTAGATAGTTAGATAATTTCTATTTGTAATCGTTGAAACATACAACGTTTAGAGAGAAACTTTTCACGATCAAAGAAATTCCTTATCAGCATTGGCCTCGAGCAAACGTGCTAAAGAAGGGAATGGTATTGGACAAGAACCCTTACTAATATAATCTACCTATTCGCATCGAGCTTTGAAAGTTTATCGAACAAACAACATCAAAGAGGGGTGGTGGGGGGGGGCAAGATGTTAAGTTCTCATAATGTAAGATGCATTTCGAATCAACGCAAGCCGATTTCCTTGCTATTCCTACTCCTATTGAAGTACTCTGAAAGCGAATCGTTCATCGGCCAATACGAATTTGGAATGTCTGCACTGTGCTAGTTAGCAAGCATTGCTGACTTCTAACCGGTTTCTATCGGAACAGCGTTAATAACATCGAAAAAATCCCTTTCACCTTGACACGATTGTAAATTAGAAAAGATTCGTTTCGAATTCATTCGTTCGTTCTTTCATTTTATAATTTGTTTCTCCGATTCATTCAATTGCAAACCGTTCGAAAAAAAATTCTCGGAAATTATTATTCTACAAATGGAATACAAACTTTTACCGTTAGGTTTCAACTAGATTTCTCTCTTCGCGACAAACTACCGATTGTTTTAACAATTAGAACGAAACTGGAATCTTTTTTTTTTTGTTGTTCTTTTTTCACTATATCTATCATCTATCCTTTCTTACAATTAGTATTTCAACGCAATGTGTCTTGTTGAAACGTTCGCACGGATCGTAGAATGGTGAACAGCACGAGAAATCGAGCGATAGGAAAAAATCTGTGGAGGGACCGGTCTCTAAACCTCCTGCCCCCCTCCCCCTCCCATGACACTGTCCCCTACTCCTTCACCAGCTCCCCACCGCCCCTCTTTCTCTCACGTTTTCCATCGCGAAATAGACCGGTCGTTGCTCACTGAGAGAATACTGTGCGTGACCGCTGGACCGGAAATGGGTCACTCGTGGCCATTGTGGCGGGAACGCGTTTCATACCGATCTATTCACAAGGGGAAAGAGGGAAATCGAACAACTACCATTTCAGGGGTTAGAATCCTACGGTATGATCGAAAAAAAAAGCCTAATGGGATTCCCGTAAATGAAGATTTTTATTGGAATTGTTAGAGAAGTAAATTCCGATAAAATGCTCACTCGATTCTTTTTCCATAAGATTTAGAATACATCTTTCTTTGATATTGTTGTTTAGGAACACGGTGTGTTCTATTGTTATTAAAAATAGAAGAATCATAGTAAAGCTTTTTTGTAAAGGAAATATGTATGATATAGGCTTTTAAGAAGAATGTTGGCGTTTTACGCGATCTTCCAATACGGCAAAGTTACTTCTACTTGGAAAAATTCTTTTCTGCTTGTATACGATAAAGTCGAGAGGAGAGAGTAGTTCAGGGTTGGGGCTGGGTTGGGTTAGGGTGGCTTTGGAGAGACTAGGTCGAGAAACTACAGCTGACTGAAATTTGCGAGGCTGAGCCGATACGATAGAACGTGCATCGGATATCGACGAATGGTGAATATCGGTAATCGTTACTTAAAGGGTGCCAAAGGGGTTGATAGAAGGGGTTGACTTTCTTAGAGTAGATTCCAGAATCTCTCTTCATGGGATTCTATTTCATGCATTGGTAAATCGATCGATGGGAAAATAACGCGATAACCGATGTCATTGATCAACTTTTCAAAATGATTTATCTGGTATTTCGGTTTAATTAACTTCTTCGTTATTGAAGTGTCAAATTTTGAATAACGATTGAAATCTGCATAGATTACAAAATAATATTCTTAAAGTTTAAAGAACAATATTTGTTCTCATTCCTACGTTTCTGTTTCTACGTTTAATTCCGTGAAAGAAAATTCGTAAGTTTCGAATCAGTTGGACGATTTCACGAGTGCAACTTTAGAAAATTCGTTAGATTCTTTTTTATATCGCGTAATGTCATTCAAAAGCTTCGTTTTGCGTTTTCTCTGAAGATATTTAATGCCATGACCTTTCTTTCTCTCTTCTTATCTTTTTAAATATTTTTTTAAAAATATTTTACGTTAAATAAAACTTCAGGAATTAAAAATGCAAAAAAGGAAATTTTTCTTCCTTGTGGAGAGTGTAAAAAAATAAAAATAATAAAATACTGGAGGTAAACCATTACTCGGTCGGAAAATTCGGATAAAAAATTACTTTAGTTCGTGCAATCGGGAACTAGAACGAGAATTATAATAATTACTTTTCTCGAGAATATCACGAGCCGTGGGTAATATACTCTTCTGAGAAACAATACCGATGAGAGATCGTACAAAGCGAGAGCGAGGGATGTAAATACGTGAATACGTACATAGGTACATCATGAAAATGAAAAGCAGGTCGACAGCTCCAAAAACATACGCTGTTACTTTTCGACTGGTTCGTTAGGATTTTCTGCCTAAATCAAGTTCAAGTTCAAATGTCACAGAAAAAAAAAGAAAAAAAAAGAAGAAGAAATAAACGAGTGATTTATCGTTTAATTGAAAACTATGCTCTTTCAACAAAAAAAAAAAATAAATGATTCTTCGTTTCGAATTAAATGCTCGTTTGAAAACATTGTTCATCTCGATTACTAACTGTAATAGAAAAAAAAAAAAGAAAAATCATTGTACAACGACCATATAAAGCGACATCGATATTATCCTCTCGAAGGTGAATGTAGAATATAAAAAACAAAAAAAAAAGGAAAAAATGGAAAGAAGGAAGGAAGGAAGGAAGGAAGGAAAATAATTGAAGAGAGTAACGAGTTGGTAAGGATGATAACGAACGACCATGATTATCGATCGAGTTCTCGGACACAATGAGAGAAAGAGAGAGGGGGTTAGGGGTGAGGGGGGAGGGAGAGGGAGAGAAGTTCTCCCAATGTGGTGGTTAGTCGAGCTACGAGCGAGAGATTCTCTTCTCCACCCCAAGTCCTCCCGAGTTTCGTGCCGCGAGGAATTCTCGGTCTGTTCAATTATGGAGCGGCTCTGTCGAATATTGGGTCAAAGGTCGAGGGGTCTCGAGAATACTAATGCGGAAGGTCAAGTCTCGCGCGAGTGAGGTCATAACGCGACTATCATCGTAGTTAAGATGAAGATGTTCACCCACACTATGAATAATAATACGAAAGAGAGAGAGAGAGAGAGAGAGAGAGAGAAGGATGAATAAGGTTTACGCAGGACTATTATTTTCTTGTTTTTTTTTACAGAGTTTGTCATGTGCGGAATAGTACCAGACCCGACGACCTTCTTTCCAGAGATCAAAGGTAATCTGACCAAGATCGTCTGGGCTCATGCCGTCAACAGCAAAGCAAACCTTACCAAGGCACTGACCGCAGGTAAGTTTCTTTTTCATTATAGAAAAATGTCATATTATTTAAAATCGATTCGCAAAAATATCATTCCGCCGAGACAGAAATGGAACACGCTACTACTATCACCACCACCACCACCACCACCACTACCACCAACAATCACAACAACAAGAGTACCCTATGACGACGAACGATCGTTTTTATCTTTATCGTTCTTTTTATTTCCGTGCAGGTTTTAAAAAAGAAAAAAAGAAGTTTTTGAAGGACGTATATCAAAGACGACGATAGAAGAGATCGATTTATTGGCTTGTCGATATGCTCCTATCGGTGTACAAGTTAATCGAGCTCGAAGTAATTACCGTGTGATACGACGGTAAATCTTTGTTTACCGTAGTCAACTTTCTTAACCCTTTTTATAAACTCGACTGTTAACGCATTCGCGTCACGGGTACTCATTGTTGTTCTATTCGTATAACCAAGAGTTAAGGCCATGATGATGACGACAATATGAAATTTAGAGAGAGGGAGAGAAAGAGTGAAAAAAAGATATAGAGAAGTGAAAAAAAGATATAGAGAAGTGAACAAAATATAAAAAAGAAAAAATAAAAAAGAAAAGGAAAAAGCTTTTTGAATGTTTTTCTTCAAGCAAATACTATTTTTATTTGATTTTCGTTGTCAGCGCAATGTCCGTCAGTGACTATGTTCATTTATAAAATATCTCGTCGAGAAAATTCGATAATTTCGTTTCACGTGTAAACAAATATCATCGAGCGCACGGTACGTACGACAAATGTTTTCAATGGAATTAATTCTTTAGTGACTCATCTATTCGAATTTAATTAACCTTTTTCGGTCCGTCGCGTTTGTGAAATAATGTTCTCACCATTTCATGGAGACATCGTTGACAACTCGATGCTGATCGTACGGAACGCTTAGAATGCTCGGATACCGGCTATTCCTATCTGACAGTTGTACATTTTTCGACGTTTTACAAACATACTTTTCCCATCTGTCAATAAATATTCCACTCGTACGTTGTTGAAAAAATTAAAATGTCTGAAAACCGAACCGAACCGAACCGAACGGAAATGAACGGTAGGAATAACATTGAATTAAAACCTTGATCGAGAATGCATTGAAATTAGTGACCTTGAAACTTGGATACCGCGAGAAAGTAATTTTAAAGTAGACAATGGAACCTCGAAGATGCAGAGAGCGAATAAGAGAAGGGTTAGGGCGTTTCCCTTCTTTTTCTTTTTTTTTTTTTCGCTTCCTCTTTTCTAAAGACGACTTAAAAGTCTCATTTAACAATGCGAAAAAAGAGAGAGAGAAAGAGAGAGAGAAAGTCGCGAATGTCGTCGTGTCGACTCACAGCCTCTTTAGGTGTGATCGATATTCGTTACACGTGTGCGCGTTTTCCGTTTCCCCCTTGCTTCTACTTCCGTCTTTACATTTACGTGTATACACACACACATATATATATATATATACATACACATATATATGGCTCTTCTTTTTCACTAAGTTTCTACGAGTCTTCGTAGTTTATATGTATTTTGCACACACTAAACGTAGGTACTTTTTTAAAGACGACATCATGATGCTCGAAGCCGACGTGGTATTAGGCCACCTGACCAATTCCACAAATTCCAATATTACCATACCGATAATGGCTCATCCACCGGAAACGGAAAGTGATCTATCTCTAGAAGAATTCCTCACGAGTGTTCTTTATAATGGTACCAAGGGTATAAAACTAGATTTCAAGAGTATCGAAGCATTCGATGGCAGCAAGTCAATCCTTGCAGATAAACGAAAAGAGGTATGTATCACGTATAAAATGCTACAATAGAATCAAAGTGATACGAATTAAATATTTATTTATACGCATGTGAAATATCGACTATTTCAAGGTAAAGCTTGGTACGAATGTTTTCGAGTTGACAGAACGTACATCTATTACTCTTCAAAATGACAAACATTTCGTGTATAGATACAGCTCGTATCGATCCCTAGACTCTTTGCTTATTTTTTATTCCTTCCTATATACACATATCTATAACTACATAAAGGTATACACATGTATATATACTTTATATGCACTTACCTAGGTTACAAACGGCATGGGTTATAAAGTATGTAGAGATTTGTTGAGAAAAACTTCAGAGAGAACAAAGCCCATAGATTGTTAATAGTAATTTTCTCCTCTTATTGTCTTTCAGTTTTCCGTTCCTTTGTTCTTAAATGCCGACATTCTACCTGGACCAGTCGATGCCAAAACAACTCCGGTTGATCCTACGTCATTCTTGGACAGTGCAATCAAGACTTTTCCAGAAAGCGTCTTATCCGTTGGTTGGACGACCAGGTAAATCCAAAAATATTTTATTTGAGTCGATTGATGCATTTTTTACTGGGGTGTATAGTATTCAATTATTTATTATTTATTATTTTTAACATTAGTATTGATTCGATTATCATCAATTAAGACATTATAAAAGTATTCTTAATAGAATGATACTCGAGATTATTTTTCTTTCTCTTTTAGTTTTATTCTTTGATGTTGCGAAAATGCAAAAGAAATAAAGAGATAGTTAGATAGGGAGAAAGAGAAAGAGAGAGAGAAAAAGAGTTCTTTAGAAAAGGAACTGTGAAAATGTAAATACATACACGTTCAAGTTGCACGAGTGTAAATGAGTTTACGTTTACCTTCACCTTTACCTCTATTCTTATTCACTAACGTAAAATATGAGAATATGAATAAAAGAGAAAGAGAAAAAGATATATAAAGAAACGTTAACATTAATCTAAAAAAGGGAACACAATCAAAAGATAGGCCCGCGGAGAGAGAGAGAGATTTTAACTGTCTTTAGAATTTGCAATGAAATGAATGTATAACCCCGAACGAATGAAAGCGTACAGGTTTAGATCAAAATGGTGTCACCGAATGGAAAGAGATCCCTTGTTAAAGGAACAAAATTGATTTCAATATAAGAAAGAACGTTTTATTCTAAAGATTCACGTTGCAAATACAGCAACGACAATAAAGACATATTTTATTTATATATTTTCTTTTCTATTTTCAGATACGGGTCAGAGTCCCACATAACCGAAGGCCAGTATACGGAGGAACAAATACAGAAAATGGTAGACACCTTAACAAAGAATAAAGTTGCTCAGTCGGTAACTTATCCAGTGAGAGCTGGTCTAGCTGCTAATGACATTAACGTCATGAAAACGTTGATAGATCGCAGCTCAAACTTTGGTAATGCGACTTTGACCATTTGGTCCAGCCAAGGCGATAAAGTCGATACGAATAAACTGACCGAGTTGATAAAAACTATTGGCGTTGATAAGGTCTACGTCGACGTTCCCGAAGATGTTTGGAGCAAGCTCGACTTGTCCAATGGTTCCGCGACCTTTAACACCGCTATGATGACCGTGATGACGCTTATTTCGTTCCTCTTCGCCAGGATGCTGTGAAGCGATTTATGCGACGATCAATCGCGATTCTTAGAAAGAATACAATTTTACAAGAAGCGAGCATCTTCGTCCATTCTGGACTAATTCAAAAAAAGAATGAATGCTTCAGATCTCGCTTCTTCGCTTTCCGTCGATCAATTTACGAGATCGTTCATCGAAGTAACGTCACTTCTTCTATTCCCATTTTTTTAAACGCGAGATCTCTCAACACTTTTCTCGGTCTCAGATTCTTCGTATTTTATCCTTCATCGTCATTTTATTCTTTATTTTTATTTTTACGTACGCCCAACAAAAAAAAAAGAAACAAATATAGTATACACGAATGATTTTCGAAGAAAATCTTACGAATATGTGTCGTAAATCAATTAACAAATGAGATCAACCACTTAAATAAAACAAGCGCGCACATACATACGTACACACACAAACACATAAGTACACAATTCCTTTCGCTTATAAATATTAATAATAATCGATTAGTAGGGATAACTCACTCATAGGACTAGATGCACAATTTTATCGCGAATACCGTTTTATACATTTAACAAAATAAATTCATTTTCGAATCGATTAAAATTCTCGTCGTACGATTAATCAAAATCGCATGCCTAAATTATCTTCCGATGTTATCGGTTTACGGTTTAATGATGTTATTTCAAAATTGTAATTCCAATTAAAATTAACCGTAAGAATTGCAATCTAATTTTGATTACGCCGATTGAGGAAATAACGTGCTTTAACTTTAGATAATTTCATTTTTAATATGACACAATATGTAAACAATATTAAGAACGTTTCTCATAAGAAAAAAATTAACATTGCCTATTATCGTGTTCGTTTATTAAACGTATCATAATTTTCTCTCGCAAGATTACGCTAATAGTAAGATAAGAAATTATACTTCTTTTTAGTGCGTAGGAATTATTTGGACTAATTTCAACATTGAGCTCATAATTCGAAAGAAATAATATTGAATTTTTCGTTTCTATTAGTGTAAACGCTCAAATTTAGTTCTTTAATCAATTGATCTTAACAAATCTTTGATATTCTGTATCTATAATAAACATATCTCTAAAATTCAATGTCCTAGGTGCAAATAAACTGGTATTAGGAATTTATGTAAACTAAATATCTAACAATAAGCCAAAGGATATAATAATATTTAAATGTATAAATACGGTGCCAGAGCACTGCGTTTGTTAACGAAACAATAAAATCATTTACAATCCTACGAATAAAAGTTCTAGTCTATTCCTAATTCGAATGTAAGCTAACCGCAACCTTTTATTATTCATCGTGGGTGGTTAGTTTGTAATCCTACTGATCAATGAATCCCCAGGTTCGTTCAGTCGTGTCCTTGAATATGCACGAGTTTTTAAATCCTAGCTTGTATACCTGCTCTAATCGTGCTTTGAAAACTTCTATATATGCATTCTGAATAGGATTACAACTATTATTTACTATGAAGAATATATAAATATATTTTGTCAAAGTTATTCGTTATATTTCAACGTGTTCTCAAACATAACATACAATTCACTTTGAAAAATAATAAATATAAAGACATTTTCTAACGATAATATATATTTAACAAATATTATGTTACTTGAAATGACAAAGCTTTCTAATTAAAATAAAAGATATTAACTCGTCCTGTTAAATAATTAGAAATATTTAATATCGTATAAATTAGAAAAATAAACAATCGTGAAAATAATTACACCGGAAAGAAAGGTAGAAGGATTTCAAGGTAAGCTCAGTGAGAAGACAGGATTGTAGAGAATAATGTATAGAAGGTGTCGATAGCGTAGCTCGCGGTGTCAAAGGTCATTCGACTAGTACAGACGTCCTTGAGAGATGGAAAAAACCATTCCGGTTATCACAATCGTTCTTAGCAGCGCACAGACGTTCCCTTGTCGTCCCTTCTATGCAGGTGCAACGCGATTACCTTCGATGTGTGCGATCGTAATCATCGTTGTAAAATCTCTTCTTCATTCTCTTTCTTTCTTTCTTTCTTTCTTGCTTTTTTTCTTTCCTTTTCTCTGTAGAAAAAGAAACGGAAAAAAAAGATCGAGATTCCAACGATCGCAATTAAGTTTCCGATTCGAGCAAAAACTTGATTGTCTATCCCTTGCCCAACTCTTTAATCATCTTGATTATCTTCAAGAAAAAGAAAACAAAAAAATTAAAACCAAACGAACTCAGAAATAATAATTAATATTTCTCAATTTGGTCAGAATTTTCATGAATAGGTTTGATACGAATAATAATTATGTGCGGGATCATAATGAATAGAAAATAATTTCTAAGACGAATCTATCATTGCGTAGGCTTAAGAACTTAATCTACGTTGATAACCTTCTTTGAACTAGAACGAAAGAGACGTTAACATCGATGTCGGAAGTGTCAACGTACGATACGATAGATTAGTTTATATTATTTTTCTCACCTAATAATTTCCATCGATCTATTTAGAAAGCTCTCGTTTATTGAAAAAGAAAAAAGAAAAATAAAAAAAGAAAACAAAGAAATGAAAAGAAAGGGAAAAACTATCCTCCTTTTTACTATCTCCTCGGTTCACGTATTCTTGATATTTCTACGATTAGAAAATTGTAACATGAGGAAACAACAGATTAATCGATCATTCAGTAAAATCTTCTTCTCTACTCGAACACGCGGAAAACTTGAAACGATGGGCAGGATAGATATTCGTGGCAATAGCCGAGGAAGCACTTCCAAGTGGAACAAATCGGTGCTTTGAGCACAAATCTTGGCATGAAAGCGGCCAGCATTTTGAACCTAAATCCGCATGACTGATGTCCCTTCGTGTTCACGAATATCTTCGGTTAATCCCGAGCGTATCGGGATCTACAAGTTCTGCGCAGAAAATCTACTTAAAGATGACAGCTATTCTTACAAAAACCATTCTACGGCATAATTTATTCTATAATAATTTACATAGAATAAAATTCAATGCGTTTAATCACGTATATAGGTACACGTAGTACCTAATTGTTAATCGTTATATCGTTTCCCCAAGAAATAATAATTGTGACGTATTCGTGACATTAGAAACAATGATAGCTATTATCAATTTAACAATTAACGTAATATTCAACGCTAACAGTTGAATACATAAACACATCGAATTCACAGAAAACATATTAGAGAGAGAGAGCCAAGGATAATTTCACGTTAAACGAACGGAACGTATTCAAGACTCATTATTTATCAGCTAGTTTTCTCTCACCTTGCTAGAGATCTCGGCTCATTAATCTGACAGGATGATTACAAGCGTTCTCGCGATGAACGTTTGAATTCCACGTGCTCATTCCTTACGAGTCCATACGAGTCCATATCTTTAATGAATCTGTCCCATTCAACAACTTTTTGACTAACTACTCGTTCCCATAATTTAGGCCAATGGGTCTAACATTGAAACAAATTTTAAAATCCTATTTGAATATCTTACGACTTTCATTTTTAATAACAAATCTATACATTAATTAGAGATGTTCAACACGTATCCATCCAACTTTTGTTTGTCACGTAATCTAACTTATTTTTTTCATTATATTAAATATACACAACAAAACATTCTCACTAAACGAGAGAACTAGAGGAATATCGGTATTGGTCAAGATAAATCGAGACAGTCGATCGATAAAAGAGAGACACGAAAGGTGGTCAGAACGTTTGTATCTCGATGCTTTTTTTCCCTTTCTCAGGGTGTCGAGAAAAAAAGGTATCGAAAGGCGGTAGCGAATGTTGTGTAATTCCACCTTCTTTTCCCTTTCCTCGTGGTGTACAACTTCCTGTCGTGCTATGAAAGAAAGAAAGAAAGAAAGAAAGAGAAAAGGGTCGAATGACGATGCAACAACGCGTTACTTCGGGACAAATCGTAGAAGAATAAAAAAAAAAGAAAGAAAGAAAGAAGAGAAGAAGAAAAAAAGAAAGAGAGGGAAAAGATATCGAGATTTCGAATCGGACATAGCCATCTTTCTTGGTGGAGAAACAGGCGTGTTTATTTATCGGTGTCCAGCCTAAAAGGGCGACAAAAAGCACGACGACACGAGCTCCGTTTGCAGAACGAAAGAACCAGTCCTCCACTTCGTCGAGCACGCACTACCGATCCTATCTTTCTTTACTTATTCTCTCTCTTTCCTCTTCTTCGTTTCTTCTTTCTTCATTCTTCTCTTTCTTCGTTCGCGGCCGAGATTTTGGCCCGCCGACGTCGAGACGTCTCTGAATGGCGACGCGAAAGTGAATGGAGAACCCAAAAGGACGACCGGTCGGTCGATCCTGCCCTTACGTCCTCGTTAAAATCGAAACTACTCGCGTTTAGCTCTTTCAACGAGAAAAAATCCATTCGAACCTTCTCACCGATCTCTCTTTCTCTCTTTCTTCTAATATTTTCAAATCTATTCAAATATATAAGTTTCTAATCAAACATATTTTTTTATCTAAAATAATTGAGCCGTTTATTTTGAAAATGGCCTAACTCCATTTAACCTTAAATTGAGATATTTAAAGGTTTGCGTTTCAATGCAATTCAAAATATACGTAAAGAATAACAATGAGAGTTATGTTGCTTAAGTGTATCTAAAGGTGTTCAATTTACAGTTCCTATTAAAATAATGGCAATTATTAAGCGAATAATATGAGTTTTCTTACCAAGAATGGAGTTAGGCCACTTTCAAAATAAACGGCTCATATATACCTAATGAAATGTTAGAAAATTTTCAACGAATCATATCTCACGTTAAAACGAATGTTCGAATAAAAAAAAAGATTTTCTAACTATCTATTAGATGAATTTAGAAATATTACTAATATATCATTAGATTATATTTAAATATTGCAAAAAAAAACGTATAACTCGGATCGTTTAAACGTGGTTAAACGATTCATCTCACGGATCACTTCGTACAATTATCGCAAACTTTCGTTCTCGACGTGTTCGCTCGTTTCCTTTCTCGCATTTAATACACCATGGTTATTTTTCCACGGCGTAACCTCACCTCCTCTCCTCCTCCTCCTCCTCCTCCGCCTCTTTTTCTTATTCTTCCTTCTCTACTACCCGTTGGAAGGGATCTTGCAGAAAATCCTGCGCGTCACGTAGAAACGTCTGGCAGCGAAGTCACCACTACAAGTATATATTTATACGAAAGCTACGCGATATTTTCTCTCCTCTCCTCACCTCTCCTCACCTCTCCTCTTCTCTTCTCTTCTCTCCAATCCTCTCAACTCTCTTACGAGAGAAGAGACGCATTACGAGTCACCGCACGGAAGTATTTTTCCACCGTTGGTATCGTTTTATTCCTATTTACGTAGTATCATTAGAAAGTTAATAAGGAAACAGGTGTGCAGGAAAGGGAAATACCTTGTCAAAGTCCTACCCCGAAACGCCCATGTCATCGTAATAACTTACGATTCTCTTACGAGAAATTCTATCCATTGTCTTTTACATACTCTGTACCATAAAGAAAAGATAACCGTTGTTCAACTCGGCAAAAGATATGCTAATAGAAATGCAACAATGTTAGAACGTAGTGAAAATAAAGTAACATTGGATAACTTTTAACGAATTTTCAATCTATTATTATATACACGCATGCCCGCTCGCAAATCAAAACGATTAATTTCACTTTTTCACGATACATTTAGAATGTTATTATTGTCAAATCTTTACGATCGATTCGTAACACTTTATTTATATCTTACGATAGAAATTTTCGCGCTATATCTGTTTTGTAAAAATTTCAAATTTCGAACGATAGAAACAACGTTTCTAATTTTTAATTATAATTCATTCTCTTATATCATTAAAAGGGCCGACGTGTTTCACATAAAATATATTATATACATAAATAAAGCGTTAACTAATAATATTAAAAAGAACACACACGCACAATATCCATAATAATCGAACTTAAAACACCAACTAAACTGAGAATACAATACAATAATAAATGATATACCACTGTATATATATTTTAATTCATCTTTCCGCGAAGTAAATTGATTTAACATAACATGACTGGTTCGTATTATAAAAAACAAAAAAAATAAAAAACAAAAAGACACAAAAAATAAGAAAACGATCGAGTTTGGCGCCGAAAAGGAAGAGAGAGTTGTTCATATTTCAACCCCGTTCCACCTCCTCCTCCTCCTTCTCCTCCTCTTCTTATCCTTTGCCGAAAGAGAGAAAGATGAAGAGACTCTCTTTGTGGTTTCTTCCCTGAAACATTTCTTCTTCTTCTTCTTCTTCTTCTCTCGCAGAGATAAAGTCTCTAGGGAGAGTCGAGTAAGAAAGCGTAGGAGGGGGTGGTGGCTGTGAAGGAGAGGAAGATTCGAGAAGAGAAGAGAGAAGAGAGAAGAGAGATGAAAGAGAGAGAGAATGAGTGAGAAAGAAAGAAGGAAAGAGAGACAGAGAGAGAGAGAGAGTGACAGAGAGAGAGAGAGACGGGGGACGAATATACGCACGCATGCGCAGTGCGTCCTGCGATCTCTTAGGCTGCCGGCCGCTTCGGTTGGCCTCAGTCGACCGCGACATTCGGTCCGCGAGATACGATTCGAGTCTTGGATACAATCGATAGGTCGAACATACAAATAATAATACAAATACAAAACACAAAAGATAAACGTATACGCAGACGCTGACGTAGGACAGAGACCCAGGCACACACGTCAGATCCTTCACTCGTCGAAGAGGATCGAACGAAGATCGAATGGGTTCAAGAATCTCTATTGGAAAAGATCATCGAACTATATTTTGCCCGTTGTTAAATTGCTATGAGATTCGATGAAAGAAACGATAAGAATAATAATCATAGAGAAATAACATTTTACCTTGCGATGAATGAAATAAATTTAAGCTGAATTATTCGAGGAAAAAGAGAGAAAAAACCTTTTTTTATAATTAATATTTATTTGAAAAGTAAAATAATAATAATAATATAATAATATAATATAAATATAATATAATAAAAGGAGAATATAGAAAGGAATCGATATAAGGAAGATCGCGTATGAATTATTTCTTAGATAATATTTGTGGCTAAAATCGGTTCGCCGGTAGCCACGTGTTTCGTTGACTGATGTCTCGATCGTGGAGAAAAGATCGTCAGAGTGATCGTGCGTGGATCGGCATTAAGAAGACGACGAGAACGACGACGACGACGACGATGGTCATGTGTTCCTGATCATAGGGAAATTGTTGTTAAAGATAAGAAAGATAAAGAATAGAAGGAGAAAAAAAAAAGAAAGGAAGGAAGGAAGGAAGGAAGGACGTAATCGTAGGAGGGTGTGGGTGGATGTGATCTGTATATGAGGATAATGTTGCCGATGATGTAAGCTATCCTAGGTAAGCTGGTGTTATCGATCTTTAGGTAGACGAAATGACGCGCGACGGGAGATTGTTATTATTGCTGGCATTGCTTATGGCGTACGGATTACTCGCGGTTGAATCGAGGTATCATCGCGAGGATAGTCCTCTCGAGCCAAGAAGACATCGGCACAGACACAGGCATGAAACGTCGATTAGCAGAAGGAATCATCACGAGCCGGTTGACAGACGATCATCATCGAGTTGGTCACGAGAATTGGATTACGACGAATACGACGATTTAAATGAGGATTCTCGACAAGACGATGATGAATACGACGGCGACGACGAGGATTACGAAGGTATAAGATCTTACGAGGAAAGGTTGTATCCTAGATCGAGAGGGAAAAGTTATCAGGAAAGAATATACGAGTCGAGATACCCGAGACGTCATAGAGAAAATTATTACGGTTGGTATCACGACGAGGAGAAACGTCGGATTTCGATGAGATATAATTGGAAGAATCGTCACAGGTCAAGATTAGAAAGACTCGGCAGAAACCGGCACAGGGGAACAGCTGGAGGAGGAGGAGGAGGAGGTGGCAGTGGTGGTGGCGACGGGAGCGGAGGAGGTAGTAGTTATTCGAGAAACCGCGAAGCTTTTCGCGATGATTTTAGCGAGGAGAACGACGAGGAGGAAGAGGAAAGGTCAGCGCGACGCTACGATGACGATACCGGTCCCGATAATCACTATTCATCATCGTCCTATTCACCCTGGAGAAATTCCAAGAAACAGAGGAGCAATTGGAGACGAGATTGGAGAGGCAACAGGCAAAGTTCGGTCGGTTATCGTAACGGAAAGAAATTCTACGATGCTACTGGCATCGACCTCGATAGCACGAGGAAGTTCAGGCTGGAAGATCAGAGGAGAAGGAGAACGAACTTGACCGAGAGAATCTTAGAGGATTACGTCGAGAGCGAGAAAGAAGACGAAGAGGAGGATGATATTTGGAAGGAAGCCGAGAAGGAAGAGGAAGAGGACGACGGGACTGGAAATGTCGACGATGATGTCGATGTCGATGAGGAACTCGATAACGATTTTTACAAAAACGAAAATAAGCCGCCGTTGAACAGTTACGACGATATCATCAGAAGACTAACGTCAGAGGATCCGAGTACGGCAAAGCCGACGGTTAAAAGGGATTACAGGAACGTTGGTATAGAAAAGTATCCCTTGCGCGTATCTTACAACAGCAACAACAGTGGATCCAGAAATCTTACTCGTCCGAAGGTCGTCGGCTCTTCTTACGTGACCAGCGCGTCCAGTTATCTTGTAAATAAAAAGCCGTCTAAGGGAGAGGAGGTGGTGGATATGAGAGTCTCGATGATCAAGT
Organism: Polistes fuscatus; assembly: GCF_010416935.1. Classification (NCBI taxonomy): domain Eukaryota; kingdom Metazoa; phylum Arthropoda; class Insecta; order Hymenoptera; family Vespidae; genus Polistes; species Polistes fuscatus. The sequence continues at coordinate 4,206,093 of NW_025112998.1, read as the reverse complement.
CCGCGAGTGCAGAGATCGAACGTAAACCCACGAAGAACGTGATCAGTGTCGTGGTTAAAGACGATGACGAGCATTCTGGAAAAGCAAAGACCAAGAGTCTCGAGCAGGAATACGATGACTACTTGAACACCGAGGACAACGAAAAGGAGGAGGATCTTATCAAGGCCGGCGTCGATGATGATTCCGGCATGCAATCGGACGTCACTAACACGGTTAGTCTAATATTCTAACGTATTCATTGAAATTTAATTCGATTAAAAGAAAAAACCAATTTTATTTCTAAGCCGTATGAAAAAACCTATCGCAGTTTTCAACGGAGAGCCAGCCCCTATCTAATCCGAAATCACTTGGAAATTGCGCACAGGAGAAACCGCAAATCGAGCCCATAAGATAGAATCTCTTGTTCCTTCTAAATGACCTTGGCGAGGGAAGATCCCGATCTTAGCGATGACCACTTCGATTTCCATCGTATCGATTCTTTCTTCTTTTCACCGAGTATCCTTGAAAAGGGCAACGATCTAAGATCACGGCCTTGAAAGATAAGCTCCTATCAGAATGTAATTATCCACACGAGGAGGGACATCGACTCTGTCAATAAGACGTCTACCCGATCGGATAAACATCTATCATGTTGATCCTAAAGATTCCAACTTCAAATCACACCTATCGTTTTAATGAACTCTTATCGATACATAAATCCACGATAAAGATTACTCGAAGGATATCTTGAAAATGATTCACAAGTGGGAATCTGCTGGAAGCAATCTCGAAGAATCGCATAGTTGAAGCTGGTAATTTCGCACGTTCGCATTCTTCGAGACCTCGAGGGTGTATGCGACGTTACCCTTCAGCGATTCTCGGTCTCGCACGGCTGATCTCGTGATCGACTTTCACGATGCAACGCAGCAGACAAACCTCTTTCTTTCTCCCCCACTTTTCTCTCTGTTTCTCTTTCTCTTTCTATCTTGTTGTTGCACTCGAGAAGATCGTTTTGGATCGTCCTTGGCAGTGCTATTCGCCACGGACCGTGAATCGCGTCAGACACCTACAACAGTCTTGCTGCTTACGACGAAGCAAACCGTGCTTATCGAAAACCCTCTCTTTCTCTCTCTCTATCTCTTTTTCTCTCTCTCTTGAGATTCGTTAAGTACTCTAGTTCCGAGAACTGTTTCGAATCTACGACGTTCTACCAACATTATTAACGACTTCGTATTTGCATTCGTCGCGACGTTGGTGGCTTCTCTCTTTCTTTCATCACCTAAGATTAGATTATCCTTGAATAACACGTACTTAGATGCGTACTAGACACTCTTTAACTCTTGAAAATCTTTCGGAAGATCTGGTAAATTCATCAACGATGTTCCTCGTAAGCCAATCTTCATTGCCAAACGCGCCATTCACTCTGATTGTTATTCTGGTACTTGTGTTATACTAATGAACGAGTACTAGGAAACATTGTTAACTATAGCCGATGATGAACTTTGTTTCTACGCGAGTTGGTAACATCAATGAATGAATTTCAATTTCTTTGTCGTGCATTATTATACATTTGACAAACTAAATCTAATATTGTAAGAATCTAACGTAACAAAAGAAATAAGAATTTTATCAATTTACTTTTATGAATGTATAATTATGGACATTGCGATAATAGTAATAGTCATTTTGAAATGATCGATACGAATTCTTGGATAAAAAGAATTCTACAAATTTAGGGTTGAAAGAAAAAGGAAAAAAAGTTAGAGTGGTCTTTTGATTAACGAGCGCGAATTTTAAAGATTATTTTCGTCCTCCTTCGTCAAAGCCAATGAACATTCGCCATATCTTTCCTTGTGGATCCAAAGAAGCATATAGCCTACTCAGCCCACAACCAAAAACTCCTTTCTCTTCTTCTTTTTCTTTTTCTTCTTCTTCTTTTTATTCTTCTTCTACTTCTTTGTCTTTTTCTCTGCATGCACATCTTTGTGTTTGCTCGATCATCCTGTAAATAGATGGAACGCTTTCTGCGTACGTCAAGAAGCGGCCTCTCTTCTCTGCATCCTAAAACAGTCTTAGGCACAGATGTTACGGATCGTTCAATGAAAATAAGGCGGAAAGTAATTTCGGGAATGTACTACCGGCTCGTGTTGTCGTAAGCTGCCATGAGAAAAAGTAACTTCCATCTGACGAGATCGACGAGAGATCATGACGAAGAGGGGGTTGAGCAGGGGCGGAACAGGGGGATCGTATAAAAATAGTATTCGACAAAAGTATGATTCGGTAGCGATTTGTTTTTCTATCTATTCGAAATACGAACCGTCTGGTAATAATAATTCAATATTTTTCTCTCGAATATTTTAGTTTGAAATGATTCATTGAGTTTCTATATATAGAAAAAATATAACGTCATAAAAGAATAATTCAATCAATGCGCGTGTGGATCAATAATTCTTTTGCCGGTAGCCTTTTGCCGATTCGAAAGGTAATCGGGGACGTCCATCGTCTAGAACGCTTTTAACCATTTCTTTTTTTCTGATAATTTACAAAGGTAAAACCCGCCACGTTCCATTGTAAAGCTTAGAGCCTCTTTTACCGAGGAGGAGGACGTAGCAGCAAGGGATTGTTAGCCTCGCGTAATTGAGCAATTCCACGTGCTGGTCTCTTGCACCGTAAAATCCATGCACAAGTTCTATGCCGCGGGATCAAAGAGAACGATAAACTTTTCCTGACACGCGATTATATAGCAGAATCCTATTCGAGGAGATTAAAGATCCTCTTGCTTTTATGATCTTCCAAACTGAAATCAAAAAGATTTACGAATTGAAAATATACTTACTTTCTTTTTTCTAAGTTTTTTGTTCATCGTAGAAACTTTCAACTGTTTCAATCGTGAGAATTTCACTACTCTTTCCCATGCTCGTTTTAGCAAGGATCTCTCATTCCTATCCGAGAACTCGAGACAAGCCGCACACAGTTGTCCGTTTGTACAAAACCCGACGAGCATTTAATTCGATTATAGCTCATCTCAACGAGATAACGGACAGTCTCCACGTGCTCAGTGCATCATCATTCAGAAACACAACATATATCCTTAACGAGCGAAAGCGCATAATAGGATTTGCTACAAATTATCGCCCAGAGCGGACGTCAAATGTAATATCTGACTGGAGTTAACCTTTTTTTGGGTCATCGATGTTAAATGAAATGATCGTTTTCTTAGAAATTAAGGAAAATAAGAAACTCAATAGTAACGGAGATTAGTTCGTCAATCCGAAAGAGTTTATAATAGCCCACCCAAAAGATGAATAATATTAAAACACAGACATCAAAGATAATAATGTTTAGATCATCAGTCTCGAAAAGAAGAAGAAGAAAAAATAATCGTCTTCTCAGAAATTCGAATAAACGAAAGAAGGAACGAACGAACGAAAGAACAGCATCTCATTTGAAGAGATTATCTTATTAATCTGATGAAACTTAGCTTATCCAAACATGCCTTCTGTATGGTAGTACTTGACAATCCCTTCGCTATCACGAAGCTCGATGTTAGTATCAAAAAGATAATCGTTAACTTGCTCAAGAGAGAAGTCCCTCGGGGTATCATGTTTCATCAAGTTTTATGGGAACCAACAGTGCCCTCGCAGTGACTTTCAGCATCCGGTTCACCTAGCTTAACCTAGCTTAACCTAGTATAACCTAGCCTAGCCTAAAAGAAAATTTTGTACCCTCTTCTAAAGGGAAATCTATCTTCTATGTACTTTCTTACATGTGGTTACATACATAAGTTATCTTTCGATGTTTGCGTATATATACGTAGATGTTCCTCGTTAACGAATTAACAGGTTGCTAAGAGAACGATAACGCTCTCTTAGCAAGAGGTGTTAACAGCTGATAAAGTGAGCCGCATAATAATTTACCTTTTCACTTTTCTAATCTCACCTTCAGCAACGCGATCTAATATCTTCGAAGAGAGAAAAAGAACGTTGTCGAGTCGAATGGAATGGCACACAGCTTTTATCGTTCAACGAACTCTAATTATACACCACCTGTTAGTCCAGCTTCCGCGTATCATAAAATTCTAATTGGGTAATGTAGATCCTAAGAGTTATTTTACGATTACACCGATTGTTCTCGTTCGAAACGATCCTCTTTGAATGCCGCACTATTATTTCATGTACGACCCGTTTATACGAACGATCCTCGGTATTTCTAATCGATCGTTAATCACGTCAATTTATTTCAGGTCGAATCTTATAGTCTCGTGTAAAAAGATATTCTTCAAATTCTTCTTTAACTTGATCATACACGAAAATACACTTTCAAGTTTATTCGAGAGTTTCATGGGAAAGCTCTTAAAACGTTTAAGAAAAGGATTTATTCATTGAGTTACAAGTGGCATCTAACTTCGAACTCTATCTCGATTTAATCTCAATTTATATGAACCCAAAGGAAATCGATCGTTCGTTCGCAATTTCTCTCTCTCTCTCTCTTTCTCTCTCGACGATAAACATTTGATAAACTTCGTGGAATAATCGTTTACGTTAAACGACGAGCACGTACCGTGTCTCCCTTCCATATCTTTCAGCTTCTCCCATTGCCCTTTTTTAATACTTCCTATTCAAGATCTCTCTTTCGCCGAAACGCTTTCTTCTCTCGAAGTATCAAGAAAACGACTTTACCACCTGACCGTGAGAGGAACCCCCATAAATACCATCGAGCTTGGCCACAGAAGCTCGTTACCGCGAGCATAAAATTCACCCTTGTACTCATGAACATGTCAAGATACGGCCCTTCGAATTTCACGTATGTAACTGAAGTTCATTTCTATCGTAGGACCGTAATTCTTTTCAAATTTACTGAAATTATCGATGCCGCCAGTGATTTTCATCGTTCTTCGTATATCATACATTTTTAGATTTTTTTTTTTTTTTATTCGTGAATAATTTCAATTCTTTCGCAATGCGTGCGTGATATAAGGAACGCGAAGAAATTTAAAAAAAATAATTAAATCACGCGATAAGAGTAATATATAATGTTAAGAATAAAAAGTACGAAAATATATTGAAACTTTGTTGTAAATTTTGCCCACTTGCGAAGCCCTTGACAATAACGAAGTTAGCAAAAAGATGATTAACGATCGGAAAACATCAAAAAGACTGGGTTATCCGTACAGTTGGACAATGATTCACTGTCGAGATGACGATACCATTTGTAAGGACAAATCGCAAAAGAGAGAAAGAGTCGTGTGCGTAATAGCTAATTAAAGAATCGACTAAAATAACTCAGACTCTTGGAAGTATGTTCTTCTTATCTCTGTTCCACATAACTCTTTGTTCTAACAACCAATTTCGTTAATATTTAAAAAGTCATTCTTACAAACAAGTACGTTCGTTGAATTCTTCGACACCCTGTATATATAACACTTGTCATCGTCGAATCAGTTGTCTTATGAAAGTCCAATACCATAACCGGTTTTCGTTCGGAGAGTGTTTTTAAAATGAGTTATAAATTAAATCAAAATAAGTTTTCACTTTGTTCGAGTCACAGGTAGCGTATATGCGTGGTTGTTTCGGGGACTACTTTCAAAAAAAGTCTTCTTATAAAAATGTTACTTTTTAAATCGATAGCCGATTATAATGATGCTTAATTCATGGACTACTTTCTCCACGAGACGAGATAATCACAAAGAAATAAGACAGATACTTGATTTTGTTCGAATGTTCTTTACACGATCCAATCGTTCCGAGTAAACGGGGAACATTTACGATGAATTACTAATTGAAATAAAGAAAAATAAGGGGGGAAGCGTTTGTTGCAAACGTCTTGTAAGAATTGACGTTAATGCAAATCGGTGAGTCACGAGTTAATAGCCAAAGTTCATTAGGGCTCCCGGAACACTTGTGCGTGGCCAAGTATTATTAAAATGAGTACTACAGGGGCTAATTAATTCCTGGAACATCGTTTGAAGTGCAAATTCTCAGCTCCCAAGGCGCTATCAAGAATACTCTCGTCTGGAAATTTTTTCAAATATGTGTATGCACGCGTGTTTTTCTTTTTTCTTTTTTCTTTTTTTTTTTTTTTTTTTTAAAAGAAGACGCCAAAGAAATCAATTTCATCAAGGCCCCCGGGGAGGAGGGGGAGTTTATTGTAAAGCATAAATGAAATCTCCAGACGGTTCTCGTTAACGAGCACAATCTCGCTCGCTCTTTTTTTTTTTTTTATCCTCCTTCGGTCTACATTTTTACGAGTAACCAATCGTAGCTGATTAAAGAAACGTTTTTTAAAAATCGTATTAATAATCAAGGAGTAAAAATATTTGCTCGTTAATCTTATCGTAAACAAATCACAACCCAAGTTAGCGAATAGAATAAATTCTTTTCGAATTTATATTAATTCAATTTTGATAAGAACGATTTGATGATCCAATGAAACTATCTATCCCCCCAATGACGACTTATTAAACGAAACCTGAGACTAACTGAATCACTGTCATTTTAATAAGCGTTAACATTTAGTCATCTGGCAAGTAACCAATTCAAACAAACGTAATAGAAATTGGCCTTCGACGAAGCTTTTCCAAGTTTTCCACATTTAGCATGATCTCTTATCGTTATTCTCTTATTACTAGAGCGTGTATCGATTATATTTATCCTTCGCGATCGTAGACTACCGATATCACGAAACTCGAACAAATCCGGGAATTAGGGTCATTCCAATTGCCCATTTGGAGTAGTTCCAACAATCTTTGCTGCGACGATAAACTAAATATAACCAACAAATAACACGGAAACTCTCGTTTATAACGCGTATTTACGTTTAATACATATTACTCTTTTTCAACGATTATTATTACAGATCTAGAATGTATCTTACATTAATTTTGTTTATATTAACAATTTAATCATTAAACCGGAATCGAAACGTTCGATCGTTTTCCATTAAAAATCTTTTCCTCCGAGGAAATAAGAACGTACGTTGAAGCTAAGCAATTTCTCCTTTACGGAAAGTTGCGGCCGTGAAAGGTGCGATCGGTTAAATAACACGTTACACTACTACCATCGCAAATACCAACGTAGCCTTAGATGAGAGTTAATGTTTACGACGAGGGGATGAAGTCATTATAAAAAGAATCTCTCTCTCTCTCTCTCTCTACTTCTCTCTTTCTCTCTCTCCTTTTCTCTCGTTCGATCGGAGGAACGATATAAGGTGGGACGCAACGTTAGAAGAAAAAAAGAAAATATTGTTCAAGAAAAAGGACCTGTTTGCCTTAGAGTAAACGCGTTCTTTCGCGCGTGCCACGATCTAAATGGGTGTCCGGCATTATCAGAATCTCAGCAACCTTTACAAACCTTCCCAATATTTTTTTACCATTTGTTTTCTCTCTCTCTCTCTCTCTCTTGAAATATTTTTCCCCCTCTTTCTCGTATCTCAAGCATCTTCAATAATCCGGTTGTTCTATGAAACACGCATCTCTGCGACCTCGTTGATCCCACTTGTAAACTGCATCTTCGAAAAATATTCACCACGATGTTACTCATTTTATCGTCACACGAGAGACGAATTCTTCGTTGTGAGAAAATTTGCTCACACGCGATAAGGTATTCCTTCATTTTTGATTTTGCTTTTGCTTTTTTCTTTTCGTACGATACGATTAAGAAACTATGTATAACGTTATCCTCTATTCTCTTTTTCATGACGAACTTTATCTCGATGATTTAATAGTCGAGATAAGACTCGTTTCTGAGAATGGTATTGGTTAAAATATTGAGAAATAATGTGAAATTTAATTATAAATAATTTCTTTCGTTTTATTTTTTTGTGTGTTCTATTCCTAACGTTTCTTCTTCTTTTTTTCAAACAAGATTGATTATTTCCTATCGTACGAATTGAAATGAAATATTTTGAAGTATTTCGTAGAGTTATAAAAAGTAAAGAAAGAATTCTTAAGATGCGACGATTGGAAATGATTTAATTTTACGATTCTCGTGTGACGTTTCGTATCCTCGGCGGATTAACAGCTAGATGTCCAACCGTTAACAAAGAAATGAATAATAGTATTGTCGATAATCGATGTGGAAGGTCACCAAATTTCTAGAATTTCTACATCATTTGCAACGATTTCGATGTTACTCACGTTTCGTTAACGTGAGGAATCATCCGGAAATAAAATTATCCTTGAGAAGTATTAATATAAAATTGCTGTGACATTTTAGTTAGCTTTCACAAAGTTCTGATGAGATGTGTCGACACGAAGATATTATATGGATAGAAAAAGAAACAAGAAAAAAGAAAAAAAAAATGAAAAAGTGTTATTAAAAAAAAAGGGAAAAAAGATTCACGAGAGTTCAATCAAAGATAACCGATTGAATCATGAAGAAATCCTGAATTCTATTCTCACATTATCATCAGTCAAATACAACTAGGCGTATCTCTTCGAATTGGTACACTATTATTTACAAGGAACGCAATAAAGCCAATTGCAACTCGCACGAATCTATCGAACGTTACGAAAGCTTGATAATATTGGAATGGCAACTAAGTGAGTGCGGATAAATAAAAAGAAAGAGAGAGAAAGAGAGGTCCCCCGAGGACCTGTAGATTTTTATTAAAGTAACCACAAGTGCACTTACTTGCCAACCCAATATTATATTATCGGAGAGGAGACAATGTATTTGACTTACGTTAATTATCTAAGAAATCAATTTCTTTGGTGCCGGTCTCTATCACACGTATTATCTTTCTATTTTTTTTGTCTTTTTTTAAATTAGAAAACTATTCGCTATACAATAAAAAAGATTATATTTCGCGATAAAGTAATTTTCGTTGGAACGAGCATTAAACTGTGTCAAGGTAAAATAAATTTGCGTAATTGTTCGTTCTTACACGATACAACAGTACATTGTACCCAGGTGTTTTTCTTGTTTTTCTTTTTGTCAAGTGGATAATTCTTAAAAGAGATAACAATAATATTTCTTATTATTCTCTCCGTTAAAAGACTTTCTACGATTGGAGGAATACACGATTTCTTCTAAGTGATACATGTAATTAACATATAAATGCGTATATGTGTATATGTACAAAATACGTGTAATAAATTACGAGGAAGCACGTAATCTAATATTAAACATTTGCACATTCGCCTTAACATTCATTAACGATACGGTTTATCTAATCTATTGCCCGTTACCCCTACTACTTTCAACATCAATCAAACCCTGTACGGAATACGAGCGAATGTCTACTTTCCTTCCATTAATTTTCTCCAGATATTCTTCCTTCGTATCCTGTTTCTACCATAATGAACTATTTATCGCATTTACGAAATGACTCACATTGGCTGTGGCTGCAAGACACCGTCTATACTTTGATAAGATATTATTTCAAACGTAGTTAAAAAAAAAGAAAAGAAAGTTTATTAAAACGTTGGACTTACAGCAACGAGTTATATTATGATTCGGTAAATAAAAAATCTCGGAAACACGTTAATGAAATTTTTCGTCTCATATTATATTATCAAACTTTACCGATATAAATCTTAATTATTTGAATAACAAACAAGAAACAAAAAACAAACAAATCTATATCCTATTAATATTATAAGAAGCAAGCAGCATATTTCTGTCATCATTCACGTAACATTCTAAAGGCTTGATTTATAAAAAGTGTTAAACTCTTCTCGAAAGAAATACCATGTTGGAAAGGAACATTCGGGGTCTTTTAGAAAATTAACGAGCGATAAAGATTCGGTAGGCGTGAATCATAGCGCGCAACCGTGCCAACGAGGAGAACGACGAGGTTTAATAACAAGGGCTAATGAATAGGGCCGTGCTCGTAAATTCGAGGGACACCCACGAGTCGCGTGTTGAGAATTTTTTTTTCCTTGCCCTTTTACTTTATGCATCGAAGGAGAAAAGGGCCAAAGAGAGAGAGAGAGAGAGAAAGAGAGAATTGAGTGCTGGGAAAGGCAAATTGAGCAATTAATTTTATGATAAACATTCTTCCCCCTTTTTTACGCGTGGGTGTTCCTAATATTCTAATAATCCTTTTCATAACTCGATATCGTTGAGATGCTGCAACGCCTACTTAAATTAGATCTCAACATTTTACGTAGGTTTACTCGGATACGAACGGGCTTAACGATTTTCTACAAGGTATAATTACGATCAATTATCTTCGTAGTTTAGTAACGTTCGTATTGAAACATAAAAATTCAGTAGAATACGAATCACGAAAAGAAGATTCCAGTGATCGAAGTTGTGCCATCGTAACAAATTATGATGACATTTTTGGATCAATTATTAAACATCTATTATAAATAATTTTGATGAACGTTGAGTATAAAAAATTCCTTTTTATATATATATGGTTAATTATTTCAAAATAATATAATGAAACATATACACGGTTGTCGAGTATTTAACATCGAAAAATCTCATGCTGACTATTCAACATTGGAATTTACGTTCTAAAGAATGTTCTCGGGTGAAGAATAATCGCGAAGAAGAAGCTTAGGTTTATTCGAGCTATGCTTTTTGATCGGAATGAGTCTTGCAAGTCCATCGTAAAGTATGATTTATTCGTCTCGTTTTATACTCCTCGTCGCAAGGCAGTTAGACCAATTATCCAGAACAACGTGGACGAACGTGTGTATGTATATATACATATATATATATACATATGTACTAACACAACAGAAACGAGACACACATACGAGCCAATTTATATACCACGAACTTAAACCGAATTGCAACGGTCTTCTTTCTCCAGACATAATTCGCGCAATTTGCACCGGCTGATTAGCCGCGCCCATAATTCCAATGATCGATAATTAGTGCATATGCCTACCGATATAACGTCAAGAACGGTATGCAGGTTATCAAATAAGTATACAAATCGATCTCATATCGTATCAAATCGTTGATGCGTGTGTATCGGATTTGAATGAACACAGAATTTGATCTCTGTGCTGTTAAACCCTTTGAAAGTAAACTCTTACGTGAAAATAAATATCTCGTATGTATAATCTCGTGTATGCCGATTACCGTCGATTACAAAATTACACGAAGACATTGCGTGACGTTAATAATAACGTTATCGAACAATTTTAATAATATTCTTCGACAAAAATGTCTACCCCCTTCCTGACATTTCATCCGTCATGCATAAAGGAAGAAAAAAAATCTTGAGATCATTTTTCAAGCTCCAAAATAACAATGAAATAATTGCTCTGGGTATTTCATCTACCACGAGTACTTACTTTCAAGATGCTACCGAGAAAAGCTGCAGAGCCACCCCGTTGCTTACCAAAATAACTTTTGTTCTTGATCCACGAAGTCGTCGACCGTAACACGTTAGAAGAGGAAAATCGTGCTAGCATATATTATGTCTCTTTGAAATGTATTGCGTTAACACAACACATACTATACCTAACTCCTCGCATATTCGATTCGTGCGCATTCAATTTTAATAAAATAAATCTAAACTCAAGGGGAAAAAAGGAAGAAGAAAAATAAAGAAATATAAATAAGATGCAATTTGTTGGTAAATTTACCGGTGACGTAAGGATACTCTTGATGCAATTAGTGAATGATACAGCCGGGGTTGCCAAACGTACGAGTTTCTACTCTCGTCTCAATTTTCACGTAAATCTTTTTTCTAATTGTAAGAAAGAAAGAAAGAAAGAAGGAGAAAAAGAAATAGAAGAGGACTTTCGAGAGATGCCATGAAGAAGCGTTTCGGAAAACACGTGTTTCTTTTACACAGTTGCCCGATATGTTTGCATAGATGTTCCAACGTCTGTTTACTCTTCGAATCCCTCTTCACCGCTTTATGATACTCGCAGGTTATGCTACTTCTCCTACCGTCTAACCAATATTTATGTTCCGTCCTGTGAACTCGTTACGATACTATCCTACGGTTTTATGTTACACCTTCACGAAAATGACCTAATAACTTAATAATAATATTTTATCTATACTTTCTAACGTACACCAATAACGTATAGATACGCATAAGTATATGTTTTAGATACGATACTGTGTATCGTATAAAAATATACCGATGATGAAACTAACGAATTAATTATTACAATATACTATATATTTACATTAGTTATCGTAAGTCAAACAGAAACAGTTAAAACAGAAAGTTTCGCCTTCGATAACTTTCTGAATCCTTGAAAATACGTTTGTCGTCGTCATCGTCGTCATCGTCGTCATTGTCGTTGTCTATGAACGTAGGCGTTACTTCTTCTATGGGCAATACATCAGGATAATTGCATACTACATTTAATGAAATACATAAGACGTATTTCTATCGGAATACGTTTAAACGTCGTCGTTAACGAGCTGCAAATATTAATGTTTCTTTCCTAGTCGTATAATTTTGTTTATTCATCGATCGACATAAACTATAGAGCCGTTCGTTTCCTGGTCCTTATCTAATCGTTCATCGAAAGAGAACACATGCATTTATTCATTCCTATTGCGATTTCGCGTTAATAATTCATAGTAGGAAGGAATGAAAATTATAAAATAAAAGTCATCATACCTACGCCAATAACAAGACGATCATAATTATTATAAACGATGGCTGGTTAAGCGATTCTTATTTTCATTAAATGCAATTAATATGTTTATTGAAAATGTGAAACATTATAGGTATGAAATGTCCATGTAATTAGGTAGAAGAATAGATACGAATTATAGGCACGTTTTCTATTGGTCGATGGATATCGCATAGAGTATTTTATTAATGCGATGCGTGTCTCCTGCGCACGTTGCTCCAAATGACGTAGGAAAAGATGAATACAAAGTGGAAATGGCTTGGCATCAAAATATACTACTCCTATACTATTTGTTATACAACACGCAACATACTACTGAATCCATCAAGCAGATTTACTACCACAATACTATAACATTTTCGCGATCTTCTCTCTAACATTCCTGAGGATACTTCGTTCGAATTTATTCGACAACTTTAACTCGGATCTAGATAATTGTCATCGTTATTCTTTCCTGGCATTTACTTGTCTTATTATCATTACTCTTTTTCTTTTTTTTATTTTCATCTCGCTACGAGACATCAATTTTGAATGTTACGATCCTGATGTTTTTTAAATACCCCATCATCGAACGTATCGGCATATATCTCGATAAAGATAAAAACAAAAACGATTTGATAATAATTATTCATCAGTCTCGATCAGCAGTTATTTTCATACAAATGACATCGAACAAGTTTACTTGGAAAGAAAAAACGAGACAAAAGAGAAAAAAAAAGGATAAAATGATGAAGAAACGAGATTTTAATTCACGTATACGTTTTATTAATGTAACGACGATTCACGTTATTATACGCGAAGGCTACTCCATAATTATCCAGACGGTCATAAAGCTTTTGTCGGTGAAGCACGCCGTCGAGCGTGACGTTCCTAAAAGTCAGCACTAATTTTCGCGGTAAAGAAAGTCAACGGACCCAAACGATATCTTAGCAAGCAAATGTTTCTTCGTTAGACGATCCCCTCGATGTTTTGAATAAGCTCTTATCATTTACGCGTGCTCGCAAGCACAAATTCTATTTCCTTGATGAACGTGGCAAAAGTCTCATTACAATATCTTTGTTTATTATTCCCCGTTATAAGATTAGACGATATTATTAAGATATGAAACTAGAATGAAATGAAACTAGAATCTGAAAAAAAAAAAAAAAAGAAAAAAAGAAAATGTGATTCTATGATTAATTCCAATTGTACCCATGTGTTTTGGGCAATAAATGATATCATGACACATGAGTCATGTGTGTCAAAAAGTAGGTTAATTTCGTCATAAATTCATTTGTCTATTTAACGAGAACGTTGTTGACGGAGCAACATTTAAAATTACTTAACTCAATACTTTTTAAATGATGTTACAAAGTTCGATAAAGATAATAGAATATGTATATGTTTTTTTTTGTTGCTTCGATTTAATCAAGCTTAGTAGAAATTTATGGATATAAGGATGCGACCGCAATCGAAGGTGTAAGAAGCTTACAACGACGTTCGCACTAATTGCTGAATAAATCGCAATTACGCGTCCATTGAAAGTTTGCTATTATACGGGTCAATTCGTAGAGCACACACCGTAAGCTAGCCATGGGAATCGTCGCGATGTCTGGTCGGTCCGTTGGTTTAATTATAATGCATCGACCTCGTAACACCGAGATACGATATAGGGATTGAAATAGTTAGTTTGGTCTTTGGAATCCGTGTCGAATTATTCTCTCACGTTTTTCCATCTAACGAAACACGACTAACATTTCCGTTGATGTACACGAACCGTGTGTGTGTTCGTTCATCTATTCTATTTTTACGATCTCTTACAAATGAATTTTCTTTAAATAGATACGATCGCGGTTATACGATCGATTACGTCAGAGAGATAATGGAAAAATCATTTGGCACGATGGGTACACGTCTTTGGTATCGACGTCGAATTATTCTTTCACATTTATTTTTTCTATTTGAAACCTCACGGTTAACATTTTCGTCGACGAACGCGAATAATTACATTCGTTCGACTATATTTTTTTTTGTTCATTCCCCATTTGAAATTGATTTTCTTTAAATAGATATAGATTGCGATTACGATCGATGACGTTAAAAAAAGAGATAATAGTTTAAAATCATTTGACAACACGGTAGCTCGTATTAACGGATACTCGATCGTGCTAAGATACGTATTAATATTAACGACATGGTAACGCGAATTCGTCGGCCTTCGTAAAAGGCATTGCATTCTCTTTCTCTCTCTCTCTCGGTTGATTTACAAGCGGCAAGCGTGCTAAGAATTTCGTCGATTTGCTAACGTGACGCGCCTCTGTTTAAGTTTCATTCGATTCCGTCGTCGTGGCCCACAGTAGCTTCTCACTACTAGCTACCACCTTTCCCATACAAATAACAAATTACGCTCTGATATCATCAACGAGAACACGTTTCCGTCGCATTACAAATGGAACGAATGTTAATCAGCCGTTATTTCTATTTATCTATGCTAATATGATGAACAGAATTAGAATTCCATTTCGTTAATTCTCTTCGCTAGATTCTGTGATCTTTTTTCTTTTTTTTCGAGTAATCGAATAGATTGAAATACGAATTACTAAGTTTCATTTTATTCATCTTTCGAATTTCACATTTCTGTATAAATAAACAAAATGAAAAAGAAAAAACTTAAATATGAATTTGAATATAATTGAAGAAATTGAAGATAATTTACAGAACCACCAGTTTTCTCGAGTTACATTACGATTATTGCTTATGCCAGTCATTCGTTTTTCGCTTAACTCGTCGTAAGAGGAACGTCCAGTAATACTGATTACAGCAGCGTTTAATAGGAACTTACAGTTTAACTCAGCAGGACGACGTAACGTAACGTCGGTAGGCTAGTTCGTCGTCTAAGAAGGGTCACGTCGTCTAGATAGGATCAACGACCTTTTTACCTATCCCAGACTTACTCTCAAACGTCGTTTACCAACATTTGCGTTAGGTACTTCGCGAACAGTCGTCTATCTTCGGTTGCTGTTACTATTTTGGCGATATGGAAGAAGCTTGTGGAATGTGAGAAACGACATCGTTGACGTACGAACGATGAGCTGCTTTACTTTTCAACATATTCTTCTATATGCTTACAAAATGGCGACTAGACACGAGTTTCGACAATGTTATCAAAAATATTTACGAAGCAAATTTCTTTTTATTTCCACTTGACTGAAACTAACTTAAGCTTAAAAAAAAAAAAACATACACACACACACGCGTAGTTGCTCCAATTTAATTATTTTTCATTTGAAAAAATTGATCTAGGACTCGGCATAAATTCCACCTCTACTTGTTATCGATACACCCGAAACATGCTCCGGGCCGTATATAATCAGCGCAGCTGCTCGCATTTGCTCGGCTCAACACCTGTGCAATGAGTTATAGGATGATCATCTGACTTCCTTCGAAGATAGAAATAAACGTTAAGATTTCTCGACCGGTTAACGAGCATCTTCCATGAATTTCTCTTCTCGGTTAACATAAGAAACATATCCGTGAAACAGCGACAAGGAATTACCTATCACGGTAGTCGTTTTTAACAACTATAGGTAGAGAATCACACTTTCTTTCTAGTACCGAAAGACAAATTGAATCCTGATTGAAATTCTTATCGATACTACGATCAACATAAACGATATATATCTTTCTTTGTGTATACAACCTAACGGTGATAATTAAAAGTTCTTCGAAGTATTGAATATCGATTACTTCTTTCGATAACGAGCATACATATATGCCTATATATACATATATATATATACATACTATATCATAGTACACGATACGAGTTTAGATCGAATCCGACCAAGAGGGAGAAATTAACGAGATGATTTGATCGAGAAGAAACTCGTCGATTAGCGTGGAAGGACTAATTAGTTTGCGTCTGGATAACTTGTGTCTGGATGCAAAGCGTTAAAGGCCTTGGAAGACGTCGAATGAATGGAAGGAAACACACTACTTTTTGCCTTGTTCTCTAAAAGAATCGACCTTCTTCGTCGTTTGCTGCCGCCCCTCCCCCTCCTTCCTTTCTCCCCCTTCCTTCCTTACCTTTTCTCTTTCTATTTCCCTCTCGTTTGTTGCCTCATCAGACAGACACCTTCCTTCGCTAAAGGAATATTTCCGAGAGAGACTTTAAAAGGAAACGTATGTTGTAGTGTTGTTCGTTTTGTAACGGATCGGGTTAAGGCCTATACTCATCGAAGTCTTGCATTTTAAGCCACTGACGATGGGTAGACGACGAATTTGCATAAAGCCGCTGCCAAGTTGACGTTCTATAAATAAACGGTACGATCTTGGAGTTGTCTCTCTCGCTAGCAACATAGTAGTTCCCCCCATCTATCGTCAAATATTCATACAGTTATGACGACTGGAAGAAGAATATTTATTCTAATTAATAACGTAACGTTTCTCGATCGTTATAATATATATATATATTTGGAAAATCGATAAATATTTATTTCTTGCGTGAATTTAAACCCACGCGAGAGAATAATAATTGACAACCGACCCTTAATCGTGTGTTCCGAGATAAAAGGCGACGTTAATTTTCCTAATTGGCTCATAAGTGTCGGGACCCGTGATTGAAGAAAGCTACAATTACCCTGGCAACTGCCATAAAGCACGGACTTGAAAAGGTACGACGTAAAACGTACTGACGACCAACGCTAGTTCTTTAAAGAGACGAGAATCCAGATAATACGATCTAAATTCACGGTTAATTGTCCTGATTCTAAGCTCGCGTGACGACGCTTTCTCGTTTGAATCGTTCTTAATTCGATTGAAAAAATTTATATGGAAAGTTGTACGGTCTTTGTTGATTCGAAAACACAATGCTTAATATTTTTCTTCTTTTTTTATCTTTTATGTATCTTTTAACAATAGTAAATCTAGAACGAAGATAAATAATCTTTCGCTAATCTTTCTTTCGTTCTTGTTATTTAAACTATTGTCCATAGATTAATGGACATTCGTGAACATTTTTTTATTTATAATAAGATAGTATTCGTTGCGAATAAAAATGTTGCTGAACCGTTATAGTTAAAAATGATGTCGAATTTAAAAAAACTGAACATACGATGACAGTAGTTTATCGTACAGGTTTAACAAATATTTAGGGCGTGGTACCATTACAAGCGAATATATTGGATTACACTCTTGACCAAAAGGTTGAGAAACGCTGGTCTTAGACTACCTGGAAGCAAAACGTTAAAAAAGGAACAACCGATAACATCCGCATATTCTTCTGTGTATTTATGAAACGTGCCCCTGTCCGCATCGGATTGGAAATAGTCAAGAGAACGCTTGGTATATTGATGATACCATCCGGCAATGATAAAGTACGAGGAACCGAGCTCGATTCATAAACTATCGATTATTTTCTCTTTCCAGCGGTTAAATCGCAACGAGATCAATGACATAGGGAACACGTGCGTTGCTTCTCCGTAACATCCTCGTGACATAACTGATGTTCTTACGTACACTGCAATTTTCTATAATTCTATTACTAACGCGCGCGACGAAATGGGATAACGAACGAACAACAAAATTCATTAATACTTTATCACGCGATATCAGTAACAAACCCGATAAACCATTGTCATAGTAATTACAAAATAATAACAACGTTTCAAATGAATTCAATTATTGTAACACGCGTGTGCAACAATAATAATTATAATTAAAAAGAAAATAAAAACGGAACAGATATTTCACGCTCATATCCCTGTTACAATTACACCGGAGTCCTCGTTCCATCTAATTATAAATAAAAAGAGAGAAATGTATTCTCTCGAAGACACGCGAGAACAAAACGACGAAGGAGTATTAAACATCGTAAATAACTCTAATTACCGATCTCATTTGAATAATCAATTGGACTATACTTACAAGGTACTCTATCTACACGCCCCACCAACACCTACATTGACGGGGGGACGTCGATATCAAGATTAACGTTAAAAAAAAATCTTAAATGATCATTGCAATAAGGCTAATCTATCGTGACCGATCGATTACATCGCATTATCGCTATTATCGAAGTTACCTCCGGGCAATGTATCCGGTAAAAGATCGCGCGACATATTTTCATGATTTATATTTCGCGAGGCCTTCAGTAACAAACTCGTATTTTGTATCTTCACATATGTGTATGTATATGTATATTCATATATGTATATGTATATCTATATCTATATATTGTAATATATATATATTACATATATATATTGTATATGTATCTCCAGGCTGATTTGAAACTGGTTTATGAGCCTAAAGTCTATGAAGGAAAATGTATATACTATACCAACCGTATAACGCATAATAGCATAATAACGGCCATCTGAGGTACGATAGACGAACAGACAGACAGACAGACAGACAGACAGACATACATTACGGGGGAGAGAGAAAGATCGATCGTACCGTTGTCGATAGTTCTCTTGCATTAATCCAAAGCTTGACACGTATGAATTACTACTTTATTACGCTGACACGGACGAACTCCATTATCCCTTCTCCTACCCTTTAACTCGTTCGATACTTTCCTGACAGGTTGGAATAAATAAATGTATACTTGAAAATGTATTTTTCACGATGCACTTACATTTGAAAAACAACATTATGAGATAAAGAAATGAGTTCACAAATGCGTAAGATAGTTTCTTCGAAGAGATCATTTTTTAAAAGAAACAGCACACATGTAGAATAACGGTATTGTCTATTATTGCCTATACACTTTACTGCTGCTCGACATTGTCTTAACAGTTATATTGTCGTGTTTCTTTCTCTCTCTCTCTCTCTCTCTCTCTCTTTCGTGCTTTAACAATGAAGCAACAACGAGTAGAATTAGACGTAACCGTCTGGAACGTTAATGAAACTTGCTTGGGGATATTCGTACACCGAACACACTTCGTCTAAAACTAATTGTAAATGGCAAGACATCATTTAGTAAATGATTTTAACTACGACGAAAGTAAGTAATACCAAGCTTTTCTTATTTCTCTTTTTTTTTCTTTTTTGCTTTCTTCCTTTTCTTTCCCCTTCGTTCACCGACGCGACGTAATAAAACATATTACGTTTTTTTCCTCCCGTTTTCTTTCACTTAACCTCGAATCTCATCGCACTTGCCATTTACAGTAATTACAAGGTCGACTACTATCGTCTCGTCTTCAATCCTTTCTTTAATCCTTTTATTGTTAATTACTGGTAAGTTTGTTAATTGGAATGGTACGATCTCGAATGAGAAGGGGGAGAAAAATATGCGAGAGGAGAGGATTCAATAACGTGTTATTAAATCTCGTTAATTACTCGTTCCTTCGATAAGGGTTATTTCTTAAATTATGCAACTTCTCGTTATCCCGTTAATCGTTAACAATATATATTTTCCTATCTTCTTTTATAGTTTTCTTGAAAATAATAAAATGACCGAAGTAGAGAAAAATGATTCTATAGTAAGTTAGATATTTATTTTCAACCTGTATACCTGTCTACTGATAAACCGAAGAAATCGAAAGTATTGTACTTTATTATCGTCATAGGAAACGGACAAGTAGTTAAAGCCCGAGGTCGACAGACGTCGAATAGACAATGAGACGTACGAGCGAAACGTACTCGTGAGCGTTAGGATAAAAATAGTTGACCCGCTTCAAAATGCGCGCCGCAACGTTTGAAAGTTTTCGCTTTGAACGAACGAACGAACGAACGAACAAACGTGGCCAGTAAGACTTGAGTACTTAAGTAAAGTGGTTAATAGACGTCACTTCAAAATGTAACTACTAATGTGTATACACTAAAGTAAAATATAAATTAAGAAAACAAAATACAATTTAAATATCAACGATGATGACCGTTTAATAAAACAGAGGACATTTACACGACACGTTTATGGTAATCAGATTTACTAATTACAAGCTTTCCACGTATTAGTGGTACACGTGACTCACGTTTATTCACACCTCTATCCCATTGAATATTTTAATACATTTATTGTATTATTTAGGAACGAAACCAATGCGTCCTTGTATCTTCCGTATTCTTCTACTTTTTGTTTTTTCATTATACTTAACTTTTGATGAAAAGTAATTCGAGATAATTTGATATGGAAAATGTTGGATTGTTTCGTTGTTGAAATTATGCTCGAACTATTGCACAAGCGTTAGAAATGATGTCAAATTAACCGAGCTCGCTATAAGGTCTTTTATTATTCGAATAATCATACCATCAGCTTACTTTTTGGGTTAACGCATCGTCGTTAAATTCCATTGACGTGCAATTAGCGATTGTTGTTCTATGGAGCGATAATTTCTTCCAAGCTTTACTCTCTCGCTCTCCTCGCGTTCTCACGTTCCACCATTCGCAACGTTTTAACGCGACCTATCTGCGACATTAAGCGAGAGGAATATCCACATTACGTAAGTAACATTAACGACTGGTGTTAGATTCGATCTTGGTGCACACGGTAATGAATACTTTGCCATATTCTTATTGAATAAATATTGCTACGAAAATTCTTCTTATTTTTCTACTACTAACGTGATGTGAAAATAGAAAAAAAAAAGAGAAAACAAGCGAATTTTACAATTTATGTTAATTACTTAAACAAAATATCCTGAAGTATATAACCAATTTATCACTTATCGAACGTAAGAGTTATTAACTCTACCCAATACTTTACGTTGTTTACAATTTTACTGAAGAAATATTACGTCGTAAGTAATATCGATTGCTTATATATCTTTCATCGAGTAAAAATGATTGCCTTTAAAGATCTAAGATAATAAATTGAATGAAATAAAACACGATATGTTAATAAAATTATTGAAAACGCGACCACCACCGGTGGTGTGTGTTTCCACGACGAAGTATCACGACAGATTGAATTGTTTCCGAACGTTCAAGGTAACTCGTGCGTGCGTTATTGTTTACATGCTCGTAAGTCAACTTCCAAAGTTGGAATCGATATGAGCATGGGTTTACAAATACTGTTATTGACGATAGATATCCTACGGTTGATCGCTCCATCTTAGGATGAATGAACCGTCCCTATTTGGTTCGAGAAACAAGTTCTTTCAATGAAAACCGCCTTGTATGAACGTACAGGTTCCCTTCTTAACTCTTTCCTCTTTCTCTTTCTTTCTTTCTTTCTTTATTTATTTCTTTCTTTCTTTCTTCTTCTTCTCGTATTCTTTCTCCGACTCTTCTTTGCTTGCAAAGACATTCCTCAAGATGATACTACAAGAAAAATACAACTTGTTATTCCTCGCTTCCATTCAATTTTACCACGGTGATCTCTTTAAGAGAGAACTTACCATAAGCATCCATCTCTTTCTCTCTTCTTATCTATGTATCTTTCGAAAGTAAAACGATCCAGCTGTATTCACGCTCGAAAGAGTAAAACATATCTGAGAAATGCACCATACCTACATGCACGTAACGCACGGTGTTCTATAAGTCAATAAATTATTAATACCACGTGTTATACGTAATCGAGATATAATTAATATAGTCGAGATGTTGTTTTTCAAATCTATTTAACAGAGAAAAGAAATAGTCATCTCGCGAATGCGCGATTTTCTAAGAGAACCGATTCGCGTTCTTCGATACCTCAGATTGAAGCGTGTTCTCTTATGTTAGAGGAACTTTCTGTTAACCAATGCGCGAAAGACACATCGATATGTCATTGAGATCGTTAAGCTACGGTTCAGTGGCTTCCATCTAGCAAGCCTTCGACGTTCTAGATATCTAACTCTCATAGATCGGTTCGTTGCTCTATTAGTTCAATTGTCATCCCGGGATAAAGGGTAAAGCTTATGAAAAAAACTTTAAAGCTTATTACACACCGAACTAGACATTTTCTCTCGGAGGAAGATACTTTGTAAACTGCTACCAAATATCTAGTCCCCGGTATGTGAATCACCTTAAGAAATTTCTAGTACGCGACTAACAATACGATTTATTTCTAAGGAATTCGATAGATCAAGATCTATCCAAGGACGATTAATTTAACGATGAAATATCGAGAAGGAAGAACCATTTTCTTCATCGGGTCAACTAAGTTGTCATTTATTCCCCGGACGAGTCTACGTGATCTACGACTTTCAAACGAACCAGATGTTCCATTCGTTCCAGCTACGAAATTTTTGTCAAATGTCAATCGAAATTAATCATCTCAGCAATGCTAATCCGTGAAACCGAGTGCTTTATCGATTGACTCTTGTCACATAATGACTCTTACACCATACGATGACAAATGTTTTCTGACAACCAATCGATGAACTGAAAATATTCAAACGAGAGACATGGATTTATGTTAAAATGACAAAATAAAAGTCGATCTTACCGTTAGCTCGATAAATAAACGTCGTTAATCGATTACAAACGATAGATATTATACTTTACATTATTCGTTAGATTAGAAAATTAGAAATATGATTAACATATCTTTGCACTTTCTTTTCCATCGAATTTTTACAAATCTCAAATCAACGTAACATCGATGAAGAACAAAGATGATGCTAATTCTTTATCTTTAACGAAGAAACCACCATTCCGATGAGGGATTTATCGTCGTCGTTGTCGTCGTCGTCGTCATCGTCGTCGTTGTTGAGGATAAATCAATTTTTCTCAACGTTTGTTTACGTAGAAGACTTTCTAAAGGAGTGTCGAAGCTGGCACGAATCGAAACTCGTACGGTAAGGCGTGAATACAACATGATGTCATCGTTAGGCATTACACCTTATCCTTATTAACGGTCAGAGCCACCGGTATGTAATAGAAAAAGAACTTTTGGATGATCTCATTGGTCGTGGAAAGGGGTGGGGCGGAGAACGGACGCTCGATGTCAAAGTTCACGTGACAGGATACATACGTTCTTAAAAACCCTTTCACTCAATGCATTCTAACGTACATTAACTTGTAACTATGTCCTTTCAAATTGTTTTTTTATTTTCTCAACTGGATCAACGTTCGCTGTGAGTCTATGATTGAAAAACGTAACACGTAATACATTAATCTTTCATTGAGAATGCTACTCGTTGTTACGATTACTACTACTACTATTACTAGTAATAATAATAATAATAATATAATAATAACAAATTTTTAACTTCTAATTTAATTGCCATTATTTTCTATCTGGAGAAGGGTTGTTGACAGCTTACCAGACCCATCCTATCTAGATTCGTTTCATTTCGGAATGCAGGCCGAGGGCGACATCGTTGCATACAAAGTGCCTTCTCGACACGTGACCTACGACCTTTCGCACGAGATCCGAATATCCCTCGAGGAACGTCGCTTTAGAAAGCTATCTGCCGATTCTTCCGCATTCTAACGTTCTACCTGCGACACTTTCCTAGATAATACGATGTAATCTAATTTATTGTTTTAATGTAAGGATACATTTTTTTTCTTTTTCTTTCTTTTTGGATTTTTTCTTCTTTTTACCAACATATTTTATTTTCTCTTTTTTCTCGTCTATTTTCTTTTATCTAGTCTTATAATCCTAATTATATGTACTAACAATTAGAAATAAAGCAATAATATCTTATCAACGAAGGTAACGTTCGGTTTAACCTACTTGCATTATCAATACAAATGACTAATTAAGTAAAAAGTGCGATTAGATGTTTTATATGCTTTGAAAAATAAGTAGGTACATCGTTCAGCCTTGTAAAATTTAGAAGAAAAAAGAAAGAATTTTTATTTTGATTTCTTTTCGTGAGAGACCCTCTGATCTTTTCTTTTCTGTTGAAATTAGCCAAACGAAGAATCAATTAATCGGGATCAAAGATATCAATCGAGTTTAAGAACGAACGACTCTGTTTGTCGTGAATCGATTAATCGATCTAGTCGGAGACAGCTGGGCGTCAGAGTCGACGAGAAGAATCATCGAATGAATCATCGAAAGTGGCTGCATTTCATTGGTCACGTAGCGTACTAAGTTATTCTTGCGGTCTGCTTTCAGAGACCACACATGAAAGATAGAGAAGGTTACGGCGACAGGCACGATTCGAGACGTCGATTCATCGATCTCGATGCGCATTACATTGCGATTAGATCGATGTTGCAACGACGTTAAAACGATATGTATCTCTTTTCTTATCTTCTCTATTCAAAGATATTTTTTCTTTTATATCTTCTTCTTCTTCTTCTTTTTCTTCTTTTTCCTAAGAAAGTTCTCGTGAAAGAGAGAAGAAGACTCGTTTGTCAGTTTGTAATTTATTTATGTTAGATTAAATCTTAAACCTGTTTTTTTGGTTAATACAACTATCAAGAAAAGAAAAATATATAACCAAATATGTGTGTGTGTGTATGTGTGTATCTATATCGGATTATAATAAAATTTGAAATTCTATTAATTTTTATTATAAATAAATATATTTAGAATATTTCCTTCGTCATTTTAAAATACGAATTTCCAGTATTGCAGTTTTATTAAAAACGATACAAGCCTATAGTTTATAATTATATCTGATAAAATGAAATGTAGAAATTTTAACTACGATAAAAGTTGAATTTAATTTGAAATTCAATTTTGAGAGATCATTTAGGAAAGTAGATTGAAAAGTTCTGGAAGTGATTTTTTATTTTTCAATTTCTAGACTACGTCGAAAAGTAAATGATGAAGTTCGAACGAAAAATAATTGTCTCTATGTTAAGCTCGAAACATTTTAACCTACCAACGTATTATATAAAAAAATGTACAGATATCCGAGTAAAAAAAAAAATAAAATCAACAGAAAATTTGTTCGATTAGATAAATCTGATCTGAACGATCGACGACGAAAAAGTGTCTTTTTCATTGAACGAATATGATTTCAAACACGACCTGAATTTATCTAAATAGTCGATATCGCAGTTTACACATTTCGAAGTACATACTTACAGATTTATCTTCGTAAGAAGACAAAATACGTGACAAAGAAGAAATAAAACAAAAATGTATAATATTATTAACATTTCCTAAGAAAATCGTTTTGAAAAGTTGTAAAAGACACGGTAGGTGTTATATTGGTAAAAAAAATTAAAAATGGTTACGCAAGAAAGAAGGAATAATTTTAAACCGAAGTAGTAATACTTGGTAACGAGAGTAGCAGTAGCGGCTAAAAACCACCACCCACGTACTTAATAAAACCTCGTCGTCGTTACCGTCATAATGGCGGCTCGATGACCAGTCCGAATAGAATTCGACGACGACGAATCGAATACGTGTAATCGAATGCGAATGTTTTATTAATGTAAACTCTTTTTATGGTCTCTGCATTCTTTTACAAATTGATCACCTCTTAATTTCACGTCTATATTAGAAAACAAAATCCGACATTTATATGCAAATTCAAAATCTTTTGGAAATTTTCAAACGACTGATATGAAAATTAGTGTATTTCGAAATACTTGGAAGACAATATTTACAATTCTACGAAATTTGAACATAATTAAATAAATAACGACGTTTCACCACGTTTCGATTGTCTTAATAAAAAATAAATGTTTATTTTCTTTTTTTTAAATTAGACTTCTCTCTCGATATATGTCAGTCGTCGGAAGAGCGCGTATTGCTCGAAAAGAAAACAGAAAAAAAATGAAAAGTGCATCTCCGTACCTTACTCGCTTTCATCTCGAGATTCGTTCTTGGAGAGTGGCCAATTTTCACGATAAAGGGTACTTTATTTTCAGAGGTGACCTCGATAAAAATAATCTCATAATATCCGTGAGAGCCGTTCCGATGAAGGGTTACCTCTCGTTTTTGACTCTTATATTTCCTTTTAAGATATCTTTTATCGATTGATTTAAGTCTAACGTTAGAAGAAGCGAAGAAGAAAAAATACAAAAATATACACCACCACTATGGAAGAAAATTTGAACAGAAAGGTATAACAAATTTTGGTAATATAAAATATTAATATAATATATTAAGAGTAAACAATTTCAAATAGAATTTGTTATTTCTTTTTTTTTGTTTATCAATCAAGAATAACAGTTATCTTTCGAAGGAAAAATACAATAAAACATATTAAATTTAATCTTTAACCAATCTGATATTTCCGCAAGATAGATTCGCATATTCGTTAACCATCGAAGCAAGGCTAACGTCCGGATAGTATGCGCCGTCATTGGGAATTAGAACGTTAATAAATATCCCTATCTTTCTAAAGCCGATAAGAACTTACATCGCGAATGGAATTCATGACAAATGTGTCGATAGAAACGATTCAGAGGAGAGGAGAGGAGAGGAGATGAGATGCCGTGCGTTTAAAGCGGCATGTTTTAGCTTGAAAATGACAAAAATTTGCTGCCCATGTTTCGAAGTACAATTAAATGATCCATAAATCTTTTCATTTATCCTTGGAATTTGTTAACGTAGCTTTCGAATTCGTCGAGGATCATTTCATTTGCTTTTGCTTTCTTCTCTGTTGTATCTTTTTCCTCTCGTTTATTTTTTTGTTTTTTTTTTTTGTTCTTTTTTAAATATTAGATTAATATGACTGCTAGTGTCGTTTATTGCGAATAAGTATAAACGTTCGGCGGTGTAACGTTACTCGGAATCACAGCATCAAACATATTACCGATGAACGATCGTGGCCAACTTTATGGCCTTCCATCTTTAATGGCGACGAGTCTTGGTGATAGTAGACAGCCTGGCAGCAAAGTAGCCCTCCTCCTCTACTCCTCCTCCACCTCCTCCACCTCCTTTCCTCCTCTCCTTTACCCCGTCGTTCTTCTCGGAACTTCAACGTGCTTGGCATTTCGTATGGAGATCACAAACGACGACCTCTACGAATACACCTCCGCCACGTTTCGCATTCTTTTTCCACCCGTCCATCTGTCTCTCCTTGCTCGAGCAAGACGTGCCATTCTCTCTCTCTCTCTCTTTCTCTATTTCTCTATTTCTCTCTGTCTTTCTATCTCTAAAAAGGATGCCAAGAATTTCGCCGAGTTACACTTTGCCGAGCTTCTCGAAGGGCGGATACTCTCGAGTAAGTTGTCACGTTTCGTGCACCTTCTCGAACTAATCGAGCACCGGAGCTTCCTAAGAATTCAGTAGTCAACCTTTGGAAAATGTTTTTAATTGAAGAATAAAAATAAACAGCCACGTGAATTCTATCAATCCTCGAGTAAATTATACAACTGCCATCTGACGTTACACGTGTCACGACTTTGATTTAAATTAGAAACAACGCGAGCAAATATATCTTTTGTTTGAAGTTGCTTTCACGTCTGACCGTGTTAAAATAGATTCGAGAATAGGTTGATCTCATCCGTAGGTACTTTAAATTGCAAACGCAATTGCCAACAAACGAGAGAGAACTAACGCGTCAAGGAAAAATCAAGCTGATCGATCTTCGAACGTCGTGGGTGGTCGTTCGGTTGGTCGGTCGATCGCTCCGCGTATAGATTATTTTCTTGAACGTATTATTTTTGAATATGATCGATTCGCTTCGGGGCATCTTCTTCCCTTCATTGTTTTTCCCTTACGAAGAGAATATTATTAATCCGATCGGTTACACCTAACGGTTAATCGTACAACCCCCATCGTATCTGCCGAAATGTACGCGTACATGGGATTGAAAAAGAAAAAATTACAAAGAAACAAAAAAGAAAAAAGAAGAAATAAATAAAAAGAATCCAGTATCTATCGAAATTACAGCGAAAGCACTTTGAGAGATAATGTAAATTCTCGTAGGCTCCTTCGAAAAACCGCCCCCTTTCGCGTGGTAACAACGAAGTGGACCACCTTGCCATTTTCTTTTGGGTGGTCCCACTAGCCGAGTCCAATGTTTAATAACAGGAGGTGTTGTCGAACATGCTCGATAATGTTTCTCGAAAGAGCCAGCCAGCCAGCAAGCCAGCCAGCCAGCCAGTCGCCAACGTTCAGCCTTCGACCAGAATCTTATAATATTTTACTCACAGCTAGATCGTAACTCGGCCTTTTACACCTCCGAAGATTATTTCTTTGGAGTTCAAGGAAAGGATCCTGAACCTATTGCACTAACCTTTTTGCAACAAGAACAAGGTTTCTTTTCCTCGAACATCAACCGAGAGCTTGATATTTTATCATCGCTTACCACCTGTCGTAGTTGTTGAGCGAAAAGCAAACTCGCATCATGCTAATGTAAGTTTTATTGGCCACTTTGCGGTCTCGCCTCTCACAACTTGCTTTCTTTTTCTTCTTCTTCTTCTTCTTTTTATTATTATTATTTTGTGCCTTCTTTGCCTTGAAACGAAGGCTGGTTAATTCAACTAAATCCTCTTCTAGTTAAATGAAGAAACGAATATAAGGGTTATCCATCCATTCGCGCGTATGTATATTTTGTTGTCTATTTCGAGTCCCGGTTTTAGAAACTTTCTCGCGTAACGCGACAGCATACTACTAACGTATGTGCCTTGGTAGTTCCTGTAATTAAAACGGAATGTTGTTTTTAATGTGTCGCTAGAAGATAATATAAGAAATTACACGGAGTATTTGCGTGTGTACCTATCTAAGAAAATCAGGTCTTTCCACGTCGTAAAACAACGATAGTCACGCGTCACGCTACACTGAAAGTATTAACTAATACGATTTTGCGATGATAGTTAAACGAATAGACTCGGTTTCAGACCTATTCGTGATATATGTTTTTTTTTTCTAGTTCTAGTTATTTTTCTTGTTCTTTTTCTTTTTCATTTAGTATTTCGCAAGAAAATTCTAAAGAGACTTTCTCGGATGATCTCTAGCTCGTGTATTTCCCCCTTCGAGCTATCGAAATCACGGAATCTCTAGCGAGTTATAGAATAAAGATGAGACAAATCGTGCCCGCGTGATCGAGAGCAAAGAGTAGTCCATTTCCAGTCGTCGTGCTTCGCATGTTGTTAACTTTCCCTTATCGGTTCCCGATTCTTCTCCTACCACAAGCTAGAATTTCAGGAACGAGCTACGATAAATTGCACGACAACGAGATATGCGTTTCGCGCGAACGATTTTATTGCCTCGAGTTTTTTTCTAACGAAGAAAAGTCAATCGCATTGAAGAGGGAAATCGTTTTCTTCTTGTTCTTTAGAATGATAATCTGAAAGACCGCCGCGTTGAGAACGCGTGTGGTCTTCCATCGCGTTATACAAACGCACAAACACACACACACACACACACACACACAATTTAATATATTTTATTATTATTCTTATCTTATATACTAGCTTTCACTTTATATTTCAATCTTTATTTCTCTTCGAATCTAATAAACAGTATTTCATTTGAAAACTACGCTAGATATTTTCTAGATTTGAACGAGGCAACGCGTTAGAACGAAAATGGTTTGAAGAAAAATCGTACTTCTTGCGGAGTTTCACGACCACGCCAATTCGAGAAAAGAAATCACGCGAGCATAAGTTTTGCTCTGGCGTCTCGAGAGGTTAGAAACATCTTGACCCTTGACCCACTGATCGTGAAACTCGAACGTCTCTGTCGTTCTATTCTCACCAAAGCGAAAAATATTTCCCTTCTGGTATATCCCTGTTGTGTCTTTCGTTTAAATTTATGTCTTTTGTCTCGAATCGATAACGAGAAATATATTATATCGTGAAACTCTCGATGGAGAAGAATTTCAAACGATCTTTTACATTTCTAGGAAATATTGTTTCACTTTTTAACCAAAAAAATTATTCCTTTGTTCGTAATGTAAATAACGTATGCCTGGTTACCATAAATAAATCAACTATTTCTACAGAAATTATAAATACTAAATTTGATTGCTAAAAAATTCTCTCTTCGGACGTAGGCGTTCGACAACCAACGAGAACAACAGCAAAAATCATATCACGAAATGAGATTCATTAAAACCTTGCCTTCTTGACCTTTCGCCGAGTCTGATTTCATCTGAATCATTAACGATACCACAGCCACGCGTCTCTGTGTGAATATCCGACTCATGAAAATTTATTGCTTCCAATCTTCGCTTTTCTTCCACGTATCCAACACAATCGATAATCTATAACGTTGCATTAGAAAAACACGCGTATTAATATTTTCAACAAATGTAAAAAGAAACGAATTATTCGCGTATCTAAAAAGAAAAAAAATATAAAATGTGCGAACACACAAATTTCACCAGTTTCGACTTATATCTTATCGTAACTTGTATCACGTTAATCTATTTTAAAACTCAATTAAACAAAACTCGAGCAACAACACCAGTACGACGTTCTTTTCAATAATAAAAATAAAAGATAACGAAACACAGGAAAAAAAAATGAACAATCTCGCGTAAAAAAATTAATCGGGCGTGTACGAGTTGAATATTTGAAAATAAGTTCAAAGTGTCGATCGTAAATTTGAAAGGAAAATCTTCCTTCAATTAAATGAAATCAAGACACAAAAAAATATCAAATAGAAAGGGAAAGAAGATAGAAGAGTGCGTACACGTTCGTACGGATTGTTTCTATTAAGGCGGCAAAACATCAAAGCTTCGCCAGCACCAGATGTTACGTATTGCGATCAAGTAGGTCCATGCCCTCTTTCATAGTAGATGCACGATCGCAAGGTACACCGTGCGAGCGAGATGCAAATTGGCTTATTAGCCTTATCTTTGGTAGAAAATCTCTTCTAGCAGTAAACCGAGCTTCGGAAGAATCTGCTTGGCCACCCGTGATCGAGAAAAGATTTATTTAACGAGCCTCGAAGAAAGCCCAACGATATTATGCATATACAAATTGACAAACAAACAAACAAACAAAATTCAAAAGGAATATAAAAAAAGACAAAAGGAAAGTACAGCAATTACTTTAGAAATTAAACGAATAATTGAATAATCCGTTCTCTCTCTCTCTTTCTCTCTCTCTCTCTCTCGAACTAATTACAATATCACGAGCCTTGAATTTACATTTATTCTAATTCAATCGATCGTTAGAAAGTTTCGTACAAAATCATCCGTTTCTTCCCCCTTTATTCGGAACAACCAACTACGAAATAATCCTATTGGAAAAATGTTGATTATTTTTCATATTATTAAAGAAAGATCATAACTTGTCGCTTTCTCTAATCAAAATATCTATTTCCTTTTAGGATTACAACGACAATGAAACAGCGGATAAGCACGAGAGGACAATGAGTACGACGACTACTACTACGAGTACAACTACCACTAGCAGTACTACCACAACAACAACGACCACACCTAAACCCACGCTTACTCAGCACTTCGACTACAGAGATTCAAGAGCTTACGACAGTAGTACCGGCGCTCAGTACAACGGCTACCAAGCGAAAAACGACTATCCGCCTATGTCAGCTCACAGTGTCCACAAGTGGCAGTCTCTGGGTACTCGAAAAGGCGTTAAGGAGACCAGAAGCAAAACAGAGCAATATAACAAAAACGGTAAGGGTACGTCTAGATTACTTTTCTATTTTCTTCTTCTTCTTCTTCTTCTTCTATAATATCAACTATTCACAATTGAGACTAAAGTTTATTCGTATTTTCATGCAAAAGTTCAAATAAGTTTTTAAATGAACTTTATCAAATCAAATATGGACAGTTTTTCGTTTAACCACCTTTTGCTATTTTTTCTTTTTTTTTTTTGAAGTTATACTTCTTTTGGCGCGTTGGGGAAAATGTAATGGGGAGTGATTTTGTTCCGAGCGTCTGGAAAAACGACACCATGAAGTTTGTCGGTATTTACGACGCTCGGCAAAGCGATTTCAAGTATACGGCATGAAGTTGTCTTCTTTTCTTCTTCCCCTTTTTTTCTCAAGCGGGTCACCCATCCAAATACTAATCGTACTCAGCGCTGCTTGACTTAAATGATCGAGCGAGAACCAATGCTATCACAGCGCCATGGCCGTTGACGCATAAAGTAATTCGATATGTCTCCCTTATATTTAGTGTGGACTGATATCTATATTATGATATTTTATTATTCTTTCTAATATATATAATATATCGATAATAAATTTAAATTAATAATAATATTAATAAATTTTTTTTTGTTAAGTTATTTTTGAGGTTATTGAGGTTATGTTCGTTTTGGTACGGCAAAGAAGTATAACTTCTTACGTGTGTACATAAGTACACACACCAGTTTTTTTTTAATTCAAACTATAATCCTGTCATCGTAGTCTATAATTTTATAACCCTTTTCAGTGATTGGTCGATCAGAACTAGATATATCTTTAACATCCAAATGAACAACTTTGTACGACACGAATTTATATTGCATTATGTTTATTTTCAAGATGCAATAACTTATGACTAAATGAATAAATATTTCACCTTTCAAACGTACAAAAGTATTGCTAAATCTGATTTCAATATTATCAGAATTATGCGATCTTAAAGTGAAGCCATCCATCTATTTCTCTCGACTTACAATATTTTGAGATTAAATGATTCATTTCAATTCGATATGATATGCTGAATTTATAAGATGAGTCTTACCAATGAAACAAAATAATAATAAATTGAAAGAAAATGCAACGTCATCCTACATAATCGAAAATAGAAGAATTCACGATACACCTTTCCCTAGAATATGAACTAGCATTAACGAGAAAATTAATTTCCTTTAATTATTATCATGTAATGAAAAGGAAAGAGAAGGAGAGAGAGAGAGAGAGAAAGAGCGTACGAAAAACGTGATACGATAGCGCAATCACGTCCGAGGCGTTCCGTAATCGATTTATGTAGATTACAGTAACACAGCATCTTCCCCAATTAACTTTAAGACCCTACTCGAAGGTCCGTTGTTAATCGATATTCAAAGACAACGTAGGTGGCCCTTCTCGATCAAACGTTTCACGTTATTTTTTCACGTGTTTAGACTGTAAGTGATTATTAATATCATATTGAAAATTCTCTTCGAAAATACATTTGCATTGAATATAAAAATAAATTTCTCTCTGGATAATTATTATTCCAAAGGAATATCAATCGTCGACAGAGATTTGACAATGAACATATATCATTAACATCACAATATTCTACAAGGGGGAATGAAAAAGAAAATAAAAAAAAAGAAAAGAAATAAAGTACTAGCTACCTACGAGAGCCTGTTTTGTTAGATACTCATCTCTCATTTATTAAAATGTCGACACACGTGTATTCAGAAAAGCTCGAAACTTGACAAGCGTGTTCTCGCGAACGCCTCTATTTATTCAGGGACGTTGTACCATGCTCGACGTGATTACGTGATCGGTCAGGATATCTTCGTGATCTCGAATGATTTCAAAACATGCTTGCTAACTATCTTAGAGATCGTCACTTTTAACTGCAACAATGTCTCATACTGTTTTAATTGAAATTCTAAACGAGATAAATTCCAATGAAAAAATTATATTCAAATATTTTATTTCGATTTGTAAAATAATTTCAATCAAAATTTCTAATAAAACGAAATATTTTTTTCTATTATAAAGAAAGAAGAAAGTAAACGAAAGGAAAAAGATTCCGAACGTTAAGATGCAAATTGATTGCACGGTTGCAGCAATTCTCAACACCCTTTTCACTTTCCTTCCCAGTGTGGGGTATCCCCTGACACGAAAGGCGTTATACCTGCATATCTTGCAACGTTTACGAACGAACGACGAAAGTTAGGCGCACGTGCGGGATTCAAACGTTCGTTTTCGTAGCATCGAACGTTTAAAGAAGACTTTTTATTTCTTCGATAGAAAGATAGGTCGAGTTTTGCTGGATAAAAACGAGGATACCATTTATTTGCTCTACGTTTACGAGTCGCTCGTTTTCTTCTCGTGATTTTACGTTTTATTTCCGTCATTGGGAAATTTCAATGTAAAAAAAATCAAATCACGTTATAAGAAGCTTACTAAGAGAGAGAGTGGTCTGACATATTTCTTCCTTTTTTTAAATCTTGATATTTCAATCTAGATCACAAAATATTGACGGGTAGTAGGAAACTTGAGACAAAGTGAAAAAAAAAAAGAAAAAGAAAAAAAAACAATAAAAGAAGACACGCGACCGATTCGAAAGAATAACAGGTGTGATCGAATCTAAAACTCTTTTCACTTGGCATAATAAATTCAGGAATACGTTTGAATACGGGATGTACTAAGCGAGAGAGAACGATTCTTCAGAATTCCTGACGGTCGTGCCTCTATTGTGAACGCGCTTAGATAGAATCTCGGTGTCAGTGCGAGCCGTGCCGAGTGGAAGCAACGCCTACGCTCGAAATTAGCATAACCGGAGATCGGCGGTGAAGATTAAACGACTTGGGAAATATATATATATGAACGTATATACATATATATCGAAGAGTAGAATCATTTCCAAAACTCGAAATGAAAATCATGTCGTTCATCCTGTCAAAAAATACCTTTCTCTTTCTCTTATACTTTTCCTATAAGAAAAGAAAAACCAATCGTGTTCTAAAAATAAAAAAAAAAAAGAGAACAAATACATTATTTTATTACTTTAAAAGGTAAAGAACATTAGCTTATTACTTTAACTATCGTTTCATTTGTACTATTTGAACATAATTTCCCTTCCGTGCATATAATAAACGTATAATTACTCGTAAAATCGATTGTATAGATAATTTTCATTGGAGTATAACTCCAGTCACGAAAGATATTGAAATTTTCTATACGTTAGAACAGATATCGAGTATATTTCGACACGGTTCTAGCGTGTACCTATGCTTTATATTTTTCTGAAAATAAAAAAAGAAAAAGGAAAAGAAGAAGGGGGTAAAAAAATCAAAGATCAATTCTAGCGCTTTTGCACGAGGAAAAATTCAAGAGACTCGTAAAATATTCTAGAAACGAGTCCGATTCGATATTGCTTCGCTCTCGAGAAATATCATCATCTTCCGTTTTCTCTTTTTCTCTTTCTCTTTCTCTCTCTCTCTCTCTCTCCCCGACATTACGTTACGGCCAATAAACTAATCCACGAGTATAATGCCGACTGACAAACGGCGATTTAATGCCAGACTTGTGCAAACGTAAAAGAGTTATGCGTGGAACGCGACGAGCAAATGCAGAAGATCGCTCGTAATAATAATTTTCGATTAGAAACGATGTGATTATTTTGCCCTCTCGTAATTCTCCAATATTCATAAAACGGCACATTTATTTCGTCTTTATCCTCGTAGACCTATTCTCGCGAACTTGGCCCGATTAACCCTAATCGTGAATCTGCAATGTTATGCGAGTTAACTTCGATATTTCTAATAAAGACGTTCAGTCGAGTATTATTTTTTTTCATGAATATAACTTTCAAATATACATATAACTTTCAAATATATATATATAATATATAATATATTTGAAAACACGAGAAATTTGAATTTGATGTTACAACCTATTCGTTCGTTTTATCCGTTAGCTATTTACGCGTAATTACCCGTGTTAGTGTCGGAGGATGTAGAAGAAATCTTAAGGGAATTTTTTTAAACTCTATCTAGGCACGAAGGAACATGACTCATGATTACTTCATCTCTGGGAACGAGAGTTTGATGTAATCGTTGCCCTTTGTCGCGTTGAATTAATTCATCCTGTAACGTTCTCTGACGTTCCTTCACGTATATACAATGTGTTCATGTATGTAATAAATACATATAAGTACCATTGAACCATCCAAGTTGCATCCTGGCTAATAACAAAGTAAACGACGCCCTTTGATCTTATCTTCTATCTCGGAAAGGAAACTATCGTGCAAACTCGAGCTACGTAATTTTCCTCTCGCACAATCTTAAACGCGTCGACATCATCGACGGCAGACATGATTTTCACGATATATACGAGGACACATTTCTTCCGCGATCGAGACGAATCTCTCGATACCAAACTCTGACGTAGGAATAATTATCAACAGTATGTGGAATGCGTAGAAAGCGATTAGGAAGCATTTATCTTTTCCTTGAATCAATAGAAAGCTTTCGTGACCGATATCGTTCGATCTTGCGAATATTGCAACAAATGGTCGATGCGTTTGACGATAAACTGACTCTCCCTTCCTCTCCCCGTTATCCCCCTTTGACGATGAACGCGTAGTTTCTAAACACACGACTCCTAACTACTAGACATTGACAAATAATTATCCGACGATATTATTAATCTCATACGGTATCTTATTTCTATTAAAATAAAAAAAAAACTGGTATGTGTACGTATGTACGCACGTAAGAAGTTATACTTCTTTGGCGTACCGAAACGAATATAACCTCAAAAATAACTTCAAAAAAATATTGGATTGGAAGTATGAGAACATAAGCTACTAATTATTATTATTTATTTATTTAACAAAAAAAAAGAAAGGAAACATATTTTCAATCGGTCTACACTAAATATAAGGGAGATATATCGAAATATTTTATGCGTCAACTGTCATGGCGCGGTGATAGAACTACTTCCCGCTCGATCATTTTAAGTCAAGCAGCGCTGAGTACGATTAGTACTTGGATGGGTGATCCGTTTGAGAAAAAAAAAGAGGAAGAAGAAGAAAAGACAACTTCATGCTGTAAATTTGAAATCACTTTGCCGCGCTTCGTAAAAATACCGACAAACTTCGTGGTGTCGCTCGGAAAAAAATCACACTCCCATCACATTTTCCCCAACGCGCCAAAAGAAGTATAACTTCAAAAAAAAACATCTATTTTTATTCGAATTTGATAAAAATAATCGAGATCGTTTGATTTATTTTTCAGCTGCACAAATCGAAGATGCTCTACAATACGCTAAAAAAGTGTCCAAAGAAGGTAACTGTCAGTGGCCACGTCCAAGAGTTATTCCGGTTCGCGATGTCTACCCGAGTCCATCGACCACCTACATTCCACACTGCGCCATCTTGCACAGGTGCTCGGACGATACCGGATGTTGCAGATCGGAAGCACTCACCTGTGTGCCTAAGCACTCCCATCGCGTTGAACTATCCTTTTACGTGAGTTCATTGCATTATCTTACTTTTGATCCCTTCTTTTTTCTTTTTTTTTTTAATCCTACAAGCTATTATTATTATTATTATTATTATTATTATTATTATTATTATTCAATGCTCGATTCAATTTGTTTTTTTTTTCTTTTTTTTTTTCGATTGACTCATAAGAAAAGAAACAGAAAAAAAAAAGAACGATATCTCGCTTCCCGTATTGAAAATTCAAATTATATTGAATTAATAATAAGACCGCGAGAGAAAGGTGATCATCTCAAGTAACGTGATTATTAATTTACCACATAAATCATTCGGTATAACGCGTTATTAAAGTATATTAATAACATACCGATGTAGAGCAGCATACCGATTAAACGGTAATCGTAGAGCTACTACCATAGTCGAAGGCTTCATTATGCGAAAGATAAATCGCTAAGAGAAAGAGCCTTATACGATGTACATATCTCTCTACTTATGTATATCGTATTGAGAAACGATCTTCAATTGGCCCGAAGCTAAATTGAAGATCGAAGAACTCTATCCATCGTAGGAGAAAGTATCGTAGATCAAACAAAATGCATTGTGGAGAGAAAATTTATTGGCTAAGATCAGGGAAGAAGCCAAGTTGTAAGTCATACCGATTTACAGAATAATTCTCGTTTATTATCTGTTAGTCGAAGTCTCATTTGTGTTTATATACTTATTTTATAATACGTAAAATGAAATATTTTCAAATGAAGTATTTCTTTATTTTAATTCTTTCATCATTTTAATGTTAATTCGTTAGACAAATTTCAATCTTTCCTAAATCGAAAATAATTTGACATAAAACGTGTTGGTTTTATCTAATCGTGATGCAAATTGAATTTGTCTAACATTTTTACTGCTTTTTTTTTTTCATAATAAGCAACTTCTTTTAATGGTCCATTGTGTAATCATCGATAGCCGTAATTCGATTGAATCTTCGATAAGAATCTTTATCCGTATATCGTTTAATCATTGATTAGGTAAGCAATTGCTTTACTGTGATAAATTAATAAACGATTCTTGATAGCAACTTGATACTTCGTGTCATTGAATTATCAGACGATTACAAACGCTTAGATTAAATTCCATCTCATCCTGTTTAATAATCTTAAGAATGTCTATATGATTTAACTTAATATTTGTATCAGTATCAGCGTTAGACTATACATCTCTGATAACCATAATCTCTTCTTTCTCCTATACCACGTTTCATAATTAAACATAAATAAATGACTATTTAAATCGTGTTTTAATAACAACAAATTAGATTTACCATCTCGATGAAGATCTAGAAATTTAAAAAAAAGAAAAAGAAAAAAGAAAAAAATGTAATCGGATTATTTAAATTATTATAAAAGATTTTATTTAAAATCTCTATTATTATCTAATCTCCATGGCACTATTAAAGTAACAGTACTACGAAATTATTACCGAGATGGTTAAAAAGATGAGGAAATAAATGTTCTCCTTTTTCAAAGATCGATATATCTGTTGGTCACGATCTATGGTGATTACGCGATTAACAGAGATCACGGCCCGAGAAAATGAATCGGTAGTAATCGTGCTAATCATCGCAGCTTGGAACGCGTGTAAAATCGAAAGTAAGAGAATGATCGAACGGGAGATTTCAACGCGTGACGAACCAACTTCGTATGATGAACTATACGCTACTACTAACTCTCCCTTTTCAACTATTAAAATACTATTTCTTTTGCCTTTCCTATTTTCCAACCAATTAATAAATTAGACGAACAACTCAATTCGATGAATTAATTATTATCGTTTTTATATTCGTAGAAATAATTTTATCGATAAAATTATCATCGTATCGAAGAATTCTCGTTAAAAACGAAATTACTATAAATCCTGCGTGAAAAAATGTGCTATAGGAAAAAAAATCATTATCAAACTAACCGGTCCTTGGTATCTACGATAAAATTCATTGATACGTTCTATTATCTAATCGATTTTATAAATCAAACATTGAGGTATCAGACTTGAAAAGATAACTCGTGCTTTTACACTCGATAATACATTGTTGACAATTGAAAGAAAGTTCGACGATAAAATATCAATAAATGATGCGTTTAAGAATGAATTCGTTAGATAGGAGTTAACCGATGTCTATTTTTAGTTGGAACGAAAGTACACTTTTAAATCGCCAATTAGTCCGGTTTTCGGGCTTGAGATTTCGAAATAATGGATGGTCGAAGTTAAAATTAAAAAATTAATTTGTTTCTCACAGAAAAAAAAAAAAGAAGAAAAATAAAACTGCTGAAAAATCGTAGGAAGATACTCGTAAAATGTTTGAATTTAGGCGAGCGCGTAATGATCGTGAATCTTCTTGGTTATTACCACGATTTAAATTCTTGGCGTATTGCTGATTTTTTGATTAAAAGTTCTTCATTAGCATACGAATATTAACATAGGAGAAAGTCGGAGAATGAAGATGGAAAATTGTAATCGTTTATTATTTCCATTCGAAAATATGGGAAGAAGATTTGTTGCTGTAGTTAATACAAAAAAGATATATGTTATAATTTTCCAACGAAATTGCATCGTTAAATTTCACCGGATTAACGTATAAACATTATCATTCGACATAATTCTAATAATTATAAACGTGTACTAGGGAAAATATAAACGAGGGATCTCTTTTAAAAACATAGCTCGTGGTTGCTATTAAAGATATTTCCCGTTAACGAAAAAAGGGAAGAAAACTCGGCGCGTTATAAATCGCAATGAACACATGCCTAATTGCCGATAGGGTGGTCTTAATAATATCGCTAGTATAATTTGCATTTTATTGCAATTTCCGTAAGCAGTAATAATATTAGCATAAGTTCGTTGCTCGAATATTTTCGAATGCAAGGAACAGATATTCGTAAAAAAAAAAGAAAAAAAAAACAAAAAAAAGAGAAGAAGAAAAAGGAGAATAATTTTATCGAGTAAATTCGTACAAAGAAAAAAAATTAAAAAAAGGCAATTACAATTTTTAGCAAGAATGAAAATCAATGAAACATTTTGGGTTAAATCTTTTTAACGTTAGAAATAATCGTAACAAGTCGATCTGACAAGTCTTTGCAGATAGACGTCAGATAGTAAGGCGTCGCAATAAATATAAATAAGTTCGCACACGAATAAAATACAGCAGTGCATCGAAGTTTTTCTTTTTTTGTCGATACTTGTTGCTCGAGATACGATCGGAGTAACGTCGTAAATGTTAAACTCAGTAGTAGTTTAATGCTCTTCCTTGTAAACCACCAGCGAGCAAGCGAGCCATTCGCTTTCAAAGATACGTGCGCGGGAGTTTTTAAACGTCTCCCTCGAGCCATGCACGCACGCATGCATGCACGCACCCATGCACGCACGCTCGTCAATCGACACTTTCAAAAGTTCGATTCATCGGGGTTGCATCGATGAAACAACCTTTGCTACAAAACACGCTGTTTGTTCTTCGCGTTAAGGAGACGTCGTTTTTGTTGGCACTTTAAGCTCGCCGATGAAAAAAAAAAAACGACGATATTATAAACAAGAAAAAAAAAGAAAAATAAAATGAGATAAGAAGAAGAAGAAGAAGAAGAGTTTACGGTAGGGGCTGTCAGGAATTTAACGTTCGACGTATGCTATCGTAAAGTATCTTTCACACCGGATGGCCGTCCCGAGTCTTTCGACGGGTATGGTGGCTCACAGTTGAAATTAGTCACATGGTATCACTTAAATATATACGAAACACCCTACTAATGTTATCATCTTTAAATCATTCTTATATGTTCCTGTTTTTTCTTTCTTTTTTTCTTAACTCTTATCTTTCAATCACATTCATAAACGAGATCATCGTTGAAGAAAAATGATACGATCCGATTAATTGATAATAAAAAAATTTCTTGGGGTTACTTCGAGTACGCGCATAAAGATTGCCGCAAGCACGAATGTGGAATTATTTTTGGTCGCGCTTACGCAGAGTTGAACGAACCGATATTACGGATTTATATATATACACACCTTAGTATGTACTTTGTACTGTAACAGACGGTATTGTAACTAACGTTAATAGTTATTTGATTTATTTGAATATTTTGAAAAAAATCTATGTAAAAAAAAAAAAATAATTCGAAACGTAAGATTTGTTAAATTGTTCTTTCATACTACAAAACGCGTAATTAAATAAAGAATGATTTTCGTAATAAAGAAACATTGATTTGAGAACCCTTTTTCTTACTGCAGCGAAGACGGCAATATTTTTTTCGGACTACAGTACATATATGTGTTATATATATATGTATATATGCTGGTGCAGACGGATACGTAATGCAGCGTGCGAAAATAAATGGGATGTTGGTAGAAAAAGCAAATGGTATTGAAAGTATTAGAGGTGGTAGGTTGTCGAGTGAACGAACGTTTATTCCGCAATGCTCGGAAAGGTATCATAAATGTTTTAGAATACGAAAAAAAAAAAAAATGTTTTAAAGACTTTTCATCGGGATGAAATCAGGTGGTAGTAAAGGAAAACAACATTTGAAATTCTTCCTTACTATAGAAAGGCATTAATTACATGCAAAGCGGAAGGCGTGTACTTTCCATGCGATATTCTTTATCTCGACAAAGATCGCACGATATACCCGTTTCTCTTCGATACACCCACGTGCAAATGGCCAACCAATCAAGAGTACTGATTGTGATAAATGTACGGATACGGAATCGCTGGGGGTCACCGGTGTTACTACAAGAGAGAAAAAGAGAGAGAGAGAGAGAGAAGGTGATAAATTTAATAGGATATGTTGTACTTTTCTAAGCTCCTCCCCCCACCTCCCCCCCGTACCGATAAAACGAAACGCGCAATGGCGATTTCTAGTTACACGACTAACTCACACGATCTACACACAATATACACGATTAAATATAAATTTCTCAATGATTCTTATCTCTTCGCGATGTTAGCGTGCAAATAAAAAAATTGTCTTGATTAACGAACACATAAACGAAAATTGGATCCACGAAAACGTATCATTATCAAGATCATATCGGATTCTTTGAAGATCAGACAAACAACGATTTTGTTTTCTCATCCAAAAGGGTGAGCATAAATTTCACGAACCAGACGAAACGGTCCAATTGCATTTACAGCAATTATCTTCTTCCGTTTCCACCTGTCTAAAATAATAAGAGAAAGAAAAAAGAAAGTAATAAGTAAATACAGTAAAGAAAAGAAGAAAAAAAGAAATATAGAAGGGACTCGTCACATCCTTGTTCTCGTCTCGTGTGAACCCGTTTATTACTCGAATTTCGAGTGACTCAGTTCATAGAGTTTAGACACCACAGTTGGCTTGGTATCAAATTCGAATGCGTGCACCCCTTTCGTAGCCGCGTACAAGACACCAATGAGCTACAAAGATCTCACATTAGCCAGGCGAGAGATCGGCGAAGAGAGTTTCTCTTCGAGGTAGAGAGAAAGAGAAAGAGAGTAGTAGTAGTAGTAATAGTAGTAGTAGTAGAAGAAGAAGAAGAAGAAGTGAAAACGATGCATCTCGTTTCTCGCGACGAGCACCACGAACCGTCGAGTTATATAAATACCGGTAGCTTGGCTTCCGCGATACCGAAATACGCTGATTTATGGTGTTCCTCGTTGGCTATATCGCGAATCGCCCTCGCAGATACACTACAGTTAACTGGGTTAATGTTCGAAGATCGTTAAAGCCTTTTCCAGAAACCCGTAAACTTTCGATAGATATTCCGAGAGGAGAAAGAGAGAAAGGGGATAGACTCCCATTTTCGATAACTCCAAACTGTTTTTTCGAGAATAAGTATGTTGTTATTGTTAGTGTAAATAATCCAAGTAAAATATTATAGAAATTTACCGAATCGTTTTATACCAACGTGATCCGAATAAGTCGTAAATATATATTTTCAGATTTTTCTATTCTATTTTTATCGAACGTTTAATCGAACTATCTCGATAGCTACTGTTAACACATGTTACCTACTCCAATCTGACGTTTATGGCAAAATGAAAAGTATACTTCCGTGATACCAAAATACGATGATACATTGGATCACCTAAGATTCGCGAAAAGCTCTAATTGAATGTAAAATATACTTCTACTGATTTACCGAAACACTTTGATAAATTTCCCTAACTAGTAACGTTAATAATATGATTTACAGACTTTAATACCTTTAAATCAAAATAATTAATACTTTTATCAATCTTGTAATATTTATTTTGAAAAATACGTAAGATCTACTACTCGCACGACAGACGGAGTCATTGATTTATGTTCTAACTCCTGTATTCCGTCAAGAGTCTCGTACTTCAAACGGTCAAAGAAGAATAAGAAAAAAAAAAAGTAAAAGAATCCTTTTTAGAAATAGTTCGTTTAAGTGAAAATGATTGACACTTAAACCCCATCCGTTTTCGCGTATATAAAAATAGATTAGAAGGATTTGCAATCGTAATCACGTTATAAACGTTTACGTTATACTCGATTAAAACGATCTTCAATAAATTTCTACTTTGAGATTAGATATCCTTAATAAAGAGAAATAAAGAGAAATAAAAATAAAAAAACAAAAAAAGCACCAACGAATCTTAAATATACACGAATTGTCTAAATAAATAAATCGACATAATATGTCGAATATTCGTATTTCCTTTGGCACGCTAAAAATCATACAACGAAAAGAAACAACGCGTCTTCTTCCGTCTCCTTTTCTCTTATACTTTCCAAGAGATACCTCGAAATGGTCGTTAATGGGTACCTACCCGTTGGTCGGCATATTCAAAATTAAAGAAGCAACCTGGCCGAGTTAAGCTACCCTGACCGGTAAACTCCAGTATTATGTCTGCGTTCAACCGCATGAACGATTTCTGCTTCTGACCACACAATATCCTTTTTATTTTGAAGAAACTCTCCAAATTCGTAACTTTCATTTTAAAATCTGATATAAAATTCAATTACGAAATTATATTATAAATGATTAATCGAATAATATTCTTAGACGATTGTGTGTGTGTGTGTGTGTATGATAACGTTACCTAATAATACAGTAAATACATATGTTCACTTTTATTAGATTATTTTCTCGACAAATTAATATGCAAATGTTAGCGAGTAAATGTATTTTCATTTAAACAATGTTAAATATTGTTAGAGTATATAAGAGTATTAAAAATATGTTAAAATATTGTTAATTAATCGAAAAAAATTTAAAGTAGAATTATAGGTATGTAATATTTAAAAAAATATATTACGAATCCGTAAGCAACATTTTCAACGATGTATAAAGTGAAGTCTAAGAAAAAACTGATTTAAAACAATGTATGTTATCACTAAATTTTATGTTTATATATTGGCTCAGTAACGAAATCAAGTTTAAAAAAGTCATCTAAAAACATAAAAAGAAAAATATATCAGAATTATTTTCTATTTAAAATACATTAATAGGTAATGTAATACTTCAACCAATATATATGTGTTAAAACAAACTGAAATATAAAAAGAATGTATTAGAGAATTAAAATAATTG
This sequence comes from Polistes fuscatus, assembly GCF_010416935.1. Classification (NCBI taxonomy): domain Eukaryota; kingdom Metazoa; phylum Arthropoda; class Insecta; order Hymenoptera; family Vespidae; genus Polistes; species Polistes fuscatus. Next base: position 4,161,129 of record NW_025112998.1, on the reverse strand, counting down.
TTAATTAATCGATAGAAGTGTCTGTTGTTGTCTAAAAGCTAGGTGCATACGATCTATGTACCGTCCTTTTCGAAATCCACCGTTGAAATGAGACGTTGTCCTCTATCAAAGTACTTTTATTAAATGTTGTTTATATGACTTTCCAAACGTTGCGCATGTGTATAAAAGGAATAATTCATCTAATCAATAAAATTTAAGATTATAACGTTCTGATTTAGCATTTTTTTTTTTTAAAACAGTATTTCTTTTTTTATCGACTATTCCCCACCCGCTCTAGTAAAGTAATGTCGTTTTTATTTAAAAAAATGCTAAATCAGAACGTTTTAATCTTAAATTTTATTGATTAGATGAATTATTTTTTGTATACACATGCGCAACGTTCGGAAGGGCACATAAACAATATTTAATAAAAGTATTTACATAGAAAACAAAGGCTCATTTCAACGGTTGATTTAGAAGAGGACAGTGCATAGATCATACATTCCGAACTTTTTAACAACTATAGACATATCTATCGATTAGTTAACAATTTTCTTAATATTCTAATGCACTCTCTTTATATTTCAGATTGTTTAAACACATAGATGTACTAGTATATAAGCATTACATACTTATTAACATACTTTGAATATTAAATAATTTTTATGTGGTAATTACACAATTTAATACAATAAACTCATTGCATGTGTTTAGAAAGTTGACCAGAAAAGAAGACAATCAAACTTACAACTTCCGATATCCTATCTAACGTGATAAACCTTAATTGACATGGTCAACGATCTAATGCCGTTCCTTTTACGTCCTCCTATAGATCGTTTGTCGAGTGAAAGGTGCGAATTGTGCGTTAGATAAAAGGCCACGTGGAATTTCTTAAGCGACGATTACTATGGTATGAAACAAGTTTATCGTATCGACGTATGACAACTCGGTCACCTCGTTCTTCCTTCGTTTACATTAACTATCGACGTTTTTACGACATATCGCAACAACGACGACAACATGAGTTGCTATTGCTAACTTCTATCGTATATTATTTCGAATGGATATGTATATATATATATAAAAATAATAGAAAAAAAACATAAATCATTAAAAACCACGCAACTCCCATAAGCAATAAAATTAATCAACTCGACATTTAACCTAACTTTCTAATGTTTGTTTTTTTATTCTTCATTTTATTTTTTGCCTTTGTTATTTCCTTAATAGAACAATCAACTATCTTTTATGGTTCTTCTTTAAAGAGAGTAATACATGTTTTATCATCTATCTCACTGTTTATGCTCTAGCACCATTAGTTATCGCAAAGACGTTCAAAGTGCTGCGCTGCACTAGTTTCTGGCCACAATTAGCGTTGGCTTTTCATACGACCCTTTCGTCTGAAAACCATTAAAATATCTAGTCGAAGAAAATGGGAGAGATGGTTGTAAGATTAGACTGGTAAAAAGAGTTATATTCGAAAAATCGATAAAAATATTTCTATTATGTCTTATAGAATAGATTTAATATTATTCGACTAAATGCACCTACGCCGAGGACATACGTAATTAGGTGAAAGTGGGCCAAGTATTACAGAGTAAAGTATAGTCGCTTTCCCGGTTTTTCTTAAACTCTTTCTTCATTCAAACAATACACGTTGAAATAGCCCTCCGAAGTGATTACAACGAGAGAGAGAAAAACAATTTCTCTATAACGAAACGTGTTAGTCATTCTGATAAGTATATTCCTATGCATATATATTGATCTCACGTAAAACAACAAAGATGGCAACAGGTTGATTTAATCAAATGTTACTGAAATTACTGAAACGAATTTGCTCGATCGATGTGCATTCAAGTTGATCGATTTCCCTTTGTGCACCACACAAGAATACGAAAAGTATACGAGTTCGAAGGGACTGACGAGACTAGCAGCTGCAACGAGCGGCCTTAACGCTGCCAAGAATTATAATGCCGAGCAACGGTAGTGCGACCGTACCAACGAAGAAGAAAAACAAAAAGAAGAAGAAGAAGAAGAAGAAGAAGAAGAAGAAGAAGAAGTAGAAGAAGAATAATAAGAAGAGGAGGAAGAGGAGGAGGAGACATTTTCGTCGTCAGAGACTTACTCACTATTGTTTTATCCATTTCTCCGCATAAAACGAAGCCAAAATGGGCGTGCACGTAAGCGTTGAAAGCTCGACTTCTAGAAGCAGGGAGGAATGAATACGAGCCCCGTAGAAGAATGCTCTTTAAAACTGACGAATTACGTGCGACGAATAGCTTCAGTTAGCATTTTTTGTTGTTTTAAGAATGAAGAGTGTTGAAAGCGGTATATATCCTGTTCTATTTCGTTCTCTCTCTCTCTCTCTCTTTTTCTCTTTGAATATTCTCGAATAGTTTCTAGATAGCACATTAGAAATACGAGCAACATTTGTACCCGTTAGACCAGAGAAAGAAAGATGTATCACAAATTGTACATTCTTCGGTTGGAGGTAATGACTCAACTCGTGGTGCTCAGAATCTGGACCAGCAATTCCGTAGTCAGAGGCAAGCTTTGAAAACTCGTTGAACGAGTAACCAGAGCCTCCCCAGTGCACCTGTGTATTCCGTTCAGGTGGATGTCCCTTACAGGAGAAGGATGTGTAACATTCTTACGGAATGTGGTAGATCCCAATCGGAAAGAGGAAGACCTAGTTATCGTTTCTAATGGTTTTCTTGAGTCGCCACTTTGGACCCTTTACAGAAAAGACCCTTGAATGCTGAACCTTCACGTTTCTGGAAGCCCACGTACCCATCCGAGGAAGATTAATGATGTCTCTCCAACATGAATGGGTTCTTCTGTCAACGCGAACACGACTGTCCTTTTAATGGCGACTCGTATACTGTTCCTGGATTACACTTGACTAAACCCTGCGAGTTCTTTTGACAGGTGTAAGCAAAAAAACAAAAATCTCAAGTCAAAGAAATAATCTTATAGATTTAAGCCTCTTAAAATTCGGTACACAAGTTTTAACTCTTTTCAAAAATAATATTACTTTGATTAAAAATTGTCTTATCTGTGAAATAAATTATTCGGATTTATCTGTTGATCGAGGACCACCTAATGCGTACAATTTTATTTTACTGAATGAATAATAGAACGCGTATGTATATATATATGTACATAGATTTATACCACAGATGAAGAAACTCTATCTTAGCACGTATTCAATAGACTTTCTCCTTCTTTCAAAATATAATCAAGTACCGCGCAAATTGATTCCTATTCACACTTTAACATTTATCACGATATATTAGCTACCTGACTGCGCGTTTTGTTCGGACAATCCTAGATACATAAACCCGAGCATTGAACAATCATTCGAAGTCCGAATGCTTTGTTCGGCTTTAATTGTGAACTTTGAATGGGATCCATTGTTGGGTTTATGTCATAATAAATCATAGAGGTCGGAAATGTAGTCGGGAAAATTTTACAAGCTCGAAATAATATTTAAAAGCAATGTTATATCTTACGCAACGCTTGCTCGTAAAAAAAAATCCATTTAACGGTACGGATATTTTTATTAGTTTTTGGACCGAAAAAAAAAAGAAATTAAAAATAATAACAACTACAACAACAACAAAACGTTGCAACGTTCTGTGCGTTTTCTATGACGCGTGGTTATAGGATAAGAAAAAAAAGCAATGTAATCGATTAAAAACTATCTTTATAGTCGACAGAAGAAGAGAATGAAATGGCAGAAGGAAGGAACCAAGAGAGTCACGACTTCCTTTTCCGTTTCGCCATTGGAAGCCTCGCCTACTCGTGTTGACCTCTCCGGGGTCAGCTGTCAGGTATCGATAATCCCAGCGCGTATACAGCAGACATGCTCTCTCATGCTAAGCACCATGTTATTTCTATTTTTATTCAGACGTATATACGCGAAGGGTACGTGCGTGAATCTTATGCTGCACTGGCATATCGAAAGCTCTCCTATTTCTACGCTGCTCACATATATTTACTCAATAAGTGCGTATGAGACGGAGAACGTCTGACGATGCGTCTCTTCGCAAACGAGTCCAATGGCTCCGCTCCCATCTGATATACCAGCGTTAGACATCGCATTTCAGTCAATGAAAACGATCGCTAGTTTAACACTACCTACTCTACGATAATTTATGATCAGGTGCTGTAACAACTTAGTCCAAGTATGAAGAAACTTCCGATGTTACGATTTCGTTAATGTTATTTACGAATTTAGAATCGAATTAGGTCGAATGAATTGAAATAAAAGGTACGAAAATAATCGAACAAAGATCATTCGGTGGTAGTATTATTTTATGCTATTTACTGTTAAACTAGTCCAACATTATTCTAAATGATGATTCAAAGACACGACTTAATGGTTAATAAAATTTCGCTAAGTTACCGCTAGTCCAGTACTATTTGTAAGCTCGTTAACCGCAAAGAGGTTATGCTTGGTTGCTTCTGAAAACTATTAAACGGTAATTCTAACATAACAAGGACTCACAGAGTATGTATTCTTGCGTAGTCTTTGGCTCATTGATTTGGAAACGCTTCAAACGTTGTTCCTTTCGTATTCTTTTATTTGTTTTTTAACATTCGGAGAACATTTATATACACATATTCTAATGACATTATCATTCTTATCATTTTCTTTGAACAAAGTACTAACAAACTAATGCGAACTTACGTTCATACCAAACTACCGGACATGCAAAGGTTTATTTTAAGCTTTCCACTTAAGAAGATCGTCTACCTTTGATATCGCTAAATAAAACTATTTAAAACGCTTAATGCATTTGCACCCAATTTAACTCGCGATAGTTGGCAAATGGTAGTCGATTGCGACGTTTATTTTCTAATTAATTTCAATTGGAAACATTATGCTGTTGTTACAAAATGATAAAGAAAATAGAAACACGTTGGAGTATGTTACGACTGAGGTACGAATTTTAGTCCTCCGTAAAAGCAGATAAGAACTTAGCGCGAAATTCTCGCGGGTGTTCCGCGGATGATAAAAAAATGAAAATACCGGCTGATGTTTATAATCGGTTAGGGTGCCGGTTTAAGGTGGGAATGGTTATTAACGCCATAAAGTGAGTGCCATGTCGTAGGTACACTTTAACAAGCAAACACTTGGAAAGGTTAATTGCATTAGCATAACGAACGCGAAGAGTCACCGCGTGAAATTGGAATCGACGATGACTTTTTATTTATTCAACGATCGAGAACACAAACGTAGATAAATAATAAAAATAAAATGTTTGAAAAATATTAATCGTAGGAATACAAGGATATAAGATTGAAAAAAGTCATCAAGCTGTGGTTAAAAGTCAAATTGTATAAGCACGTTGCAGATATGTTTTTTCTGTAACACATCGATCGGGACCTTCTTATTTTCTCTTTTTACTCCAACGTCCTCGGCTTTCGTAACTCCTCGTACGATTTGGATTTGCATAAAACCACTCGACGTATGCTAGCAGAGAGTTGCAATTCGTGCCACGTCTGTTCCTCGACAATGTGAACCACCGATCGTTGTTCGTTGTCGGTTCCGCGAAAGCGACATGAAAAATGATTTGCAACTTGACGATTACTAAGAAATCGAACGAGTGACAATCGGATGATTCGAAATCTAATATATATTCAATCGCGTGAACTTAAACACGACGTACGTTCAATGTTAATTACGCGACAAGCAAATATTGCAGTGTTAACGTACAAAAGGAAATACGTTGTTTTAAATAGATTAAGAAATGATAAAAACAAAATTAATGTGTGTCACGCAATAAATTAATCTAAATAAATCAACTTGCTTCTTTGTTTCAACCTCCAAACGTACTACTTCGATCGTAAATTAAAAAAGTAAGATAACGTAATTGTCAAGGAGATCTTGAAACGATTAATCGATTAGCCTTAATGACTTCAGAATAAGAACGTCCCACACGATTTTCCATCGAGCTTCGCTTACGAAACGGGAAAGCAACGAGTCATTCGTTCGAACCAAGGCCGGTTCGTAATCTGAAGCGTAGAACTTCGATTTAGATTAAAAACTGGATCCATTTTGCTCCATCCTCTCCATTGATTTCTTTATTTAGCTATCCTTAAACTGACGTAAATTCTAACAGCTTTCACTTCGTTAATGTCAATAAAATTATACCGTATATCTCGTTTACGTGGATTTCAAATGAATCACGTGACAAAGGATCCATAAAAAAGAAGATTTTCGAAAATACTATAAACTTAAAATCTAATGTCGTATGAGATAACACGAACGATTCATTTTTATCTCCAAAAGAATGTACGGGTGAAATCAAATGATAGATAATTATCAAATATTTCCTAAAAGAAATATGTTTTAAACACGCACGATCAAATCTATTATCTCATTTACACGTATTTATCGTATAAGTCACATTCGTATCTATTCTTTTATCTTTTCGTCTTCGTAATAATAAGTGATCCTTTATCAATGGCCTGGATAAAAATGAATCGATTGTCTCTCGTAATTTCTTCGTCTAACGTCTCTTCTCTTTTGAACGTTCGACTCGACCACCTGCACAGCTTGGACATCCTGCGTGGATAGACTCGTGCAGCTCGTAATTTACCGTCAGATTCCTACCATACAGAGGTTCTCAATTCATCTCAACTATCTATCTATTCTAATCACTATAAATCGATCTCTATGGCTTCCTTGAAAATAATCGTGACGAGGCATCATCCGATACTTGTGAAATGTTTCCTGACGTGTATCTTAAACTATTTGACGAATAAACTCTGATCAATGTTAGAAAGTCTTATTTACATAACTTAGAAGCTAACGACGACTACAACGAAAACGATGATGATGATGATGATCATGATGATAATGATAATGGTAGTAGAAAATAGATTCTTTTTTAAAAGGACCTCGTCCATCGAGGGAAAAAATAAAGAAAAATAAAAAAGGGGGCTCCTCGTGCGATAGATCGAAGGATCGTTTTTCATTGATCGACCACGCCTACGAACAGCTTCCAGACAGGACATTACTCTTCGTTGTTATCCTCTCGCAACTTCCCGGTATGATACATTTTTTAACATTACTTTTTTTCCTTACTTATCATACTTAGTTTTTTTTAGCTTTAACATTATATAGTATATATATATAATGTGTGCTATGAATGAAATTTGAAATATTTTATAATAAGTAATATCGTTTAATCCAACAGAATCTTAGAATCTTATGATTAGTTAAAGATGAAAGACGCAAGTACTTAACGTGCCAGTAAAAATAAATTTATTACTCTTAGAGAAAGAAGGTCTATCCTAGACTAGAGAATCTGCATACAATACGACTCGAATAAGAAAGAAAAATTTTTCCTCATACCAGCATCTCTCTTTATCTCTCTCTTTCTCTCTCTGTGTGTTTCTCTATCTCTTTCTTTCTCTTGGCAGACTTGAGAGAAGCAATAATATGAACGAACAGACGTGTAGGACGATAAATTTCGTGCATTTTAAGAATGGCCAGGAGAGTCGTTCGTCATCGTTTGTTCTCTCAGTACCTGGTTCGACGTACGAAACAGGAAAGGTGCGCCTCTGCTCACGCTCATTTAGGGTGCATTCATAATTTAAACGGTGAGAAAAGTATATGCGTAATATTCGAAATGTCATAGCATATTAAAAGAACGAATTCTCGATACTTGTGTGATCTGACAAAAATTTCGTTAAATTATTTTTGTAATTTTTATTATTCGTTCTAATCTCAATGTAATTTACACGTTTAAAGAAAAATATTTATATTTGAGTTAATTTTTAAATAACATCGTATTTATTCGTATAAATATTAAATAGAGTGTTAAACGATAGACATACTAAATTGATCTGTTAACGTTAAACCAAATTACTGACACTTTTTACAGCATATCAAAACGATGCATTTAACTTACCAACCGCACAGTTTGCAGTTTGTGCCATGGAAATTTCCTGAACCAACGTTTGCCAGTAAGACACGCTAACCTAACCGCCGGTTAGAATGATAATTCTCGCCTGTCGAACGGCCACGAATCTTTTGCAAAACGATTTAACGAGGTCCAAGTACAGAAGGTCCAACCATTCTTTAAAGTAACTTCCGTGAGGAACGAAACTACTGGTATAGCGATCAACAGTACTGATTTTCGATAATACCGATTCGATCACGATTACGATAAATCCCAGAAAAAAATTATTCACAAGGTATCGAATAATGAAGAGAAAGAGAGAGAAAGAGAGAGATAATTCATTGGACGATAAATTCCTCTTTCAAATATATATTTTTCATTATTGCACAATGACATTTGCGTGCCAATGAATTCCATTGAACGACACTATTCGTGTCACGTAAAGGAGCACGATAACGGTCGCACAAGTTGATTTCAGAACGATCACGATCGCTAATAAAAGGAGAAATATCTTCCATGCGATCGATCTAAATTGGAATTTACTGTTACGATCTAACGTAAGTCGATGAAAAATTGATTTTAATGAATTGTTGTATAGATTTACCATTATATTATTATACCGTATGATCTTCCACGAACATCTATCTTTTTCTATGACGATAGTTTAATTTTTTAGACATTTATAGTAGCCAATTTTAATGATCACTATATAACAATCCATTATATGCCATAGAATATTTTATTCCCTATTAAAATAAGCAAACGATCATACTAACGCCTAACCGACGATCACTTTCCAGCTAAGTTGTTTATTAATCTAGTCATAACTTTAACGATTATTATGATTAAGCTTACAACTTTACCTATAGGTATATACATCATATGTTTATTCCAACAACAAACGCGAATTCAAGTTGAATGTAAGAGGAAACAACCTTGCGAAGTACACTTACCCCGAGTAGCATGGAGAACGGGAGTGGACAAGCTGGTCAAAGTAATCTAACGTGTGTCACTATCGATACGCCCTCGCGTGAACGTGTTAGCGCCTTCCTATCGAATCAAATCGCAATCCTCTCTGAACTAGAAGGTGTTGAAAAAATGTCTATAGCTAGTTCTACGTTAAATTATTCTCTTATCTGTCGTGTAGAAGTAAAATAGCTAGTCCTACGAAATAACTTTGTCTATATATGTATAGAAAATTATAATACATTTGCACGCTATACTTTTTATCTAACGAATAATCTTGAGAAACTATTTTTTTTTTTTTTCTAACAAGAAATCTAACCTTTCTTCGATTCTATGCAAATGATCACAAGGACCGGATCGTCGTTAGGAAGAAACCTGTTTTACGAGCTACGTTTTGAGACACGTGTCGAATTGACAACAAATACGAACAACTAACGTAAGAAGGAAAATGTTCGAAGGAAAAAGAAAGATAAAATCGCTCAAATGTCTCTTCCCTTTTTAACGATGTTGATTGTAGTTTTTGTTGAAACTCGGTGCGTGTTTAAAAACAAAACAACAAATAAAATACAGAAAGAGAAAGAGAAAGAGAGAAAGAGAGAGAGAGAGAGAGAGAGAGAAACCGCAAACGTAAGTAGACACAGGAGGTAAAAATTTCGTGCTCGGTAGCTCACGTAATATCGCGTGCGAGACGAGTCTTAGGTTCTTCGTTACTCGCTCTCAAAGGGTCGAGGATTAAGCAGCACACACGGAAGAAGAAGAAAAAGAAGAAGAATGAGGAGAAGAAGAAGAAGAAGAAGAAGAAAAAAAAGCATGAAAAGAAGAAGAAAAAAATAATAGCTACCAACGGCATCGTCATCGCTTTGTCATCTCGAAAGAATTTTGATCAGCTGCACCTTTCATGCATACGACTGTAAAATACTTCACAGCGAGAGAGAACTATCAAGTTTGAAGAAGTAAGGCATCGCACGTTTCGAAGTTTCTTCCACGGAATGACTAATTAACACCTACCATGTCGCTTTAAGCACGCGCGCGCGCGCGCGTCTGATTAGCCCGAACGTGTGAACTACTTGCTTTAGTAGATTTCTAAATCACCGGTACCGTTTCATCGAACGATACAACAACTTCCAGTTTAACAGATGCCAACTTCTTGGCAACGAATAAATTCCTTCAATTCATAACACTGTATAGTCATCTTAAATCTTCCAATTGCAATCTCATTGAAATGTTTTATTTAAAACTAATAACACGACTTTGTGCGATTCGTAATTTTTACCACTCAGCGTGCACCGTATACAAACTCTTACATATTGTAATCTAAAAAAAAGAAACATAATAATATTCTCTAATAAAAAAGATATAATTTATTTATACGTTTAAATTGAAAAATAAAAATTTTTCTATATATAATATATTCCCCATAATGAATAATTATTAAGAAAAATACTTTTCTATCTAGTAATGATGGAGTAGGATGGAGAGTATAAATAGATTATACATCACTCATGATAGATCCTTGATCTATCGATTAACAACCGGAAGTAACTCATATTTCAACGATCGGAAGTGTACCCTCCTTCATTATATAATTTGCCCTTAGGATTTGAAACCGGTTAAGAGTAAGATTACAACAGATCTAATTTAGTTTCAACTAACATAAAGAGACTCGTTAAAATATTCATCGCATACATTTGTTTACGAATTATTTTCGATACACAATGCTCGGCTACTTTCTTCTCTATTCTCTTTTATCTTCGCGGTAAACAAATCATTTTTATAACGAAGCAACTAAACCACAAATATCATTTCCTTCGTCTTTTATTCTCGTTTATTGTGAAACATCCGATAAAAGGATAGAAAATACTTGCGTTTGATGCTAGTCGAACATTACGATCTGCATCCTTTTATACGAGTTTTATTACCGGTTTTACGTCCGACGATCGATCTTGGAATTTACGGACGTAAGAAAACAGAAAAAATGTGTACATGTACGTATGTATAAGAGAGAGATAGAGAGAGAGAGAAGGAGAGAGGAAAATAGAAAAAAGAAAAAGAAAAAAGAAAAACCTTAGAGAATATCACCGGTTGCGAATTTATACGTTATGCAAGACGCGGCGCCATGCAGATGAGAGCCGACAACAACGGCTAGTAAGGAGGGGGAGAAGGGGGAAAAGGGGAGAACGACTAATTTATAGCAAGGTTCACCGTAAAATTATTCACTTGTCGTTGTATAATAATGCTCGCATCCGCGCGAGTCGCCGAGACTCGCACGCCTTCTCTTCGTGAACGTATCCTTATTTCATTTTATTTCTCACTTATCTTACTTCCTATGACACTATCAACGATATCATCAATGTTCTTTAATCTTAATACAAAGAAAAAAAAGAAAGAAAAAAAAAACAAAAAGGAAAAATCAAACAGGAACGAGTTTAAATTAATTTATTCCAGAATAATTTTCTAACGATACGAATGAAATAGTTTAAACGAGAAATAAATTCAATGACATTCGTTTAATATACACATTGTAAACGTTAACTACTTTGACATTATTTTTTTATGCGAGAAAAAAAAGAGGAAAAAAAAAACGAGGAAAAGAAAGAAATTATCATCCGTGACATTGTAGTCCCGTTCAATGCAAGTATTGCATTATGCATAAGTAAAAATTTGCGAATCAGACAACAAGATATATAACCGACATTCTTTTTGTCACCAAGAGATAGAAGACAGGAAACGAAATTGTAAGTTTAATTGAACGGTGTCCTGGCAGATTTAACATTTGAATGAATACGAATTATGCATTCCTTACTCGACGATGGAACTTTATTTTCGACGGTAAATCTTCGAGCTTTCGACCACCGTGAGTACACGCAAACTATCTCTTTCCGAATAACAAATATTTTTTTTTTCTCTCGAAGAAAGAGGAGACAAACAAATTTAAAAATTTAAAGAATAAATCACTGGTTGGTCGTATTATATATATATATAGAGAGAGAGAGAAACAATGACGTCATTATATGTAGGAAAATTTCAAAGATACAGGGGAATATAAAATACGCGTCGTGTATTAAAGCTCGTTTTAAAAAGAAAAGAAAAAAAGAAAATGATTATAGACAGAAGATACAAGGCATTGTACGTTCCATTCTACGAATACGAGATCTTACGTTGCTCGTAGCACCACCATCCAACCAAGGAACCTCGTACAAGCTAACCTTTGGTCCATGTTAACGAGATCCTTGTCGCTCGTACGATATAAATTTAGTAATCGCGATCGAGCCGATTGCCTTACGCGGAATTGCGAGCAGAGATGCCGCAGTGATATTTTGAAACTTTATGAAGGAACGACTGTCAATGACCCTGAAAAGGCAGGCGTGAATCAACCCCCATACAACCATAATCGAAATCTCCTATCTTATCTCGCCTCAGGACAATACTGGAATATCAAGAATGAAAGAATGAAAGAGAGAGAGAGAGAGAGAGAGAGAGAGAGAGAGAGAGAGTGCTTGATACCAAGGACAAACTCAATTTAAAGGCGTGACTTCGCCGAACTATACCGACACTAACGCGCGTGTTATTAAACGCGCTTTGATATCACGAATTAACTATCACCAGTGCTCTCGCTTCTTCTGATATTATAAAAAGGAGAAAGCGAAAATGGAGAATCATCTAACGGGGTAACACGTTCGTTCGGTGTCCCTCCCCCGCCCCCTTCGTTCGAGATAAAACCTTTCCTTTCACAATTCATATCGTTAAATCGATTTTAATGAGTTCATTTCAAAACGTACGGTTTAATAATAATCAATATGTTAACTCAATTATCCGAACATATAAGAATGATGATCTGTCGATACTTTTAGAGGAATGTTTAAGTCGAAGAAAATGTAATAAAAAGTTATTACATTAACCTCGACTTGAAAAAAACACCGTTCTCTAACGCAATTAATCTCTGCAATTTCGTAAGTCGCAATGAATGGAATCGTTGATCGTAACCAATCATCCGGATAGTTCCATTCCTCAGGGTTGTTAACGTTTACTCGTAGGAAAAAGAAAAACGAACAAGACTAACACCTTACCAGACGCCCATGACGACCTGTTATCGTCAATTAATGGCATATCCTACCGATCAGAGGTCGCCATTGTTTTCCATAACGTACAACGAACATGAATCACACCATAAGAAAGCTTTCTATGTCGATGATCGGTTATGCTAATGATCTTCACGGTGAATTAAAATGTCAACGGGGTATCAATTAGATTTGAATTTTCTTTTTCTTTTTTTCAATTGCTCCTTAGCGAGTGTGATTAATTATATGATCGAAGATAAGTTTTTATCATTCGACTAAACGACAACGAATTCTCGGGGAAAAAAAAAGAATCGGCAAGTAGAGAACGTTGACCTCTCGACGATGGAACTCCCACGCCGATTTTATTCGATTTGCAACCGATATTTTGTTTTTCAGGTTCAAAGTCATTTAGTTATAACGTCAGGTACATGATATCCAGATGCACCCACGTATTTTCTAGATCTTTTCTTCCTATCCACCTACGGGTAAGACGTTTACGAAAGGAAACTATCAGATGCTGCTACTTTATTCCTGTTCGATTGTGTACTCGACACTTTGTTCATGCACGATAATAAATAAAATATAAGATTCCGGATTGTGCTTGCGTAATTGGATCGAATAATAATGTATTGAATAATTTGTTTCTTTTTTTTTTTTTTCATTAAATAAGAAGAGGTCTTCCCACGGGTGGTAACATTGACTGGGACGAGAATTTTAACGGAATACGATGATAAAAATCAAAAGATAATTTAATCGCGAGGCATTTAAATTAATCCTCTCGTAGAGTTAATGATAAAAGAGCGTAGAGAAGTCACGTAGCAGTGCACAGGTGCGTGGGCGTAGGCCTCTCTCTCTCTCTCTCTCTCTCTCACACATTCTCGCGAATAAGTGTACGTGTATGTGTACGTAGAAAGTATGTAGAAAGGTTTCTCAAAGGCGAAGGGATATTCAATTGCGCTTACAGTTAGCACGCGTGGGCGATAATGACGGCGTCGTGCGTACGCGAAGAAATGCACACTCTGACGCCCCTTTTTGGATCCCTTTCCTATAATCTCCCTTTAAGTGTTCCACGAGAAGAAAAGCCGTGCCCACCTCGACCTGCAATGTTATACATATTTACTTACATACCTATGTATGCACTATGTATTTACTATACTTGCTTTCACTGCACTGGACCACCAAGGGCAAAAACTGGTGTGTGTCTGATTTTTCGTTTTTTTATCTTTTTTACACCACTTCGAGAGATTGAATATCTTTATTTTTCTTTTTCCTTTCATCATAGACTTGTTATTGCTTGGAAAAACAACAAAAAGAAAACTAACTCAAACGTTAAACATCGATTATTCTATAACAGGATAATTATCTGTGGTCTTTGATTTAGAGTTCGAGTTATTACGTTGTTCAAGTTTTTTCTTCCCAAGTGATATATAATATGAATGATACGCGAATACTTGTTAGTACGATTCGAGATAATTAATAGTAAGGAACGATTTTATTATTACTTTTTTTGTTTGTTTGTTTGTTCGTTCGTAGATACCTGTATCTATTACCTGCGAAGAAAAATAATGAACGGTGTTAACACGAATGCTATCTGTAATTTAAGTAATTCTAAAATTGAAGATAAAAATTTGATGAAAAAAGGAAGAAAAAAATGACGTTAAAATCCACGACCCCCGATGCACCGACATTACATTCGCCCTTTTTTTACGTAACGTGACATAGTTGAAGTTGATTTATGAGGAGACATTATTAAAATCTCTACAACGATTCTCAAGGATTGTACATTCTCGTGTCTCTTTCATACACGAGTCGTTCCTATCTCCCTTGCTTTAGCCACTTAACTTCGCATAATCGTGCTCACCTGTCCCGCTTATTTAATCAATCGCGTATGAATTATTGCAATCAACGGATGTCATTACTCGTCCCTGAACCTTTGCCTTTACATACTGAAGATTTTCTTCTCTCGATGCTCGTTACGATTGCGCAGAATGCATATCATCGGTATAGTATTTGCAAGAAGAGCGATTATGAGATTGAATAAATGGCTATGAAATATGCTTAACAATTGTTTCATAAAATAAACAAAAGAAAGTAGTATAAGCAAACATATAAATATATACTTTTTTGAAAAAGAAAATGTCCACGAACAACGTGTACGTGAGAAGGAACTAATGTAAAAGACGAGAACGTAAAATGAAATGCCACGAAATGTTCGTTTGCTTTCTCTTTTGGCATACGGTCAGCTTAGAAAGATATCTCAAAGAATTTCTAACCTTTTGAACTTTTAAGAGGTAGATCTTGCGTCACATTAAAACACTCCGCACAAAGGGCCATGAATTACGATCACTATAAATCACGGCAGATCAACATTTAAGATCGTTTTACGACGATCCGGGTGTGCTTTTAAAAAACACCTAAGACGTCAACCCGTGGTCCTCTTACAGGTACGATCCTGATCTTGTCCCTATCTCACGTACAGTTTTCTTTTCACTTGAGGACGGAATCACGAGTGGTTGTTGACTTGCTGCGACGACGATCGAAGGAGTTTCCTTCGGTTGGGGGCGTAAAATGTCGCATCTATATACATACATACATAATACATACTAAAAACAAAAATGATTTACGATATATGGAGATAGGAGGAATAATATAAATGGAAAGGAAAACTGAACGAATCATAATCGGATTTCGATATCGATCTTTTACATTCTCGTTTAGGTATTCGCTTAGTATCACGGGAATTTCAATTTTGTTACTTGTATAGAAACGAACGTTTATCTTGTTTCTATCTTAAAGAGATATCAAACGGGGTAAGACACTTTATCGATGTAAACGCGCTTACGTACGTAAGTAAGAATAAAATACCTAAACTAGTTTCACGATATCTACCAAAAAGTATAAAATACGAACTCGGACGATAATATTTTCTTCTATATTTTTTTCTCTCGTTCCCCCTCCTCTCCTCTTCTTTTTATTTTTCTTTTTCCTTTTTTTTTTTGCAAGAAAAATTTGTTCTCCTTTCCTTTTAAGCAAGTAGTTAACGTTTAGCAATGCAAGTACCTCTCATAGTTCGCTTCTCCCTTTCTTAGAAAGGAATGTGGCTTCGGGGTCGACGTGCAGGAACGAACAAATTATTCTTGGCGATCATGAGGTGGTACGGTGGACCACAGGATCATGCCCAGCACTTAGTTGAGTTGCAAAGTCTCTTAACAGGCTACAACCAACAACAAGGCTCTCGTAGGAGCCCTCTCTTGCATCTTTATGCAGCCGGCGCGAGACAATGAGGGCATTGTCGCTCGTTTCACGGCGCGCAAAGCTTGACCGGAAGCTCATTGTTTCTCTCTTGGATGGTCCGCGCAGTTAGACCGGTTGTCTCCTCTTCTCCAATGATTTCTAAGCTCCTACCACCCATGGAAAACGTCAACATCGTAATTCATGAGAATCTTTGACCCTCTCTCGCTGTCAAAGTTTTTTAAAATTTAAATTTTTGTTCATCGCAAAATACTAAACGCGAAAATTCATTTCATCGAAGATTTTATTTATTTCTTACGTAGATCGTTAAGAAAAAAATATTTTTTATATAATTTCTTTTTTTTATAAATAATTCAAAAAATATGCCGAACTCTAAAAAGATCGAGGGAAAGAAAAGCAAACACTGTAATCCCCGCTGAACAAGAGGAGAAAGGCCTCTCTCTTGTGCGCAAGTATAGCATAAATCTTCCGGGTCGTACCGATTAATTACGCCAGGAGGCAGTGCCCTGTAATTAGATCCTTCTTGATGGCCAACGATTCCGTACGAACGGTCTTTGCTCTTGCTCATCCTCCTCGTCGGTATACTACTCGCGTCACGTCAAGAACAAAATCCCACCGCCCTCCTCTCCCCCCTCCCTCCCACCCCATGCCACCGCCGCCCTCTTCCCCGTTAGCCGGAAAAGAATTTATATCAAACATGTAGCACACCTTATGGATTGTATATCACGAAAAATATCGTCGAATCTATCATACTAACGATCGATTTATTAACGATTTCGACCCACTTTCGATTACTTCCTTGTGATTCGTCTTCGATACGATTAACTCGCCTGCAAATTTGTAACTCGTATTTAAACGTTAAGGAATTTAATCGGATAAGGTCAACGAACTTTAATAATCATTTTTAATATAACGTTAAATTCTATCTTGACCCGTAACACGAAACGTCCGAAATAAATAATGATACTAATTTCTACGATTGATTGAAAATGGTATCAGATAAGGAATAGCAACGCAATTCAATCTAACAATGTAACTTTCAAACAATTATACTAAAGGCTGATGCTAATCGTTTAAATAGAGTTCTCCGAAGCACGACAGGCTATCCAGTTAATGTCTTCATCCTTCGATGCTTTTAAACTGGCCACGAACTATCAAGAATTCACGATAAATAGACTCGTTACTATGATAGTTTGATCGTTTGTAAACGATCCCGTGAGGAACAAATGGTGTATGCTACCAGATATCACCAATTATCTTGCGTTAGCGTAAAACATATGTTTCCGTCTGACGAGACAATTCAAGTCGATAAATTTTCTTCGAGAAACAGTGACACAGAGGTTGGTTGTTGCTGCTGTTGCTGCTGCTGTTGCCCGAATATTTCGAGACAATTCGAGCTGCTTCGTGTTATCGTTAGTAAGTTACATTCGAAGCATGAAATACGCCTCGTGGGAAAGTAATAGCCTTAAAGTAGGCGGTTGCAAACGTATCGCGATCGATAGGGTTACTTCAAGTAGATCGGCCCCAGATCCACGAGAGATCAACTGATTTGCGAGATCACAAGGAACACGTATTTCGCAAGGAATGGACATTTGTCCTCGAGCGACATCGTAAAACCTTCCTTTGGTAATCTTTCTTTTCGAGGACCAGTGGACCAGTTTCCTCGTCCAGTCCCTCTCTCTTTCTCTCTTTCTCTTGCAACTTCATCCGATCGCATTAAATCGGATTTATCGAGCGTGCACCCGTGCACACATCCCATAATCGCAATTCTTCTACGCCTTTGGGCTACTAATTCGATGAAATTTGATGCGCCGTTGCACCCGCACACAGATTACATCCACCCTTTCTCTCGTAAGCCGCTGCGTTTCTTTTTTCTTTTTGTTTTTTTTTTTTCGTCTCGTTATTAAGGTTTCCTTTCTACCTAAGGTACCTGTTTCTACTTAAATTGCATGGAATTATTTCGATCGACTTAATATATTATATTATATATTAATAAATGTACCATTTGTATCGGTCAAAATATAATATAAGCTTATTGATAACTTGACTCTCGCTGACAAGCTGAAAACACGACGAAAATATGAATTCTAACGGGGCGGAGAAATATCAGCTAAAGATATGCACTTGACAGGAATATAAATCGGAAACTTAAGTCACACGTTCCGTAATAGCGAGACGTTACTTCCCTGCTTTAAGCTACGGATTAAGTGACGTTCGCACGGTCGACGAGTTGAATTTATGTCGACATTAAATTCCTCAGATTTCTCTCTCTCTCTCTCTCTTCCGTTCGATGACTCCAATACAACATTATGTCCTATATTTATTCGTTAAATAAATGATATATATTTCGTAAATGTTCATATCCAATGATTAACTTATTAACACAGATTTACAGAATCAACGCCTATTCTAATAACAACAATAAGTTAAAGTTGTTTCAATCATCTGTCTCTCGAATCTTTAGCAGGGATCATCACATAGATCGTTTTGTATGCCTCCACCATGGTCTCTTCTCATTCATAAAAGTTCCCATGAACGGTAGCTCTTTATTTTTCTACGCTCGTGCTTCGTTCACGTCTCACGTCTCCAAAGAAACACGACCAACTCTTCCACCCCACCTACCTCACTCTCTGCCATTCCTGAAAACTGGTTCCGCCTGAGGCACGCCGATTGACTTTTAAATCGAAATACTTTACGGTCGACACAGTATCGAGAAGATGACTACACCGGCAAGTCACTCGGTCGAGAGACCAACGAGTAAAACGCTATCGGTGTAAAGGTATATACTAACCCCTTTTCAGTCGATTTTCTATTTGAAACAAAAACAACAATACGATACTTCCTACCAGGCATCGAATAAAATATTCCTTTCAAGAATCAAATCGCATAATCGTTTCGATCTAACATACGATCGACTCTACTTTAATTTTCATTAGCAAATTATTTGCATTGAAATTTTTTACTTGCATCTTCGATATACACGTTTCTCCCCCCTCGCTTGTATCAAATATTTATGAGAAAATGATAACATTCGAATTGAAAATTTCTATTCTGAAAAAGAATTGTCAATTCCTGTATCGAATAAAACGACACTATAGGACGATGTGCTCCGCTAATTTCTAAACACTTTTTATCTCACGGAATCAACTTACGCGTGCGCGAATGCACTTTGATGTATCGGACGTGTTCCCGACTGCATTCCGCGTTTGCAATCCGACAAAAAGAATGAAATGTTCGTTTCTCTCGATCTTCTCTCTCCTTCGTCTTCCTGATCTTGCGCTCCTCAAGACAAAATCGAAATATTCGGTAAATCGGTTGAACAAACAGCAATCGTTCTGCAATTACGATCGAACTCGACATTTTTCTTCGTCGTTATGGTAAAAACAAACAAACAAAAACAAAATCAAAAATAAAAAGAAACAAAACTACCTTTTGTTATTTCTCTCTTTCTCTCTCTCTTTTTTTTTTTTTTATTTTATTTTATTTTTCGGTAGAACAGAAGCTTCCCTTTCCTTGTGTCTTCCTCGAAGAAGAATCCACGGTTAAATTAAAAGCGCTGAGAGTCGGTAGCAAGTAAACTCTCAAGCAACACAAGAGTACACCTAACCGGTTGGCCACATAACGTTAATTAATACACGCCGTGGAATTACAAAACCGGCATGACTCGAGCCGATCGTTATCCATCCTACGAACGAACGAACAAAATAGGAATATCGTTAAACAATATTTCACGCAACACTTTTCATTTTCAATCCGAAATCTAAACGATCTAATTAAAAGAAGAAACAAAAAAAAAGAAAAAAAGGTAATAACGATTAAATATCAACGATTGACGCGTATCGTTTGTTTCCTTATTAGAAATTAATGTCCTTATATTTCATAAACGAAACAGCATTTTTAAACTGTCACGAATAAAACGATCGTGATCCTTGTCGCAAAATGGTAAAGAAATATTATTACGAGCAAATATCGATGCAAATGATCCTAGCAACTTTCAAACGTACTTTCTACGAGCACGTTCAAAAGCATCTAATAAGTTTTTATTTTTTTAGATTTCAAAGATCAGAATGCTATTTATAATATAATATACATATGTATACGTATATACATATACATACATACATATGTTATAAAAGCATAACATCCAAACGTTAAATCGTTCATGCCGAACCAAAGAAACGATCAAACGTGTAATGAGCGAGGACAGGTAAGTTAAGAATAAATCGATCCGACTAAAAGTAGGGTGAGCGTGTTAAATCGGGGTAAAAGATTTCAAAGCAATCGACGACATAGAGAGAAGAAGTGAAATCGATTTACGAAGGAATCGAGCTTTCTAAGATTGAAATAAAGAATTGAAGGTACTTACGAAAGCGTTTCCTTGTCCGAAAACATAAATCTTATCTCGAAAGGTGCGCATTGGAAAAGAGCGCATAAATCGATTCCGAGAAATCTTACTCGGATTCCTTTTTTTTTTTTCATTCTTTTAATTGCTGGATGGTGGTGCGAATGGTAAGAGTACCAGAATTCTATCCCCGTGTCTATGCAAATGTGTGTCCGACTGGCACCACCACCTCTTTATCTTTATCTAAGTTTCGTATCTGCGTGTGTTTATACACATGCTAGTTCGATCGGATCAAAACATAGCCATAGGAGTTTTACGAAACTTCGTAACGCGTCAAAGAACAACCGTGCTGATCTAATAATATCTTCTCTTAAATGTTTATTATTTATTACAACATTAATTACCAAAACTATCGAGTGTGTGTGTGTGTGTGTGTGTGAATGAAAAAAATAAATCCAAATCAAATATCGTTTAAAAAATAAAAAACAATTAATAGCGTAGAAGAAGTTGTCGACAAAACGACGATAAAGACGTACGTAGGTCTCCTTTGTCTTCAAAATGATTTCCCAAGACAAGAATCTTAGAGATGATTAATGCCTTCTGGATGATCGATACGTATGATAAAAGTGATTTTACCGGCTCTGCGCTCCTTACACAGAACAGCTATCGTAATCGTGATCATTATCGGCTACAAGTACCTACACAATAACGTAAGTATCTACCTGATGATTACAGAATGTAATATCGTCGTTCACGTGGTAATCACGACTATTCGAATGCACAAGTTTTAAAATGAATGTTAAAATTTCCATAAAGATTATAGTTCGAAATTATGTTAACAAGTATTCCAATCACGATATCAGGATAGACTTTGTAATTATTTTCTCAAGTTGTCCTTCGTGTCGTAGAGACTGGTGTAACACGATTTAAATAAAAAAAAAACAAAAAAAGAAAAGAATAAAATAACAAGTATAGAAATAAAAAATAGAAAGAAAAAAAAAATTCATAGAAAAAACGATCAACAGTTTAAACGTTTGACGTTAAAAGCATGGTACGGTGTAATCGAAGAAGGCTATGTGTAAATCGGTTCTATAATATCCGCGCTTCCGTTTCGTACTTGACTGGAACTAGGTGAACACCTGGACCAGTGCCAACAGAGCCCGATAGCTAATTCCCGTGTAATCATCCTGTGCGAGCTTAACGCTACCCTAACGCGATAAAGATCTCGATCTTGTATGTCGGAACGCCCACCAATAATAACATGCAAATCGGCCTTAACACTTACGCACGCGTCGTTGAAAAACTACCAGCCTGAAAGTGTGAGAGAGAGATGCTACTCTTGATTGAGCAACACAGAAGACCAATACGTCTTTATCTTGCCTTTAAAAAAAACTCAATTGAGTCGTTCGAAACACATCACAAAGATATTCTCACACACACGAAATTATTTCTCTGCGATAACCTTTCCGTGGTCCAATTACAAAAAAGTCGAAATTACGAAATTAAATAGAATGAGATCGAATGGAATGAAAACTATGGGACAAATTTAACGAAACATAACGAATCTATTTGAAAAAACTTTTAACTAGACTGCTATAATTAATCATCATTAAGAATTGATTATAAAAGTGATAATCATCGTTTAGAGAAGAATGAAATATTGTGTAGGTTTTGAAACAATAAGTGGTAACTGTCTAATATAATTAATGTTCTCATGGTTTATTCTTGGAAAAAATGGTTTCCATTCAACTTGGATTTTAAATCAAAGTGAGTTAATAATATTCAAATGGTAGAAGAATGGAAACTACGAGACGGTAAGGAATTTTCTAATAGCTAATCTCAAACACTCTTCGTGTAACCATTTACACACAAAGAATGAAGAAGTTCACGTGTGGGTGTAATGACGAAGCGAGTCGTCTTTTAATTACCCCTCGACTCGTCTCGAGAATTAATTATTGTTGCTGGGAGGGCCTTTCATCTGCCTTCAGAACGAGTCGATTAATAGGGAATTCGTTACGTTTCAAAATAACCCATATGGAGACTATACTCGTGTATTTCTTATGGTGCCGAACAAAATTACGCCACCTTTCTTAAATAGATAAATAATTTTATAAATCGACGTTTAATATAAATTTTGTATATTTGAAAATATTTGATTTTTATATAATTTATATATTTTTAATGAATATTGTTAAAAATATATATACACATATTCGTTCGAATATATCAAACATTCGAATATACAAAACATTATTTGCCATAACCGAATTTAATTGAATTTAATTGACTTTTTTGTGATAATAAATTGGAAAGTTTCACTTCCGGCAAAGCTTTAAGGAGCTATATAAAACGAATTTTTTATCGAACGGGTTACGTTTTCAATCTTTAATAAAGTGTATAAAAATTCCATCCTTCGTTTTTTTTTTTTTTCCATAAAATAATTAAGGATGATCGTTCGTTGGAAGCTCGATTATCTTCCAAGATATGCGACCTCACACTTCAGGATATTCGATATCCTTGTGTATCAGATCGCTTGCGCGAAATACGTCATTTCGGATCAAAAGACATTTCGAAATTAAACGAATACGATTTTGAAGAACTTATCGAATAATCTGACTTATCTCGTATTAATATCTCGTTAATTAATTGAGAAAAAAGTGCAATATCTATGACATTTCTAAACTGCATTCGTTAGATAGATTTATATATTAGATTTGCAACAAGATACACGATTAATTAAATATAAATACTAAACATATTTATTTTCTTACGGATCATCAATGTGCAACGAAAAGTTCAAACGAAATTCTGTTCGTTCCGTAACTGCATTCCTATCGCAATTATGATCGTTTTTTTTTGTTGTTGTTGTCGGATTATTATGTTTCTCGATGTAATTTGTTGCGACACGGTAACATTTAACGTTTACCAAGGAATAAATGGTATTCTCGATGTAAAATCATAAAGAATTATATACGGAAAGATGGTATAAAAACTTGATTCCGAGGGTATGCATATCTTTGATACCGTGAATGGAAAGAATGTCGGTGAAAATGATTGGTCGAGAAAATGTAATGCATAAGAGAAGAGAAGTTCTTAATTTCCATGTAAGAGCGAAAGTGCGTAGTTCGTATTTAAATAATAAAAATGGTAAGGAATCGCGTGAGAACGAACAGTAAGGAAAACGCGTCGTGTTTTATCAAATCTCTTTCTGGTATCACACGATTCGACGCCCACGAGGTTACTTTCCAAAGTGGAGATATTATCTATTCGACATCGCATCTAGAAAGTTCTTTAAGTAATCGCTTAACTCAAAAACGACAAATCGGAAAGAAACTAAATACATCGATTATACGCCACGATCTCGTTGATTTATTTTTTTGATTAACGATTGCGAGTATCTTACACAGTTTCCTAACGTGTCTCTCTAATTACGTAGATCCGAAGAAAACAAAAATATAATTTCGTGATAAACTTATTTCTTATATATATATATACATTTATTATAAAATTTTAATCAAAAACAAACGAGAAATTAAAAACGATTTGTATTTGTACCGATATAACACGAAAACATTGTCGAAGCGTGTCGATCACGATCGTGCGAGGGAACGAACGAACGAACGAACGAACGAACGATTCAAGAAGAACGAAACGATCCAAGAGGTAAGAAGGCACGAGGATGAAATTCGTGAGCAACGTCGAAATCGTAGGATAGGCTTCCGAGTGGAAGCCGTGTTGCTTCTCTTCGCACGGTTCACCGCTCGGTGTTATCCAGCGCGCACGTGATTTCGTGCCTCTTTCTTGTGTTTCATTCACGAGTGGGTGCCCCCGGCAAGATACGGCGAATGTTAATGAGCCGTCCGGTCAGCTGCTCTCTTCCCACCCGGAGAAGATTGTCTTAGCGGGGGATTAAATTCCTGGATTCGCCGTTTTACCTACCACGAATCAACCCGCCTGAACTTTACTAACTCGTGTTCTATGCAAAATCACGAAAAAATTGTAGACCTCGTGAACGAATTATCGAATTATTTTTCGGTCTATCGTAAAAAAGCGATCGAGAAAAAAATCCTTTAACGTTATTGATAATTATTCCGGTTTATACTGTACTATTCGATTTTAAGAAACATCTGTGTACGTATGTTAAATAATATTATTCGAATATACATATATATATATCGACACGAACTTTCCGAGCAGACCAATATTTATCTATCACGATAAGAATCTTAATAAATGTTGAAATAAATTCTTCAATCGTTGAAAGTATCGAAACTCAGGGAATAATCAGATCCCCGATCAAAGTTCATTTACCTACATTTACAAGTAAGTATTATATATACAAACTTAAACTTCCTGTTACGAGTGACATTAGGAATACTCCCTCTGATCGTTATCCGATTGGAGAGAGACTCTCGATTCTCCTCGACCGATCCGATTTCTATCTCGAAGCCGCTCTGTAATCTTCCGGCTGTCACGAAGTTAAGCTACGGGGGTGGCTGAAGGTACGATTGAGAATCCGTCGCATGGTTAAAAGGTCGCTAACCTTAACTCAAACGCTACCGACAACAAGCTTCGGAGTTGACTTTAAATATCATGAGTTTGTAGGTACTCCGATGTAGTACCTCAACTTTACTTGATTATGAACAAATACCAATAATATTTTTATCTTGGAAAGTGATCGATTCTAAAGTTATTTTTTGTTTTTTCCTAAATGGATAAATAACAACGAACCACAAGTACGAGCATTATGTAGACATTATACCGACCAGAGAATGCATTCGAAACTATGGAGGTAAACTTCAAGGGTTTATCCTTCGTGTGTCTCGGAGACATTAAATTTATGACCACGATCTCTCGGTCGGGCTATTCGTCAGGGACGATCGCGAATCTCAATCCTGGTGTACCGACTTGACAGCATGCACACGTGAAAGAAAGAAAGAAAGAGGGAACGGACAAATGAAAGGAAGGAAGAAAGGAAGGAAAGAAGAAAGAAGATAAAGAAGAAGATGAAGAAGAAGAAGAAGATGAGGAAAGAGAAATAAGGGAGTATAGATGCGGCTCGTATTGCAAAGATCCTGCCGGATCTTTGCGCTTTGTCAACGACCAAAAATTAAAAAGAAATACGAGAATGAGAGAAAGAGAAGCAGACAAGATGAGATCAAGTAGGACGCTTAATAAGAAATAATAATCAAAGAGATAAGCCACCCTCGGAATCCGGTATCGCAATTTGTCACTCGTTTGCTCCTATATCTTTTTTCCTTCAACTTCACTTGATGCATTCGTATCGAACATTTGTCCTTTGTTCTATAACGATCATACGCCATTATTATCATCATCATCATCATCATTATCATTATTCATTCCTTTACTAAGTTCAAATAACTATAGCGGTTATATAATTATATAAAAATACAACCTGATAAAACGGAACGATCGATCGTATTCGATCAAAAATTGATAACTATGCTTAAAGTTGATTTCAAGATAAGAATAATATACACAACCATGACGGCAAATACCTATTATGTTAGTTCACTTAACGTTCTGACATACGCCATTTTAAAATCATATGTCTATTCTTTAGCTTCGTTAGCCTCCCCTTTAACATTTCTCAAGATATATTTCATGTGTTAATAAATGATGTTGGTTCAAGCTCTATGTAACTTCGTGATCGCCATAACCATTTTCCCCCTCACCATAGGATTCCATAAACGTAATCGTGACGCGATTGATCGGTGGCACCTTCGAGTCTACGATCACTGCATTTCGTTCCGCTAGCCTATTGTCATCGAGCAAACGATTCGATCATGTATCGTGTCTGACACGAGTTAACTGAGCGATCGATCATACGATCTTCGTGATCCCCTTGAATTGTTATTTTTATGTGATTCTATTTTTTTTATTAGTCTAATGATAAGACAATTATTCATCGAGACACTTAAGGATAATGTTTCCTGAGGCTTTTATTCCTCCTTAATGTCTTCATTGAGGTTATTGAAGCAAGAAATGACTGGGGAGAAAAAAAATTTGTTAATCATGTCTGATTCAACGAGAGCAACATGAACGACAAAAAGAAAAAGAAAAAGAAAAAGAAAACTAGAAAGAAACGAGACGTAAAAATATAAAATGAAAATAAAGATGGGAATGGGGGAAAAATCGCATAATCGAATCACGTAAGATATCCAAGCGGAAATCGGTACGTGCAAACATTGACTTAGGGCAATTAAAGTTAATTAAAGACACGTCTAAACGCGACTCACCGTAACGCGGGTCATCTCTTTTTCTCTCTTTTTCTGCACGGCTAAGTTTTACTCGTATCATTCGTTTTATAAGGCAGATACAAACGAGTCAGGTTAATTGAGCTCAATTAGTAACGAAGTGATACCGAACGATCGTTAGTAATATTTTTTATCAACTCACGATTTTATTCCGGAGTACAACTCGCAACAACGCCCGACTCGTTCAAGTAGCACGATTAAACGAACTGGGACAAACGCCAGTTTGCGTCCAGATGTCTGCTACTATAATACATCGATGTAATAGAGCTAATTTCCTATTTTTTTTTTTTTTTCATTAAAAATAACCGAAATGAATAAGGAATTCGCGAGATCGTACTAAATATTTTTAAATACTCTACTGATCAAATATAAATAACATTTGATATTTGTACTTTGCAATTACTGTAACGCCACTTTACGTTCATATGTTTGCTACTACATCGAATACATTTGTTGTTAACTTTTAAATTAAAAACGCAAAGAGACCTTACGAAATATTTCTAAATATTGAATAAACAAACTGCACAAAGATTTAATACATTTGTGATACATTTACTAATCAATTATTTATCGTTTTTCTTTTTTATCTTATTACAGATGACAAGCATCCTTGGTTCAAGCGTGGTGGAAAAATTATCATTTTACAATCACACGGAATGCGAATGTAGAGAAAAATCCGAATACGATACGAACGAGAAATCCCTCGAGCAGAGATTCTATCGTCACCATCAGCTCTCTCCGCAGCCGCAAAATATAAGGAGAGCACCGCCAAGAAAACCGTAAGTCTAATTAACATAAATCCAAAAATAAATTGATTTTTAATTAAGATAAGAAATAATTCATTATCTCGTGATAATCGAATCGACAGGTGCCGATGTCCTTCAGAATTTACACCGAAAATCACGCTGGACGGAGAGTGCCAATGTTACTGTTACGAATATAATCAAAACTGCATCAAAACGAAACGCGGAAAAGGATATTTTTCTTTGAGCGACAGATTGTAAATATACTAATCAGTTTTCATTTCGAAATAACATTATTTATCCTATCCTATGATTATTTAATATCAAAATTAAAAATCATCTATTTTACAGATGCATTCAAAATAACGAATGTGTGATACCTATCTGCGAATTTGGCGAGTACATGAGGCGAGAAGGTAAATGTCCTAGAAAAAGGGACAAGTTCGACGCTATCCTCAATTTTGGTACGAGCTTCAACCATCGATATAGAAGTTAGGAAATGAATAACAAATTGACTTTTGTCAAGAAGGAAGAAGAAACGAAAGAAGAAGAATAAAAAAATAAAAGGAAAGCAGAAAAATAACGAGGGCAAACGTAATAAAACGTGCGATAACCCCCCGACGGTGCCATTTACTTTGTCTTATTTCTCTTTTTTTTTTTTGGTTTAATTACTTTTTTTTTTTTTTATTTCTTTTAATTTCAATTGCCTTTGACGGAGAGACTTACTATAATGATATATATGTGTATATATACAATATATATATATATATATTCTCATATGCGATTATGTATAAAATATATTACGCCATTTTTTAGACGATAGAAGTCGCATGATCACGTTCTGATTATCGTCCCCTTACTCTTTCTTTTTCTCTCTCTCTCTCTCTCTCTTTTTACTCGTTATCTTTTCTTTTTTATACGAACTTGTTAGCCCGGAGAAAACTAAAAAAGAACACGTCGACGAGATCGAATAACTACTCATCCTCCGATGAGAAAACTCTAATGCTGTATTTACCGTCTGATCACGCACGCTTCTATTCTACTTATAAACTTAACGTGATTCGAAGAAAGTAGGTCGGATCGATTAGAATCAGCCCGTTTAAAACTTTTCTCGGGATACCTCTATCACCGTCGATCATTTCCAACTTCAAAGGAACTTAAATATCTTTTGAACTTATATCTTCCTTTAACGTTTCCCTTTGATCAATAGCGAGAAAGTTACAGGACGATGATGACGATGGTGTACGAATAAACGAGTATGAATAAAAGAAAAAAAAAAAGAAAAGAAGAAAAAAAAAAAAAAAAGAAACACGTCGAGTAAAAATCACTTCCACGTGTTTAAAAGCTAACGTCATTTCGTATTTTTGTAATGTAACATATCGTGCATGGGGTGTCCTATGATGAATGAAAAGAACTATAATAATAATATATCGAAAGAGAACAATAAATTTCAAAACAACTTTTGTCTCGCGACTCGTATTTTAATTTAATTCTTAATTATTTTAGTCATTTCTTTTTCTTCTTTTTTTTTTTTCTTTTTCTTTTTTCTTTGTTTTTTTTTCCCATAGTTTACGCTAGAAATTATTCTCGAACACGAGCCTAGTCTGAGGACCTGTCTCTCTTCTAAGCGAAAAATTCTTCTCCCCGTTCCACGGCCGATGATATTTATACAAAATAAAAATAATGTATCTTATAGTTTTTCTTTTTCGTTAATTTTATACAAATTAATAAGACGAAAAGAAATAATAAAATAAAAACAATTGTTAAGAGAAGGATTTACCAAGAATCGATACGGGTCCTTGATATATCCACGATTTTGTATGTTTATAATGATACATTTGTATTGTATTTAATCGAGCAATTAATCCGTGTATACACTTTAGTTAATTTAATATTTAATCTAAAGAAGAAGAAGAAGAAGAAGAAAAAAAGGTAGGATTTATCATTCTTCGATCCACCCTGTTCTTATTTTTTTTTTTTTGTTCTTTAATCTTGCTCTTTCCTTTTAACTTTTAAGTACGAATAGCAACAGCGGTCCTTATACCTAAACTTTGTGATTACGCTCGTTCTATTAAAATTCTTCTATTTTTTTTTTCTTGCGTGAATACATTATTCGTGGCTTGTCGAAGTATAGAAAGTGAAATAAAAATCTAAATATAGTTAATAGAAATATGTAATAGATAGAGATTCATTTTTTTGTAAACGTCAAAACAAACCCATGAATCATTGTATCGTTTGATAACTTGCTCCTTCCTCCCTCTCTCTCTCTCTCTCTCTCTCTCTCACTCTCTTTTTCTCTGTATACGTTTTTTATGTTACTAATAAAAATAAAAAAATAAAAGAGTTTTGCATATAAAGTTTAATACTCTAAGCAGTGCGCGTCAATGCAAATAATATTAACAAATAAACTTTTGAAATAGAGAATGAAATGTATGAAAAGAAATAATATTCGAAAAAATTATCGATATTTAAATTAAACTGATTTAGTTGAATAAATTGATAAAAATCTCTAGCATTTATAATAATTGTCGATAATTTCGGTTCTATTCGTATAATCTTAATTCCAATGATATAAATAATTTTCTTTTGGCCCGTGCTGTAAAATAACATCGTCATGCTAAAAATCGAAGCATTTAAATGTTCTCCCTTTTTTGTACGCTTTTGTATACATTTACATGGATTGCTATACTTATAAACAGGATAGTCTAATTATTAAAATAGTCAGGACAATTGACAGCGTTTCTTTTAGCAAAATATAAGTCTACTATCTGTATATGAACACCTTTCTTTCTTTTATGAAATAAAGAAAATCATCTTTTTTATGTACCATTCATAATGATTTTCCCTCGTACGCGATACTCGTCTTTAGATAGTGCATGTAGATGTAGACGGCAAATAAAATAATTTCATTAGATATGCGATCATCTGACGCCAAGATTTTTTTATTTCGAATTTACCTATCCATATCCAACAATTTACAATAAAAATAATAAAGTATCTCATTCTATTCACGTTATAAATTATAAAATCATAAGAAGTTCAATGTAATATAGTAATTATAATTTTATTTTTAATAAAATAATATTATTTAACTTGTATTAAAAATTAATTTTAAAAATCTAAGAAACTAAACAATCGGTCATTCAAATATGCGATGGAATTCGTTCATCGAACATTATTCAAATCTACTATCGGAAACTCAAAGTCGGCGAATTACTTTCAGAAATGTAACAAATTTACCTCGAAGTTCAACGTATTTAAAAATTTCTAAATATTTTTGGAATTTCTAAGTAATTTAAACGTACAAATACTTAAACAAAGATTGAATTCCACGAACTCGATTGAAAGACCGTAGAGAAATCCTTCTGCATACTCTACAGCATTAAAAAGTTGGCATAGAACCTAAACAGCAGAAATAAATAAATAGATGCGCTAAATTGCTAACTATTTGCTAATTCAAACTCCATAATTGCTAACTTTATTAATTAATTATTTAATTAGTTATTAATAATTACAAATGTGGAAACGTCATGAGTGGGAGATTTTTTTCAAAATGAATTTGTGGTTGTGGATGCGTATAACATATTTTTAACAACTTTTTAATGCTAGACAGAAGTACATAGAAGCTCATAGGTCCACTTTTCGCGTAACCACATTTATATTAGTTACTAAGCTGACCATCAATGGGCGATAGTAGATACTTAATGCGATGACGGTGAGATAATATAAAATAATGCAATATTCTTTGATAGTATATAATAGTATAGTAATATTGTAATATAGAATTTTATATAATTATATTTAATTTTTAATATAAAAACATGTGTGTGCCTTCAGAAATGCATTTATATATATTTTAAAATGAAGCAATTTAAGACACTCAAATAAAAAAGAATCCAGAAGGTTTGATGATAAATCCAACGATGATCACCTGTAACAAGAAGAAAACTATATTAATCATACAATCAAGTGATACAATAGCCTGACATATAAGTGGTCCAATTCGCAGATGCACTTTTCAATTGAATCCTTTATTTACTTTTTATCAAATCTCTAATTAACGTTACAATAAAATTAAATTTAAACGCGTGTGATTTTACATTTATATAAATAATATAAAATATATAAAGAAATAGGAAAAATAAGAATACTAAGTTACTAAAAAAATAATATCTATTAATTATTGTGAAATACTTTTAAACCGCATTATACAGAAAAGAAAAATTGCAAATTTAATAAAATACGATCAAAGTGAAAAATTTTAAAGACGAAATAAGAAAAGAGAAATTACTGTAATATTTACCGAACGTTATTTAAGCTACAAAATTTAATAATACAAAAATTGTAATATTTCTGACTCTAACTAAACACATATGCATCTTTTGGACGATATGGCACACAGATTTGATGTACCAAAGAGATGGAATGGTCCATCATCTCCAATTACAATTACAAATTAATGACGAGCAAATAAATAATACAATAGAATATAAAATACGACTAAAGAGCTATTTTCGAAAAGTTCGAACTTATTGTTGAACCTTTGAAAATAACTTAATAGTCTATGTAGTTGCCCTCTTCAGCCACATTTAAGTGGAGGCCTCTTCGGCATTTAGCCTCTTCGGCATTTAGCCTCTTCTTTCTTCATCCCTGAAAACTGCATTGGACATTTTCTACGAGCGAGAGAGATAAGATTTTTCATACTACTTTTGCAAATTAACTTGTATTATGTTACAATTCTAATTCTCAATTATTAAAAAATTAATTTACATTTTCTGTTCAATAGTAAAGCTCGTGAACTATCAATGAGCTTAGACTTCATTGACATATACACGAGCACAATTAAACGAATGTCCAAGCAGACAATTATAGATGACCTAATAACACGTCGCACTTTTAATGTCAAAAAATAAAATAGAATTGAAATAAATAAAGCAATAAATGTTATGCATTTTCTTGCAATATTTTCATTCAATTTATTCTTTATACTGAATTATATCAAATATTTCAAAGACTAAATCGCGATGGTGCGAAGTGTTAGTTATAATACTTAAAACTAAGTATCAAATTCATCAAAGTATTTGCGAATTTGTTCGACTCTATCTCGTTCGAGATAGAATCGAAATAGAAATGAATCTTTCAAATCGTTGCAAATTCCTTTGAATCTCATGATACATAATAAAAATTACAGAAGAGTTACAAAAAAATATTTACAAAGTAAGCATAATAGAATGAATAAAAAAAAAAATTATTGTAACAATTCTGTATAAACCAGGAGGCGGAATTTCCACTCCGGAGTGAAAGTAAGTCTAGTGCCTTTCCTGGGTCCTACCTACTTAAAATTAAAGTTTTCACATTCGCTCAAAGAAGTATGCTACCTGCCTGCCAATTACCCGTATTTAAAAAGAGCAAATACACATACGTACCCACCCACTCACTCCACGATTCTCTCACATACCACCAGGGTGCAAAAGCCTAAACTAGAGAGCATGCCCCGGGGCACCTCCGACACCCTAGTTCAAACGCGTGTTTTCTAAACTTATGGGAGTACGTACCAATGCTGTAATCGACTGCCAAGGCTAATGATTATTGCATAAAAGACTAAGACAAAAATACTGGTACATACTAGTATATATGCATACTAGTAATGTACAAGTATATCAAAGTTTCCACAAATAAATGCGGTAACTCTACTATTAAAAACGATTTTATATATTACCAAAAAAAGATGAGAAAAATTTAATATAAATAGAAAAATACAACCATGTGTATTTTTTATATCACACCTAACTCTAAGTGTGCTATTCTAAGTAGTATTCTAAGTGATAAATAATGCATTAATTAAAAACTATCGCGAAACGATGTACAAAACGCTCTACCTAATACGCACACACAGGTGTAAAGTACATCGTGCAATCACTAGCACAATGACAGCCGCCAATAGGGGAAAAACTTAAAACTAAACCCACACTAACTGTTTCTCATCCATACGAGTAGCACCTGGGCACACGCATAGATGAGAACGCAGAAAGTATGGGGGGGAGAAACGGGAGATTAGTACATTAGAAGCTGAAAATCCTGATCTAAAAAATATGATTAAAAACACATATATACATAAGACATAAATACATTTTTATAGAAATTTATCTAAGCGGCTAAGGACTCTACAATTTATTTGATAAATATAACTTTTAATATCTTTTAATATCTTTTAATATATTTTAATATATTTAAAAACCTCGGACGACTCCTTTCATTAAGTTGGCTGTTCTAATAAAAGAACTGGGCTTTGAGCCACCACTTAACTGCTAGAATCTATCCGTCGCGAATGAGTTTGTTTTCTTGCTCATTTATTTGTAATATCGAAGTATCGATATATCAAAATTAATCGCGATTAGATAAATTAATACGAAGCAATGCATGTAAGACATTTATTACATGCTTTTCTGGACGAAAACGAGTAAATTAATGCTCGGTTTCACCACTACTAACCACGAACAATACACGTAATAAAAAGAAAGTCTATTAATTAATTGCACTGTTAATTAAATGAATTTAACCGGTGAGACAAGAAAACCTATCCTGAACTAATATCATAAAATATACAATACAATATAAAATACAATATAGAATTTTCATGAGTAACTCCTAGAAAGGAATTACTCATGTGCTCGTCACTAATTTATTGGAATAATTACAACCAGTAACTCGTGCCGATTAGGACCTTTCATCCTCGACATGATTGAGCACCGGAGGGACTTTAAATTTTATGACTCACTGCGTAAGAAGTTCTACGATGGCTCCAAAACACTCCTACTTCGCAGCAAGTGTTGTAGTCTGACGATCGAAGAGTTCCTCGATTTGGTATTGAAGGAGATCCACTGAAGATCCACCGAAGATCCACTGAAGATCCACCGAAGATCCACCGAAGATCCATCGAAGAATTCATCCCACATCTTTGATAAGGTAGAAAGTCCGTTGTCATATCTATAAATAAAATAGAACAAAATGATAAGTTATATGTAATATGATCCAAAATAATAAAAATAAAATCGAATGAAATGTAAATAAAAATGGATACTTACAATGCATTCCAATGGGATGAAGTTCAATTGCACCATGGCGATGCACCTCGCGTGAATCTAAAAACGCGGTATAAACGAAAATAAAAACTATAGATGAGTTTCTTATCGCGAAACCGAAATTTTATTATACGGCGAACAACACTGATTCTAATTCGCGTATGATTTTAATTTATTATGCGCCCGATCACTGATTCTACAACTGCTTCCAAAGACTGCTTTCC
This sequence comes from Polistes fuscatus, assembly GCF_010416935.1. Lineage (NCBI taxonomy): Eukaryota > Metazoa > Arthropoda > Insecta > Hymenoptera > Vespidae > Polistes > Polistes fuscatus. Next base: position 4,126,289 of record NW_025112998.1, on the reverse strand, counting down.
ACACAGTCAATGCAAATAGAAAAATCTTCATTGATGCACTGGCTCTAATACGCGAACAGTCTGTGCGACTGTTTAAAGATAAAAATACAACTTTTGTCGAACAAAATCTATTGCAATTACTGCTTTGGTCGCAGATAATTTAATATGAAAAATTTCTAATACAATCGCGTAACACGAACGAATTGAAATGAGCGAACGAACGTGCTTCTAATCCGTGATTTTAATTATATTCAATCGATACAACACTCCCGTATATTGCTTCGCGCACGATTGCAATCTGAAACAGAAATAAAAAACAATACTATTAATACCATTACTATTACTGAAAAAATTAAAATGTTTTTGAATTATTAAATACAAAAATATACTCACTTTGTATCTCCATCGATGAATGCACGATGGGTCTCCTACCCTTAGGATGACGATGACAATGCACTAACACTGATTCTACAACTGCATTACATGCAGTTAATTCAATTAACACTAGATTAATGGACTAACAATAAACCAATTTGACTCTCCATTTAAATTTCTTTGCTACATATGCTACATATATATAAATTTAATATTATTTTTTAAAAATATATATTGATTTTTAATACCATAATGAAATATATGTAAATATTAATTCCTCCCCTCTACCCATTTCTTCATGCAAACAATTTTTGTAAGTTTTTAAAAAATAGTAAACGAAACAATAATGAAAAAATCTAGTGTTAAACGAATTTCCAAATGAATTTAATTAATAAATTGTAACACTATTCCAACGATGATCTGAAACAAAAATAAAAACAAGATTATATAGACCATTGATATAAAAACATTATTATAATTATTGAGAAAAAGTTTAATATAAAAATTGACTTACGTTTATTCTTCAGTGATGAATGCACGATGGGTATCCTACCCTTAGGATGACGATGAGCACACGTTTAAACCGAATAAAAGAAACTTACGGAGTTTCTTAACCGAGCAAACGAAACTTTTACATACGGCGTACAACACTGACTTTACTTTCCGATTCTTTTATATTTTATTTTATCGATGCAACACACGAGTACTTCATTGCCTACGCGCTCGATTGCAATGATGTTCTGAAACAAAAAAGAAAAAGAACAATTAATATCATCGTTATATAAAAATCCATTAAAGTTATCATAGAAGTGTTTGATAGAAAAATATACTTACTTTTATCTTCATTGATGACTGCAGGATGGGTATCCTACCCTTAGGATGACGATGAATAAAATAAAATTAAATAAAACTCTGAAAAGCTGAAACATACTAAAAATTATATTACATACAATTAAATATTACAATATTTCCTGAAATCATTCCTGAAGGCATTGCACACTTTCAAAGATATTTTGTCATAAAGAATCAATATAAATTCAAGCAATATTAATTGCCTTAGTCTCACTACTTGTATAATATTACATACAAAGTATGTAATGTTATTTAAAATAATAATTAAAAATTTTTTAAGTTATAATATATAACTCGATAAAGAGTAATCTAAAAAATAAAACTTTTTTGTTCTATTCTATCTAATGAGAAACTTATTAAAGTATTTAATGTTAGAATGTAGAAGTATTAAACGTTAGATAACGTTAAAATAAAATCAATAAATAGTTTAATACGTCACGTTCGTTAGATCTTTACTCGTTGAAGGACGGAAGGGGAATGGAGATCTCTCTGCGTACATCTCGTAGAGGTATCGAATGCTCGGTGGTCGACTGTTTACGTTTCGTTTCGACGGTTATTCTTCTGTTTTCACCTCGAGAAATTCCTACAAATATACATACACATTCATAATTGCTTGTAGGTGAATGTTTTGTTTTCTTTCTCTCTCTCTCTCTTACTCTCTTTCCTACTCTTTTTATATATTTCTATATGGCTTAAAAAAAGAATAACGCTTACCTCAATGAATATGAAGATAAAAAAAGAGTAAACACAACTTTTAGACTGAGTATACGTTATTCCTGTTGGACTTTCCCAATGCACAGTAACCTAAAAAAGGAAAAAAAAAGATTACATTAGTATAACATAAAGAAAATCAAATATATGAGTGTATGTGTACGAGCGGTTAACCTATACTTATGTATATATGCCTATATGTGTGTGTATGTGATAAAAATCAAATTTAACACGAAATACGATCTTTGAATACATAATTATCAAAAATAATTAATTAGAGCATCATTAGAGATGGTAGTAAGTATCGATACCATGAAAGAAGCTGGAAATTAGAAGAAATATTGTTAAGTAACATTGGTGAGATTTGGCGGCACGTCGAGATATATCGATGTTACATTCTCACAGATATCTATCGAACTTTTCAATATTTCGTTTTGAAAACACTCACGTATGAAAATCTTACTTGTAGCTATTGTTTGATATATAATAGAAGGCTGTACGTTAGAAAATATTTTTTAATTACCTGAGATTAACGGGACGACATAGTATCCGTGCGATCTCCAGCACCGACGCCGCGAAAAGAAAGAAGGAAACTCAGCAAAGAGCCCTGATTGGCTGATAATTATTTCGGCAAATTGGCTGATTGGCAGATAATTATTCACACGTAAAGTGACCAATTAAAAATTCCCAATAACCATATAGAAATGATTTCACGCACACAAGCTTGCCCCGTCACACGTACGTAACTCGCTTTTCTTTATGACCACGCTAGTCAAGCTTGATATGATAATTTATTTATTAAATAAATAAAAAATTTATTCCATTTTTCTATTTAAGATACACTTATCTTGTTGATATTTAAAAAATAACGAAAAGAATAAAGACAATATGCACTATAAACCTTATCACACCGCACAGAAAAAATACATAATTTATTTATTACATAAATGAAAAATCAATTTTATTATTAATTATAATCATCTAATTATTAATTCAATTAATAATTATTGTTATCTAATTTATTTTTCTATTAGATGTATACGTTCCTTGTTAATATTTAAAAAATAACGAGTAAAATAAAGACAATATATAGACTAAAAACTTAATCACATTGCAACGTTTTGATATAAACATTCCTTCAATTTTGATGTAATTGTTTAAACTAATATACATTTGTTTTAACGTCCCTGTACAATGAAGACTTTGGATAATAAAATTTTTAGCCAAAAAAATATCACATTAAAATTATTTTATATTCAAAGTATGTTAATAAGTATGTAATGTTTAAACCAGTACATATGTGTTTAAACAATCTGAAATATAAAGAGATTGCATTAGAATATTAAAATAATTGTTAAATAATCGATAGGAATGTCTATTGTTGTCTAAAAGATCGGAATATGTGATCTATGTACCGTCCCCTTCGAAATCCACCGTTGAAAGGAGACGTTGTCCTCTATGAAAGTACTTTTATTGAAAGTTGTTTATATGACTTTCCTAACGTTGCGCATGTGTATAAAGTGAATAATCCATCTAATCGATAAATTTAAGATTATAACGTTATGATTTTCGTATTTTTATCTATTTCATGTAATTATTTTAATGCTCCTGCGCACTGAGGACTTCGAGGGTAAAATTTAGCTGCAATATAAGAAAAGTGCATTAGTGCATTAAAATAATTGTTATACAATTGTTAATATTGAATGAATACTAACTAACAGAGTAACGTGTATAATTAAATTACTTTTTCTGGCATTTATTAACGTATATGTAAATGAAAAAAGAAAGTATATTTCTCTAAACAATTATACAATTAATATATTCAAACAATTAATAAACAATATACTAATGGAAAATGTGAATTATTAAAGTTTACCATTATAATAAAAGAAAGCTGAGGTGTTTGCTCGTTTAAGTACCATAAAAAATTGCCTGGATTCATTTTAAAATATTGTAAGTTATTCTCTTATGTATGTACTTGATACATAAAACAATGAGAAATCCTGACTGATGCTGTGGAATTCCAAATCTTCAAATACTTGCAAATCTGAAAATCATAAGATTGTATTATTAAACTATCAAGCAAACTGAACGAGCTATATATGTATATGTATGATATTTGTATAAGATGTCACTCTCTCTTTCTCTTTCCCCTTCTCATACTTTTTATATTAATCTTCTTTATGTTATAAAAGAAAAGACATAAACTTACCACAACTGACATCAATATAAAAAAGTAAACACAATTATTATTTAGATGGAAAAGTAAACACAATTAGACTGACAATGAGTATGTATATTCATGATGTATTCTACCAATGTTTGGAAACCTAAAAAAAGTATAAAATAACATAGCATTGGTATAATATAAAGAAAATTAAATATATAAGTGTTTATTATATGTGTAACACGTTCCTTGTTGATATTCACAAAATAGTATGTAGAATAAAGACATTATACACTAAAAACTTTGTCACATTGCACAGGAAAACACAATCGTATAGATAAGAAACCACGTTATAGAAATCTTGAAAACAAATGACATAAAGCAATATAGCCATCCTTAAAGAATTAAAATAAACTGAAAGAAAACAATTGACATCTCTCATGCCAACTATGAATGTATAAATTCCCACATTGTGTATTGGTAAGGAAAAATTCTTGTTATTTTAATTCTTAGAGGATGGCTATAGTGCTTTATGTCAATTGTTTTTAAAATATCTGCAACTTTGTTTCTTTTCTATATGATTGTGTTTTTCTGTGCTGTTTTTAGTGTATAACCTCTTTATTTTGTTCCTTATTTTTTAAATATTATGAAAGAACGTGTACAACTAATTGGAAAATAAAATTATTTTTGATTGATTAAAAAAATGAATTTTGTGTGTGTTTTTCTGTGCAGTATGATAAAGTTTTTAGTGTATAATGTCTTTATTCTACACATAAGTTTTTAAATATTAACAAGGATAACTTGATACTTTACTAATACAATCTTATGATTTTCAGATTTGCAAGTATTTGAAGATTTGGAAAAGCACAGCATCTATTAGGCTTTCTTGTTGTTTTGTGTATCAAGTACATACCTAAAAGAAGAATTTGCAAGATTTTAAAATTAATCTAGGCACATTTTTTTTGGTATTTAAACGAACAAAAACCTCTGCTTTCGTCTATCATAATAGTAAGCTTCAATATTTCATATTTTCCATTAGTATATTGTTTATTAATTGTTTGAATAGATTGGTTGTATAATTGTTTAGAGAAATGTACTTTCTTTTTTCATTTACATATACGTGTACATTACGTATTAATTAAATATTATTTTAATGCACTAATGCACTTTTCTTATATTGCAGCTAAATTTTACCCTCGAAGTTCTCAGTGCGCAGGAGCATTAAAATAATTACATGAAATAGATAAAAATACGAAAATCATAACGTTATAATCTTAAATTTATCGATTAGATGGATTATTCACTTTATACACATGCGCAACGTTAGGAAAGTCATATAAACAACTTTCAATAAAAGTACTTTCATAGAGGACAACGTCTCCTTTCAACGGTGGATTTCGAAGGGGACGGTACATAGATCACATATTCCGATCTTTTAGACAACAATAGACATTCCTATCGATTATTTAACAATTATTTTAATATTCTAATGCAATCTCTTTATATTTCAGATTGTTTAAACACATATGTACTGGTTTAAACATTACATATTAACATACTTTGAATATAAAATAATTTTAATGTGATATTTTTGGCTAAAAATTTTATTATCCAAAGTCTTCATTGTACAGGGACGTTAAAACAAATGTATATTAGTTTAAACAATTACATCAAAATTGAAGGAATGTTTATATCAAAACGTTGCAATGTGATTATGTTTTTAGTCTATATATTGTCTTTATTTTACTCATGATTTTTTGAATATTAACAAGGAACGTATACACCTAATAGAAAAATAAATTAGATAACAATAATTATTAATTTGATTAGTAATTAAATAATTATAATAATTCATAATTGATATTTAATTATTGTAATAAATAAATTAAGTGTGTTTTTCTGTGCGGTGTGATAAGGTTTATAATGCATATTGTCTTTATTCTTTTCGTTATTTTTTAAATATTAACAAGATACGTGTACCTTAAATAGAAAAATAAAATAAATTTTTTATTTATTTAATAAATAAATTATCATATCTAGCTTGACTAGAGTGGTCATGAAGAAAGGCGAGTTACGTACGTGTGACGGGGCAAGCTTGGGTGCGTGAAATACATTTCTATATGGTAATTGGGAATTTCTGATTGGTCACTTATCTTTGAAATAATTATCAGCCAATCAGGGCTCTTTGCTGATCATTCTTCTTTCTTTTCGCGGCGTCGGTGCTGGAGATCGCACGGATACTTCGTCGTCCCGTTAATCTCAGGTAATTAAAAAATATTTTCTAACGTAAATAATCTTCCTATATACTAATAGATTCTTCTAGCAAATGACTTCCAAAAGATATAATCGAAAGATAACGATAATGTCGACGATAAAAATATTTGCGTAGAAAGAAGTTCCATGTACATTGGTATGCATTTTTCTACGCAATTATATATATATATATATATATATATATATATATATTATATCTTGTTTTACGGCATCATTTCTATAGATATCGATTTTTAATGATCGATTTTTATTGTCTGGCTTAATAAAGTATATATTTCGACAATATTTATGTTCCTATACTATTTTTAACTATTCGATATTTTTTTATAATAGATGGAAAAAATGCAAAAATATCAAGCAGCCATGAAGCCATCAGATGTACGTTTCCTTGCGGGTGGACCCCCCCGTAATACGTCACAGCCACCATATTGGAATCTGTCAAGTGTATATATTCCAGCGTATTGCATCATCCCTTTTAATTCAGGTAATTGAAAGTATTTTACACCTTCCTATTACATATCAAACGATAGCTACACACAAGATTTTCATACGTGAGTGTTTTCAAAACGAAATATTGAAAAGTTCGATAGATATCTGTGAGAATGTACATCGATATCTCTCGACGTGCCGCCAAATCTCACCAATGTTACTTAACAATATTTCTTCTAATTTCCAGCTTCTTTCATGGTATCGATACTTACTACCATCTCTAATGATGCTCTAATTAATTATTTTTGATAATTATGTATTCAAAGATCGTATTTCGTGTTAAATTTGATTTTTATCACATACACACACATATAGGCATATATACATAAGTATAGGTTAACCGCTCGTACACATACACTCATATATTTGATTTTCTTTATGTTATACTAATGTAATCTTTTTTTTTCCTTTTTTAGGTTACTGTGCATTGGGAAAGTCCAACAGGAATAACGTATACTCAGTCTAAAAGTTGTGTTTACTCTTTTTTTATCTTCATATTCATTGAGGTAAGCGTTATTCTTTTTTTAAGCCATATAGAAATATATAAAAAGAGTAGGAAAGAGAGTAAGAGAGAGAGAGAGAAAGAAAACAAAACATTCACCTACAAGCAACTATGAATGTGTATGTATATTTGTAGGAATTTCTCGAGGTGAAAACAGAAGAATAACCGTCGAAACAAAACGTAAACAGTCGACCACCGAGCATTCGATACCTCTACGAGATGTACGCAGAGAGATCTCCATTCCCCTTCCGTCCTTCAACGAGTAAAGATCTAACGAACGTGACGTATTAAACTATTTATTGATTTTATTTTTAACGTTATCTAACGTTTAATACTTCTACATTCTAACATTAAATACTTTAATAAGTTTCTCATTAGATAGAATAGAACAAAAAAGTTTTATTTTTTAGATTACTCTTTATCGAGTTATATATTATAACTTAAAAAATTTTTAATTATTATTTTAAATAACATTACATACTTTGTATGTAATATTATACAAGTAGTGAGACTAAGGCAATTAATATTGCTTGAATTTATATTGATTCTTTATGACAAAATATCTTTGAAAGTGTGCAATGCCTTCAGGAATGATTTCAGGAAATATTGTAATATTTAATTGTATGTAATATAATTTTTAGTATGTTTCAGCTTTTCAGAGTTTTATTTAATTTTATTTTATTCATCGTCATCCTAAGGGTAGGATACCCATCCTGCAGTCATCAATGAAGATTAAAAGTAAGTATATTTTTCTATCAAACACTTCTATGATAACTTTAATGGATTTTTATAATAACGATGATATTAATTGTTCTTTTTCTTTTTTTGTTTCAGAACATCATTGCAATCGAGCGCGTAGGCAATGAAGTACTCGTGTGTTGCATCGATAAAATAAAATATAAAAGAATCGGAAAGTAAAGTCAGTGTTGTACGCCGTATGTAAAAGTTTCGTTTGCTCGGTTATGAAACTCCGTAAGTTTCTTTTATTCGGTTTAAACGTGTGCTCATCGTCATCCTAAGGGTAGGATACCCATCGTGCATTCATCACTGAAGAATAAACGTAAGTCAATTTTTATATTAAACTTTTTCTGAATAATTATAATAATGTTTTTATATCAATGGTCTATATAATCTTGTTTTTATTTTTGTTTCAGATCATCGTTGGAATAGTGTTACAATTTATTAATTAAATTCATTTGGAAATTCGTTTAACACTAGATTTTTTCATTATTGTTTCGTTTACTATTTTTTAAAAACTTACAAAAATTGTTTGCATGAAGAAATGGGTAGAGGGGAGGAATTAATATTTACATATATTTCATTATGATATTAAAAATCAATATATATTTTTAAAAAATAATATTTAAATTTTATATATATGTAGCATATGTAGCAAAGAAATTTAAAATGGAGAGTCAAATTGGTTTATTGTTAGTCCATTAATCTAGTGTTAATTGAATTAACTGCATGAAATGCAGTTGTAGAATCAGTGTTAGTGCATTGTCATCGTCATCCTAAGGGTAGGAGACCCATCGTGCATTCATCGATGGAGATACAAAGTGAGTATATTTTTGTATTTAATAATTCAATAAACATTTTAATTTTTTTCAGTAATAGTAATGGTATTAATAGTATTGTTTTTTATTTCTGTTTCAGATTGCAATCGTGCGCGAAGCAATATACGGGAGTGTTGTATCGATTGAATATAATTAAAATCACGGATTAGAAGCACGTTCGTTCGCTCATTTCAATTCGTTCGTGTTACGCGATTGTATTAGAAATTTTTCATATTAAATTATCTGCGACCAAAGCAGTAATTGCAATAGATTTTGTTCGACAAAAGTTGTATTTTTATCTTTAAACAGTCGCACAGACTGTTCGCGTATTAGAGCCAGTGCATCAATGAAGATTTTTCTATTTGCATTGACTGTGTGGAAAGCAGTCTTTGGAACCAGTTGTAGAATCAGTGATCGGGCGCATAATAAATTAAAATCATACGCGAATTAGAATCAGTGTTGTTCGCCGTATAATAAAATTTCGGTTTCGCGATAAGAAACTCATCTATAGTTTTTATTTTCGTTTATACCGCGTTTTTAGATTCACGCGAGGTGCATCGCCATGGTGCAATTGAACTTCATCCCATTGGAATGCATTGTAAGTATCCATTTTTATTTACATTTCATTCGATTTTATTTTTTATTATTTTGGATCATATTACATATAACTTATCATTTTGTTCTATTTTATTTTATAGATATGACAACGGACTTTCTACCTTATCAAAGATGTGGGATGAATTCTTCGATGGATCTTCGGTGGATCTTCGGTGGATCTTCAGTGGATCTTCGGTGGATCTTCAGTGGATCTCCTTCAATACCAAATCGAGGAACTCTTCGATCGTCAGACTACAACACTTGCTGCGAAGTAGGAGTGTTTTGGAGCCATCGTAGAACTTCTTACGCAGTGAGTCATAAAATTTAAAGTCCCTCCGGTGCTCAATCATGTCGAGGATGAAAGGTCCTAATCGGCACGAGTTACTGGTTGTAATTATTCCAATAAATTAGTGACGAGCACATGAGTAATTCCTTTCTAGGAGTTACTCATGAAAATTCTATATTGTATTTTATATTGTATTGTATATTTTATGATATTAGTTCAGGATAGGTTTTCTTGTCTCACCGGTTAAATTCATTTAATTAACAGTGCAATTAATTAATACACTTTCTTTTTTATTACGTGTTTTGTTCGTGGTTAGTAGTGGTGAAACCGAGCATTAATTTACTCGTTTTCGTCCAGAAAAGCATGTAATAAATGTCTTACATGCATTGCTTCGTACTTAATTTATCTAATCGCGATTAATTTTGATATATCGATACTTCGATATTACAAATAAATGAGCAAGAAAACAAACTCATTCGCGACGGATAGATTCTAGCAGTTAAGTGGTGGCTCAAAGCCCAGTTCTTTTATTAGAACAGCCAACTTAATGAAAGGAGTCGTCCGAGGTTTTTAAATATATTAAAATATATTAAAAGATATTAAAAGATATTAAAAGTTAATATTTATCAAATAAATTGTAGAGTCCTTAGCCGCTTAGATAAATTTCTATAAAAATGTATTTATGTCTTATGTATATATGTGTTTTTAATCATATTTTTTAGATCAGGATTTTCAGCTTCTAATGTACTAATCTCCCGTTTCTCCCCCCCATACTTTCTGCGTTCTCATCTATGCGTGTGCCCAGGTGCTACTCGTATGGATGAGAAACAGTTAGTGTGGGTTTAGTTTTAAGTTTTTCCCCTATTGGCGGCTGTCATTGTGCTAGTGATTGCACGATGTACTTTACACCTGTGTGTGCGTATTAGGTAGAGCGTTTTGTACATCGTTTCGCGATAGTTTTTAATTAATGCATTATTTATCACTTAGAATACTACTTAGAATAGCACACTTAGAGTTAGGTGTGATATAAAAAATACACATGGTTGTATTTTTCTATTTATATTAAATTTTTCTCATCTTTTTTTGGTAATATATAAAATCGTTTTTAATAGTAGAGTTACCGCATTTATTTGTGGAAACTTTGATATACTTGTACATTACTAGTATGCATATATACTAGTATGTACCAGTATTTTTGTCTTAGTCTTTTATGCAATAATCATTAGCCTTGGCAGTCGATTACAGCATTGGTACGTACTCCCATAAGTTTAGAAAACACGCGTTTGAACTAGGGTGTCGGAGGTGCCCCGGGGCATGCTCTCTAGTTTAGGCTTTTGCACCCTGGTGGTATGTGAGAGAATCGTGGAGTGAGTGGGTGGGTACGTATGTGTATTTGCTCTTTTTAAATACGGGTAATTGGCAGGCAAGTAGCATTTCTCTGAGCGAATGTAAAAACTTTAATTTTAAGTAGGTAGGATCCAGGATGGGCACTAGGCTTGCTTCCACTCCGGAGTGGAAATTCCGCCTCCTGGTTTATACAGATTTGTTACAAAATTTTTTTTTATTCATTCCATTATGCTTACTTTGTAAATTTATTTTGTAACTCTTCTGTAATTTTTATTATGTATCATGAATTCAAAGGAATTTGCAACGATTTGAAAGATTCATTTCTATTTCGATTCTATCTCGAACGAGGTAGAGTCGAACAAATTCGCAAATACTTTGATGAATTTGATACTTAGTTTTAAGTATTATAACTAACACTTCGCACCATCGCGATTTAGTATTTGAAATATTTGATATAATTCAGTATAAAAATAAATTGAATGAAAATATTGCAAGAAAATGCATAACATTTATTGCTTTATTTATTTCAATTCTATTTTATTTTTTGACATTAAAAGTGCGACGTGTTATTAGGTCATCTATAATTATCTGCTTGGACATTCGTTTAATTGTGCTCGTGTATATGTCAATGAAGTCTAAGTTCATTGATAGTTCACGAGCTTTACTATTGAACAGAAAATGTAAATTAATTTTTTAATAATTGAGAATTAGAATTGTAACATAATACAAGTTAATTTGCAAAAGTAGTATGAAAGATCTTATCTCTCTCGCTCGTAGAAAATGTCCAATGCAGTTTTCAGGGATGAAGAAAGAAGAGGCTAAATGCCGAAGAGGCTAATGCCGAAGAGGCCCCCACTTAATTGTGGCTGAAGAGGGCAACTACATAGACTATTAAGTTATTTTCAAAGGTTCAACAATAAGTTCGAACTTTTCGAAAATAGCTCTTTAGTCGTATTTTATATTCTATTGTATTATTTATTTGCTCGTCATTAATTTGTAATTGTAATTGGAGATGATGGACCATTCCATCTCTTTGGCACATCAAATCTGTGTGCCATATCGTCCAAAAGATGCATATGTGTTTAGTTAGAGTCAGAAATATTACAATTTTTGTATTATTAAATTTTGTAGCTTAAATAACGTTCGGTAAATATTACAGTAATTTCTCTTTTCTTATTTCGTCTTTAAAATTTTTCACTTTGATCGTATTTTATTAAATTTGCAATTTTTCTTTTCTGTATAATGCGGTTTAAAAGTATTTCACAATAATTAATAGATATTATTTTTTTTAGTAACTTAGTATTCTTATTTTTCCTATTTCTTTATATATTTTTATTTATTTTATATAAATGTAAAATCACACGCGTTTAAATTTAATTTTATTGCAACGTTAATTAGAGATTTGATAAAAAGTAAATAAAGGATTCAATTGAAAAGTGCATCTGCGAATTGGACCACTTATATGTCAGGCTATTGTATCACTTGATTGTATGATTAATATAGTTTTCTTCTTGTTACAGGTGATCATCGTTGGATTTATCATCAAACCTTCTGGATTCTTTTTTATTTGAGTGTCTTAAATTGCTTCATTTTAAAATATATATAAATGCATTTCTGAAGGCACACACATGTTTATATATTAAAAATTAAATATAATTATATAAAATTCTATATTACAATATAACTATACTATTATATACTATCAAAGAATATTGCATTATTTTATATTATCTCACCGTCATCGCATTAAGTATCTACTATCGCCCATTGATGGTCAGCTTAGTAACTAATATAAATGTGGTTACGCGAAAAGTGGACCTATGAGCTTCTATGTGCTTCTGTCTAGCATTAAAAAGTTGTTAAAAATATGTTATACGCATCCACAACCACAAATTCACTTTGAAAAAATCTCCCACTCCTGACATTTCCACATTTGTAATTATTAATAACTAATTAAATAATTAATTAATAAAGTTAGCAATTATGGATTTTGAATTAGCAAATAGTTAGCAATTTAGCGCATCTATTTATTTATTTCTGCTGTTGAGGATTTATGCCAACTTTTTAATGCTATATTCTAGTCCTTTTAAACATACCATCTGTGAAGACCAAATTTATTGTTCCTTTTGAAGTTATGTAACTATCTGTTTAAAAAATAAATAATAAATAAAAGTAAATAAAAAAATATAAAAAATTCTGTATTAACCAAGAAAATAAATAAGATACTGATATTTTTAAACTAATCTTTAAATCCTGAAACTGATGCCACCTAACGTCCATAATAATAAAGACTATCGATAATTATAGTAACCTGTTCTGCCGATTGCTTAAAATATTTGATATAATTTTGGAACTAAAAACAAAAAATAATATAAATGAAAATTTTTCCAATGACCTATTATTAATACCATATTCTAATAAAATTTGTTGGGAAGCTTGTATTTAAGATCACATCATTTCCTACATTACCAACAAAATAAATTATTATAATATATATTTCAAATAAATATGAATAAAAAATAGTAATTAATATTATAATTTATACTATAAAGTAATCAACTTTGTACAATTACTATATCAAATATAACAAATTTATAAATATCGAATCAAGTCGAGTATTCAATTGTTTACTGGTTGTTGATGTAGAATTTTTGACAATTTCAAAATAAGAACACAAATTCAAATTTGAAATAAATTGATATGCAAGATATTCGCAGAAAAAAAAAGAATTCAAATTTTGTTCGTGCCAATTGTACTGCCCCCGAATTATGATGAATATAAGCATGCGTGTAGAACAGATTGTATACTATAAGGAATTGAATATAATTTATCAGTGATAGAAAGAGACGGCAGTAAGTGCATAGATCATATTGAACGCGGATAATAAATTATCTTCTAAGAAGATTATAGAATTAGAAAAATGATTGAAATAAACGTGCGTTATATAAAAGACGATAAGATCAATAAAATGTATTGTTCAACGCAGCAAATGTTTAAAGACATCAATCTCAACGTATACTTCTTCATGAGCAGATAATGATACTTTATTCGTACGTCATCAAAAGCAATTTTGTACATTCTCAGCAAAAAGAACGTACTTAATAGTTCTTCTAACTTGACGTATCTGTTTGAACAACTGTATTAAATATTCACATTATTTACTCTAGAAAGGTAACAGTACAAAATAAACGTTAAAATATAATAAAAAAAAATACGATAAGAAAAACGAATACCTTTACATTACGCAATTCTTTAAAATTTTATTCTTATCTATAATACTTTTACAAAGAGAGAAGAGGAGGAGATAGAGAAGAAGAAAGAGAAACGTGCTTAAACCTGTTGAAACGTATCTACCTTCCAGGTAAAACAGTGGTGCGCAAATCATTTATAGTCGTGAAAGGAATTCTATACGAACGGGATTCTAAATATTCCTTTAATTAAAATTGATCAAAATATAAGAATCATATTATTTTAGCTTGATTTTAAAAAATAAACTAAAAATTGAAGATTTTAATTTAATTATAATTATAAATGAAATACATGAAAATTTCAACAATTTCGATATTCTACCTGCAACCCCTTGGGATCAAAATACTTAATTTGCGCACCACTGAAGCAAAGGGGCTGCCTTCTATTCTATTCTATTCTATTTAGTTGGGATGGTAGGGTAAAACTAAAAATAGTGGTGGGAGTGAGATTGCGTGTATAAGAAACGAGGGAATGGAACGTATACGAGAACTTAGTCTCTCTTATTAACAAAGAGACTCCAAGCTGCTAGCAGCATGCTACGGCAGCACATAATCAAGTGTCTCCTTCTTTTACTTCTATTTGATCATAGTTTCGGGTGAGTAATACGATTTATTTTCAACTATAATGTTAAAGTTCCTAAGTATTATATAACGCAACATTGTAAAATTTAATTCACGAGATGATCATTTTATTTTTACATCATCAATATACTGAAGAAATAATCGACCTAGTAAATTATATGCAAGCCCCGTTATTCAACCATGGATACACTAACATTAACTAACGTATTACGCGATAATTCGTATTACTTTTTCAATGCTATATTCGTAAAGAAAGTGTAATGTGTATATATTTAATATATACAAGTACTGAAAAAAATATTTTGAAATAGGAAATACATGATAGGATAGTGCAGAATACTAAATCACTTCATTCATACCGTAGAAAAAAAAATATTCATCTAAATCGAATGGTTGTCTACCTAGGAGACGACGTTCCAAATGCCAACATAAAGTAAAAGATTCTCAAAACTTTGATGTTTTAATTTTCACTCAACACTGGCCACAAACCGTATGTTACGTATGGAAGGAAAAGTCGGAATCGCATGCCTGTGCATTACCTAAGAACGACGAATGGTCCATTCATGGTATATGGCCCACAAAGTATCACACCGAAGGTCCGAATTTTTGTAATCAATCTTTGCCATTTAACGCGAGTGCTCTGAATCCGATAAAAAATGAATTGGAAGAAAAGTGGATCGATATAGAAGATATGAAGGATTCGTATTCCTTTTGGCGTCACGAATGGAACAAGCACGGTACTTGTGCTGCTATACTTCCAGAATTAAACACTGAATTAAAATATTTTCAAAAGGGACTCGAATTGTTGGATATTTACGACATGAAAAATGTTCTTGGAAAACGTAACATTCTACCTGGTAGCAGTTACGCGGTACAAGATATTCTTAACGCAATTAAAAAAATTATTGGTACCACAGCAGAAATAGGGTGCGTGTATAACAAGGTAAGAGTACATATTTTCTGGAGTATGAAAAAGTTATTGTAATTTAAAAATTAACGAATCGTATCATTTTTGAAGGAAAAAGACGAAGCATATATTTTCGAAATTAGAATTTGCTTCGATAAAAATTTACGATTGATTGATTGCGATGGTATTAATGGATACCCCTATGATACTTGTAAGAAATTTACGCAAGTAATATATCCTGGTACTGTACCATCGTATTATAACGTGATACAAATATAAAATTTACTTTTGCTAAATATTTAGCAAATTTTTAAGACTAAATCTTCGATAACTGTAAATGTAATAATCACATAGTACAAAAATGGAAATTCAGCTTAGGCTGTGACTCAGAAACTATAAGTTATAAATTTGTATAATATATATACGAATGAACCATGAATCATTGAAACTATTAATTAACGAATTATACAAACTGTTGAATCATTGTACAAAAGAAGACATAATATTTTGATGTGATTTACAATAAAATACGTATACAACATTTTCAAACATATATTTCCTACTGTCCACTTAATTTTTTTTTAGTTATAGCATTTTTTGAAAACTAAGTTATGAAAAACTTATTTGCAATCTTAAATAACCAACGCATATTAAAGAATTTGTTTTGTATAGCACTTAATTGCAATTAAATTGCATGTCTAAAGATAATGCAACTGCTCATTGTTTGCACTCCGATCATTAAAGTAAAAATAGAAACCACTCAACACAATGCAGTCTTTTTTTGAACGATTATAACTGCAGAAGGCACCAGCCCTAAAAAAATTCAGATAAATAAAACATTTCTAAGCTGCGCCAAGTAAATTGATTTCAAACACGGCATACCTAAAACGTCTAATGGTACATCATAATCCTCCTCTGTGAATACTTTTTTAGGAAAGTTTGTCATTAAATTAAATGCTCCACCATCGTCCGTTCGATTCATTTCAACAAATAATCTAACCGCAGATAACTGTTCTTTGCTTCCAAAACTTTGTGTTAGCGTATTTCCATTTGTAAGTCTAATCTGAAGAATATTACATGAGATCATAAAGAGAATAGTTAAATACCTTTTTATTTCTATTTTCTATATATTTTTATTTATGATTACCTGCAGCTTAGTCTCACTGTAATCTTTCCTATGATGAGTTGATGTAGAAGAGGACGATGACAACAATGAGGACGTTGA
The DNA here is from genome assembly GCF_010416935.1 of Polistes fuscatus. NCBI lineage: Eukaryota > Metazoa > Arthropoda > Insecta > Hymenoptera > Vespidae > Polistes > Polistes fuscatus. The sequence goes on along the minus strand of NW_025112998.1, from coordinate 4,109,192 downwards.
TACAGAATTAGGAGTCTGATTGTTATCAGCAGCAGCTTTTGCACGTCTAGCAGCTTTGTCGGCTTCAATCTGTGCTTTGACTTTTTGCCTCGCAATCTTTTCTTCTTCTTTTTCTCTTTTCCTTTGTTCCAAAATCTTCTTCATTTCTAACTCTTCTAATCTATGATTGATAAAAATATAAAAATATTAAAATCAGTCCTTCTAAACGTGTACTTAAACTCTGATTCTCTTAGCATAACATCTTACCTCTTTCTTGCCTCTGACATTTCTTTTCCAGATTTTATTCTATTTCTCTCCCTTTCAAAAGCATCTTTCTTACTTTGTTCCTCTCTCTCTTTTCTCTTTTGCCTTAGTTTTTCATCCAGCAATTTCAATTGTTCTTTCTTCTCTTCTTCGGTAAGTGGTTTCTTTTCTTCTGTACTTTCTGAGAATTTATCGTGTCCAGACTTTGTAGCATGGAATTCAACTGCAAGACTGGAGTTAAAAAGTTTTCCGCATCTATAAAATATTTAAACATACATGACAATAATAATGAAAATTATAATAAATAAGAATGTGACTAACATGACTAACAAAATATAGCCACATGAAAAACATTGAATATGAAATTGGTCAAATTACTTAATGCACAATGAGAGAAAAACCATGTACCTACATATCACATTTCATAGACTTTGCAACTTCTGTCGTAGATACTTGTCCACCCGTACTAGCATTACTATCTTGTGCTGGAGTATCGGCTACTGAAGCTGGTGCACTCTCAGCAACAGGAGGTTCAGGTGAAGGTTCTGCTTCATCACCATGAGCCAAGAGCCTTGTCAAATAAATTGAATATTTTTATTGACATGAACAAATAAAATGATAATTAAATAATAAATAAATAATTAAAATTAAACAAAAGGAACTTTTACCATTCCATTGCTGGGACAACGCCATTGTTTCCTGTAATTTCCAGGGCCTTTTCGCTATAACAAAACATAATGTAAACTGACAAGGTTAACTTTTGCCGCTTAAACTAATTAATTCGAAACTTACGCCTTGGATATACTGAAACCCATGTCCACGAGCATTTTTATATCTGTTGTCGACATTTTTTAACGTTTATTTCAACGTTAAATTTAATTGTCAATCAGTTATTAACTTTTTTCAAATCTATTTGTCTTAACGGAATCTAATCACGTCGAACCGACGCGCTCTCTATACAATGTCTACTCTAGCTATCTCACGCAAACGTCACCGGAAGTTAATAAAGGTCTATATATATATATATATATATATACGTGCTATGTGAAACAATATTATACATATATATATATATATATATATATATATATATATATATACATATGCATAATATGCAAATTAAATGCATTCACAGATACGGAAAAAAAATAAGTACTTCATTGCATTATATTATAAAAATACTACAAAATATTTAAGTATCAAAATCTTTTTAAATGTCTTATCATAATTATTACATTCTAAATTTATAAACACAATTGGAAATATATAAAGTGAAGATTCGTCATTATTTATTTTCACATAAAACGTTTACATTCAACAAAAATCAATTAACATAGATTATTATTATTATTATTATTACTATTATTATTATTATTATTAAGATGGGGTCTTATGTATTATTTATTTATTTAATGAAAACAGAAAAGAAAAGGATAACCAAAAAGTAGGCTAAGAATTTGAAAAGTAATATAAAACTAAAACTGTGTGTGTACACTACATTATTAATATAATTTATATTGTTATCAAATGTATGCGAATGACACAATGTTATTGAGATAAACTGTGCCTGTGAACATGTCAGGTTTCCGGAATAAGACGCATTCCTAAGATATTTTATATAATAAATGTTTAATCTAATATTCTTGGGAAGCTTTGTCTCCCTTTCCGGAACCACCAGTACCAGTCTTTTTAGGTAGAAGAACTGCTTGAATATTGGGTAAGACACCGCCTTGAGCGATAGTAACACCTGACAGCAACTTGTTTAATTCTTCGTCATTACGAATAGCTAGCTGTAGATGACGTGGAATGATTCTGAAAAGTAAGAACCAAATATTTAAAAATAATAACTTTTTCATCTTATGAGATACATAATTTAGTTAAAGTTACGATATAGAAGTTGATTAAAGAACTAGAAAGTATAGTTTGTGACAAATTATATTAAAGACACCGAAGAAAAGAAATTTTAATTCAAGTTCATGGCCTCGCTGAGATTATATCTTCAAAAATATTGTATCAATTAGAGAACATTGCAAAGGAATGTATTTATAAAACTATTACATATTTCTGATTTAATTTGAAACAAAAGTACTATATATATAATACACATGTATATATATATATATATACATACATTAATCTTATAGTCAAACTACCACCCTTATTAACGTTCAAGATAAAGTAATTGTTTACTTATTCTCTTTATTTTTCTTTTTCTTTAAATGATGCTAGACATAAAAAAATGATGATAATAAAAAAACATGGAGTATTCTGGTAAGAGAAAGAGAAAGAGAAACGGAAATAGACAGATAGAAAAGAGTTAGAATATAGAAAAAGTAAAATAGAGGGAGCGAGGGAGAAAAAAGATTATATGTAATAATTCTCGGTGGACCTGGTTTTTTTGTTGTCCCTTGCGGCATTCCCGGCCAACTCGAGTACTTCAGCCGCCAAATATTCCATCACAGCGGCAAGATATACAGGAGCACCGGCACCGACGCGTTCAGCATAATTTCCTTTTCTCAAAAGTCGATGGATTCTTCCTACCGGGAACTGTAGCCCTGCCCTACTGCTACGGGTCTTTGCCTTTCCCTTGGTTTTTCCTAGTAAAATTAAATTATTTCCGATCTAAATTAATCTAATTACTGTATTAATTTTTATCCCTTATTAACAGAAAATAAAAGAAAGAAAAGATAAGATGCAAATGAATGAAGAGAAAGTTAAAACGTTTCATTTTATCATGTGTTTTACTGAAGGCGTATACTTACCACCCTTTCCACGACCCGACATCTTTTCACTTTATTTGAGATGATTTCAATCTAATCACAAAAAGAATTATAGCAAATGCTCTATGAACTTTTTCGAATTACAGTGAATCAGTTTACTTGTACACGATTAGACTGCTACAGAAAGAATGAGAAATCGTTGCAACTCGTAAAACTACGACGACAAAAGAGATATGCTGTAGGACGTCAGATTTTTTGGCGGCGACTGTTGGGTCGGTGTTCATTTGCGCGGGAAGACGCTACCGATCGGAAACAGCAAAACAAGCAGCCAATAGGAACGCCACAAATGTTCCTACTAGTTTCTATCTTTTCTTTATTCTTTTTTATCACTTTGTTTCATTATAGAAACGGATTTTTAAATTTATTTTATTTCTTTAAATTTGGATTTTTATTTGTTTTTAAATATATTTTTAAGACGTTTTTAGTTAATCCTGATTTGTAACAACTATTCGTTTGGCATCGAGGCTAAAATCGATCGAAGCGACATCTCGATTGAAATGAGAATCAAATGTGAAATATAACATTAACAATTAATTTCGTGAATGATTATCGTTAAAATTTTAACGGTTTATCTTTATAAACTTTATTATCGTTAATAATATCTCAAGTATAATAAAATCATTATCATTGAGAAGTATTTGTGTTGTAAAAATTGTGGCGGGAAAATGGTTGCAGAGTATGCAACTGAATCTTTCGAAGGAACTTGTTTTCTCTTAATCAATAACTGTTCTACGGGGAAAAAAGACCGCGTAAAATTTTCAACGGTACAATTCCAAAGATCTATGGTTTTCTATGGAATTATTTAAATCTGGATTCTTCTACTGTGTGGTCATGATACGTTTAGGCAGTTTGGAAAAGTAAATTAAATTTATTTCTAAATAACCAATATATATCCCCAAATATTGATACCTTTTTGCTCTATCTTTTAAACTATAAATTTCCGCGCCAAAAAATTTGAATTTCTTTATAGCATACATCAACTATAGGTACACTTAATTTATTATATTAATTAATATTTGTTTAACACAGAAATTTTGCAATGAAAAATATTTATTTATTAACCATTCATTATGATTAAAAACAGAAAAATGCAACTCAATATATAACAAAACTTCTTTTATAAGATTAATTCCATGAAGACATTGTTCCTAAACAAAATGTTGATACAAGGAAAATGTGTAATGGGTGATAATAAAGCACACAATAAATTCGTGTTTTCAACAATTTACTCCTAGGCTCGTCCTGGCCAGACTGAGACCGATAGACGCTTTTGGTCTCTTTCTGTTATATAATACATAAAAATAATGATATTTACAAATGTAGGATAATGTTAGGCACTCAATGAACAAAACAATGAAATTATAAACGATCGTCTTATTATATATTTTGAGGGTTGTTACGGTTTATGATCAATTAATGCACTCAGAGAGCAGAGCTAGATAAGTTAAGGATACCAAAGTCAATGGAGGAGGGGTTTTAATTATGACGTGTTATTAAATAAAAATATTTTTTTTCTTCGTCTGCTTTTGCAATTTTTTAATCACATTCAAATAGTCATTTGAGACATGTCCGATTAGTGTGAACGCGGAATGTTGGATTATCGGGTAATCAAGCATTTTATTTTATTTTATTTTTTTTTTGTGGAATGTGCTCGCACAAAGTCTCACGTTCGTTCTTTCTTTCTTTCCTTTTAAATTAAGTCACTTTACCTAAGTACCTCGTGGTTGTATTACGTTAACTTTCATCGTATTTGCTGGCCTTCAAGTTATACATATATATTTATATATACCATAACTCGTGGACATCGAAAGGAAGGAGTTCTGAAATACGCTGATTTTCTAAATCAAACGAATTTCCATTTTGTATTCTATGAATGTCCGCGGACTAGAGAAGTTATCGTGAACTTTTATTAAATTAAAATTGACCGCGTGATACTATTTTCTGAACGTTTCTCATTATTATTATTATTATTATTATAATTATTATTATAATTATTATTATTATAATTATATTATTATAATTATTATTATTATTATTATTATTATTGTTATTATCTAATTCATTGTGATCGCAGTCTATTTGATATATTAACTTAACTAATATGGTAAAATTTATCTATCACCACGCATGTGATATTTATTATTAAAATTGTACAAAAAAGAACAAAAAACAATGAAAATAATACAAAAAAGAAACCCAAAAGAAGATTAAAGTCACGATCTACACTTGCAATGATTTATTTATTTTTTTTTTTTATTTTTTTTATTTTTTATTGACATCACCAACTACTCAGGTGAACGAGTATATGTCCTTCGATCCTATGTCCCATTTTTGATCCATCATCGCTAATACATGTTTTTCTTCTTCTCTCTCTCCTTCATTACTGCTTTCGATTTAACTCGACATTAAAGTCCACATTACTCAGAATAAAATAAGTTACACGATTTATCTATTTCTCATTAAAATAGTATGTGTGGTACAAATTATAATTATTTATAGTAGAGTGGAATAAGAGCCGTTAGCCAAAACTATAGAAAATACTAAATTTTCCTCGAAGTTTTTTTTTCATGATATTTTTAAGCTTTCATGTCCTTTTAGTTTTGTATTTTGTTCTCTTTTATTTTCTCGTTTTCTTGTTTTTTGTTTTTATTTAATATATAGATCATTTTACACACGCTGATATGATTCTTTGTTAGAATAAAATGTTAATTATCTGCGTTAAATACAAATGTTTTTTGAAAATTGTTCTTTAGTCGAATACACCTTTGGGTAAACGACTACGATGCGTGTGATTTATTTTTCATCAAGGATTCCGCATTGATTAGTCGAATTTGTTGTGAAACAAGACTTAAAATTTCTAAAATTTTGGTCAATGTAACCCTTCTGCTTATTTCTTTATATTTATCTACATACTACAATTTGTAAGGTATGTCGAATGCCAACGGCCCTTAACCCGCCGATAATATCACAGATGAATGAGTTTCCGTGTTGTGCGTCATACATCGCTACCTAAGAGTCCTAACAAGTGCATTCATTCTCTCGATCTTTTCACTTAGCACTCGTTTCTCGGAATCAAGTGCTGTCCTTGTTGATAAGAGTTCGTATATTCTTCGCTCGAGTTGTACTGTTTCCGATCGCAATGCATTCGATTGCGCTACCAATCTTGATGTTTCGCTCGTTAGAATTCTTCTCTCCAATACTTTTTCTAGAAATAGAATAAACGACCGTGTTTTAGTATACAAATGTATAATATTCGGTTGGTGCAATAATAATTGCGGTTTTTCTTTTATTTAATTTTGGTCACGTTAAAGAGTAATTGAAATTTTTAAATTAATTATAGAATAAAATCAAATTTGCATGAAT